>NC_053431.1:115383084-115983084 GCF_007990345.1 Gossypium hirsutum
GGTTTAATGTGGTGGGTGGTAAGGCTGTAAATGGGTTTGATGTAAAAGGTCTAAAATTGGGCCTACAACACCCGTGTAAACCTCACAATCTGATGGAAAACATACACCGTGTACTCGCGATATTTTCAGTGATAACCTACTACATAAAAACCGACTTGTAGTATCCACAACAACCCAGATCGCATCTTTCTACTTGACACAATGGCAACCTGGATACAAAATCCATCGTATTCGATCATTCCACTCGGTATCATATCGGCAGTAATCCGAGGCACTTGAGTTCCGCTTTCACTTTTGCACCCAAACACTTCGAACAAAGTCAGAGTCTCGTTTCAACCAGCCACCAAAACTGAAACGTTTCCGATCTGTACATTTCGTGCTACCAGATGGATCACATCCTATTATGGGCTCATCAAATCATCGAAATTTCTGAATTCTGGAACACACAATCGACTCAAACTCAAACATCATTCCAATTGAACTCCGATCAACCATGAAACACATTCAGCTCGTTTAGCCACCAATTCATCATCAACTTCTGAGTTTCACATATTTGATATCAATAACATTTGGCTTTAATTCTGCTACTAACACATTATCGGATGAAACGACAAGTGAACATTCATCCGCTGCAAAGCAAACATGACTGCGACTCAAGCATCGGCAACCACGTTAGCATTTCCAGGGTGATAGTCAATAACAAGATCATAACTTCAACAATTCAAGCCAATGTCTTTGTCGTAGATCAAATCTTTTTGAGTCATAAATATTTGAGGCTTTTATGATTCCGAATATACATGACATCTCTCTCCCGAATAATAATTGTCGCCATATTTTAAAGCAAAACTATGGCAGCTAATTCGAGATCATGATCGGATAGTTTTTCTCATGTGGCTTCAATGTCTCGATGCGTAAGCTACAACTCGACCTTCTTGCATCAATACACAACCCAGCCCATTAAGGACGCATCACTGTAATGACAAACCTTTACCGGATTGGGCTGCACTAACACTGGGCTTCCGTCAAAAGTGTTTCAGTTGTCGAAACTTTCTGCACTTTCGACCATTGAACTTACTATCTTTCTGAAGTAGCTTCGCATGGTATGAATATCATGAGAACCTTTTACAAACCGTCTGTATAACCAACAAGTCCCAAAAAGCTCCGAACTTCAGTAAATTTCTCGGGGTTTCCAATCAAGTATGGCTAAATTTTGCTCGGATCAACTGAATACCCGATGCGGATACTACATGTCCCAAAAAGCTAACTTCTCTCAACCAGAACTCACATTTACTAACTTAGCATATAACTGCTTATCCCGTAAAATCTACAACACTAACTCAGATGTTCGGCGGTTCAGTTTCATCGTGTGAATAAATCAAGATGTCATCTATAAACAAAACTAAAACCGGTCCAAATACTGCCTGAAAATTTGGTTCATCAAATCCATAAATACTACAGGGCATTAGTGAGCCCAAACGGCATCACTAAGAACTCGTAGTGCCGTATCTCGTTCTAAAAGCAGTTAGGTAATCTGAATCTCGAACTAGCAACTAAATAACCTGATCTCAAATATCTTTGAAACACTGAAGCTCCCTTCAGCTATCAAACAAATCATCAATACGCAGTAACGAATATATCTTATCGTCACTTATTCAACGATGAATCGATGACAATCTCATGTTCCGTCCTTCTTTTCATGAACATACTGGTGCACCGCAAGTGAGAAACTCGGTCGAGCGAAACCTCTATCCGTCAACTCTTGCAACTGAGTTTTCAATTCTTTCAATTCTGTTGGTGCCATATGGTATGGCGCTATCGAAATTGGTGTAGTCCCAGGTACAAGTTCAATACCAAACTCTACCTCCCGAACAGGTGGTAACCTTGGCAATTCCTCGGGAAAAACATCTGGATACTTACAAACCACTGATACTGATTCAAGCTTCTTTTCTGATTCTTTACTATCAAGTACGTACGCAAGATACACCTCACACCCCTTTTTGACATATTTCTGAGCCAACATCGAGGATATAACTGCTGGTAACCCGTTCATATCTGTAGACTCAACTCGGATTATCTCATCATTTGCACATCTCAAATCAATAGTCTTTCTTTGCAATTCACAATTGCATCATGAACGTCAACCAATCCATACCGAGAATAACATCAAATTCATTAAAGGGTAAAGCATCAAATCGGACAGAAAAAGAACCTCGATTATCAGGGACATTTCCTACACACTTTGTCGACTAACACATATCGACCTAAGGGATTGACACTCGGATTACGAAACTCAGTAGACTCAACAGGTAGAGTCTTACTAGATGCTAAAGTCTCACATACATATGAATGAGTAGAACCAGGGTCAATCAAAGCAATCACATCAGTATCAAAACAGTGAAAGTATCGGTAATAACATCAGGCGAAGAAGCATCCTCACGTGCGCGTATCGCATAAGCTCTAGCAGGAGCACGAGCCTTGGATCTGGTTGTATCATCTCTAGACCATCTCTGACCGCCATAGTATTCCTCGTATTCCTAGGTGGTCTACCTTGTGCTGTAATACTCGGTCTCCCACTATGGTTCATATTTTGCTCGGATAATCTCGGGCAGTCTTTAATAAATGATCGGCTGACCCGCATTTATAACAGGAGTGGTCATGAAATCTACAACTCCCCGAATGCCATTTACCACAATATTTGCACTCTGTCCTATCCCGACGATCATTTCCAACACTGGCAACTAAAGTGGCTCATGTACTCACAGGGGGTCGATCGTGGTCATCTAGAAAAACCTGAAGTATTCTTTGATCGGCCTGAATCATCTCAAAATTTCTTTGATGATTGCTGAAAAGACTTTGCTGAAGATCTTTTACGAAATTCTCCAGCTTCGACATCAGCTTTCCTTTTTCTTTACTAAGTTCTTCGGCTTTGCAAGCTCGCTCGACAAGTACTACGAACTCTCGTATTTCAAGAATGCCAACAAACATTTTTATATCTTCATTTAGCCCTTCTTCAAATGTTTACACATAATAGTCTTAGACGATACACATTCCCGAGCATATCTACTAAGTCTGACAAACTTCCATTCATAATCAGTAACTGACATGGAACCCTGTTTAAGCTCAAGAAATTCTTTTCGTTTCTGATCAATGAACCTCTGACTGATATATTTTTTTCGGAATTCAGTTTGGAAGAACTCCCACGTCACCCGTCTCTGGGTACAACAGAAACCAATGTGTTCCACCAATAGTAAGCAGAATCACGTAACAAGATATAGCACATTTCAGGCATTCATCGAGTGTGCAAGATAGTTCATCAAGTACCCGAATAGTGTTGTCCAACCAAAATTCAGCTTGCTCGGCATCATCACTATCAGTAGCTTTAAATTCATTAGCCCCGTGCTTTCTGATTCTATCAACCAGAGGCTTATTTAACCTCGTCTGATCACTTACCAGAGGTATTGTAGGTGCAGGGGGCGTATTATTTGGGAGTAGGGGTTGTGGAACAGTCGTATTAGTTCGAATGTATTGGTTGAACCAATCATTCATCACACTATAAAAAGCCTGTCTAGCCTCGTCATTCTGATCGCTTCCAATAGGTTGAGAGTCTATCGGTGTTGTCCCATGTGCGGGAGCAGGCGCTACACTCTCAACATCATCAGCTACTACTCGATTGGGATCGGGATCCATTACTATACGAAAACACATTTTTAACTGTCAAAAATCGTCACACTATCATTTAACACTATATGGCATGTACAGCTAGACTCAAACACGCTACGTTAGTCCTAGAATCGATTAAACCGTAGCTCTGATACCAATAAAATGTAACACCCTTAACCCGTACCCGTCGCCGGAGGTTAAAGAGTATTATCATATACAAAAGAGTCATATCAAGATAATTAGGTATAGCGATTTATTCTTAAGTTCAATTCAATCAGACATTGAAAACATTAAGCAAATCTCAACCACGCATTCACATTAACCCTTTGGAACACATAAGTACTTATCAAGCATTTCGCATGGCTACCCATATTACATCATCAAAAGATAGTTATAACAACAAAAGTCAAGCCTATACATGCCATTATCGAAATTAACTACTGAGTACCAAGAAGCTAGATAGTATGGTCGACTTCGACTTTGAGATCCCCGAGACCGTAGCTGACGAACAAAATCTACAAATAGAGAATTAAGGTAACGAAGTAAGCATTACTATGCTTAGTAAGTTTAAGCAATGCAAACAATTAATTTACTTATAGATCGATTAATCAAATTTTCAAGAAATCATTCCTAGATAATTTCCATTTCATGACCAATGTAGCAATTTCGTATGAGTATCACCTATGCCAAACAATGACAATTCATACTTTTAACAAGATTAACTTCTTTCATCAACAAATTCTTCTTCAAAACTTAAAGGCTATAATCAACTTATTTCTTTGTTAACCATAACCGAATGTGCAAATTCATCCATCAAAATTCAAAGCTTTGGCATGGGCTAAGTAAGAATCAAGATGATCAACCTAAAACAAGTTAAAATTTCAAAAATCTAACACAATTCACAAACCTTCTTTATGCTTCAAAATGACCGAAAGTTTCCCCAAATTCTTTCTTTCTAATCGGCCAAGAAAAACAAACATAAAGCTTTGTTTTCATCACCCATTTTTCTTTTTTCTTTATTCATTAAATATAAAATATAAAGCCATTTTAAGTGATAAATAATATATTTTTATATAAAGCATCATCATGGCTGGCCAATAACAACAAAAAGGGATATTTGACATGCAAGTTCAACCTTTTTATAAAATGCATTAATAGACCACTTCAATTTTACCTATCACATTTCACAATTGCCTCACATGAGTCCTATTTAATAAATTTCACATATAAATGACAAAATTAAAGCATGAAATTTTCACACATACATGTACACATACAATAAGCATAGAATATAATTGTAGAAGCCCAAATTGCCCGAGCCCGATTACATCAAAACCCAACCAAACCTCTAAACCCACTAAAACCCTAAACCCATGACCCATTTACATCTATCCAAACCCATTACAAAACCCAAATATTAAACCCAATTCAAAAGCCCATTAAGCCCCCCCAAAAAAAACCTAACCCCCCCAAAAAAACTAACCCCCAAAAAAAACCACGAAACCCTAGCCACCTAGCCACTTTCCCACTTGCCCCATTTTTCCTCCCATTTTTGATATCCATTGTCTACCACCACCACCTACAAAATAGAAAAAGAAATAATAGAAAATCATGTAAAAGATGGCTATAAAAAGCCATTCAAAAATCATGTAAAGGGGGGATTTTTACAAAGATTGAAAAAGGAGACAAACACAAAAATCCCTTCAACTTTTGAACACAAAAGAAACATCAATAAAAAGGTTGCATCTTTTTTCCTCTTCTTTCGAATCTTTTTTCTTTCTTTTTTATGTTGTTTTTTCTTTCTTTATATATACATATATTGTTAAGAAAATTTTTTTACCTTTTTCGACCACCGTGGGCGGTGGCCGATGGTGGCCGACGACGGGCGGCGGCCGACGATCGACCGGTGACCGGCCCCCCCTTGGCCGGATTTCCTTTCCCCCCTCCCTTCTCTCTTCTTTCTCCCTTTTTTTTTCTCTCTTCAAAATGATTTTTTTGTCAAAAATTGGCCTTAAAGTATGTAGCGCTTTGCGATTTAGTCCCTCTTGCTATGTTATGTTTTGAGGGGAGGATTAATTGTGTTTTTGGTCCCCCACAGTTTTATGCATGTTCAATATAGTCCTTTCCTTTTATTTTATTTCAATTTTGCCCCAAATATTTTGTTTTTAGTTCAATTTAATTCTTTTTAGTTACTTTACTATTTAAATTAATTATTTAGTATTATTATTATATTTCATTTACTTATGTAGTGTGTTAATAATTTTTATGTATTTTATATATATTATGTATATATTTTTTAATGCCATTAGTTATATATTTCTTATGTATATATTCTTAAATACTATTATATATACATACATATATATATTTTAAATACCATATTGTGTATATATTATTATTACAAATTATTACTATTGCTAGTATTATTATAACTATTATTATATTAGTGTATATTTTATGTACATATGTATATATATATATTTTGTACATATTATTATTTTATATTATTGTTGTAAATTTTTATGTATATATTTTTTATGTACGTTTCCTAATATTTTCTTTTATTGTAGATATTATTATTACATACTTTTATTATATGCATATATATATATATATGTATTTTATGTACATATTATTATTTTATATTATTATTACCAAATATATCATTTTTCCTATTTTATTATTAGTACATGATTTGTTTTTATTTTGTAAATATCATTATTATTGTTATTCTAATATTCTAGTATTCCATGTTAATATTTTTCATTAATGATATCGATTTTCGTGTGACAGGTTTTAAATATTTATAATGAATCGTTCTTGAAACTAACTATTATCACGATGTAGGCAAGTGTACCTTTCGAACAGTAGTATAGTTTTAGCAAGACCGGATTGTCGAACCCAAAAGAACTAAAAGTACTAGTAATGACTGTCTTTTTATTATCTAGCCTAAGAATAATGGGGTTTGTTTTAACTAACTAATTAACTAAACTAAAAAATCACAGAAAATAGAATTAGGGAATGACTTTTAGAAAACTCGATTGACTAAGACAATACCTAAGGAAAAATCCACCTAGGCTTTACTTGTTATTCTAGCTCCGAATCGGATGATTTATTCATTTAATTTATCCCGTAGAGATCCCTAAGTTATGTTATTATCCCTATTCAGGACTAATAACGTCTAATCCCTAGATTGAATAATTGAGACTTTTCTCTAATTAACACCCTAGGGTTGCATTAACAAGATCGATGGATCCCTTTATTAGGTTTTACCTTAATCCGGCAAAATCTTGTCACCCTATGTCTAGGCGCGCAATCAACTCCGCTTAATTATGACAAATGTACTCTTAGACAGGGTCTATTCCTCCTCTGAATAAGAGCTTATCTTGAATGGGTATCCTGGGATATCAAAACAAGAATTAAGAACACATAATTAAGAACAAGTTAAATATTTATCATACAATTTAGAAAATAATAACAAGATTCATCTTAGGTTTCATTCCCCTTAGGTATTTAGGGGATTTAGTTCATAACTAAAAAGGAAAACATCTCAGAAGAATAATGGTACAAAACATAAAGAAAACCCAAAACTCCTGAAGGGAAATTGAAGGGAGATCTTCAATCTTGATGATGAATCCGACTTCTGAGATGGATCAATCGGCTTCCTTCAAGTAATTCCTTCCTTCCTCCCTCTGTGTCCCCCTACTTTCCTCCTCTAGGGTGTATTTATAGGCTTTAGAATGCCTAGAAGCCCTCAAAATTGGCCTTTTCCGAATTGGACTCAACTTGGGCTCGGTAGGGACACGCCCGTGTGAGTCGTGCTTCGAATCTGCCAAATTGACACGGCCGTGTGGCCTGCCCGTGTGAGGAGGTCCACGCCGTGTTGAATTCGTACTTTGGCCCATTTTTCTTTATTTTTGGCCCGTTTCTCGTTCCTTTCGCTCTCCTATGCTCTCCTAAGTATAAAACATGAAATTAAAGTATTAGGAGCATCGAATTCACGAATTCTAATTGAAAATCATCTATAAAAAGCGTTAAGCATGGGGTAAAAGTATGTATAAATTACGATTTATCAAATACCCCCACACTTAAGCATTTGCTTGTCCTCAAGCAAAATTCTCAACTCACAATCAAAATAAACTCTTCTCAACTTATAATTTCTATCGATAATATCTCAAAATAATCCATAGGTAATCATACATTGAAAATTCAACTAAAAGAACATCAAAGTTCCAATCATTCCAAGTTGAGCATTTTATTCTGAAAACATAGGTGTCTCCCATCGTCTAAGTAATTACCTTGTATTCAAAATGTCACAGAGTTTTACATCCTCACTAAAGATTCACTCAAATCACTCAAGGTGTTTAAGGACAATAAATGAAGCACTCAATAGTCAATAATGAAAAGTCATTACCATAGGCTTGCACGAAAATCAAATCTCCACCGTTATAATTTGAGATGATACACCAATCAAAAGGTTTTTAGAGGGTTGTAATGAGGCTTGGTTAGGGGATGTGGTCACAAGCTGAAAGAAAAGGTTAGAATCGAGATTGACTTGAAAAATTGCCTAACTAGAAAAATAGCTAGTCATCAATTGCATACAATAGAGCTTTTCTCAGAATATGAAATTTAACTTCTTTAGCTCAGAAGATTGCTACTATTAAGATGTATACACATTTTTTCTTAAATACAAAGTAGAATAAAATTAGCTAAGCAACTATTTCAATTCCAATCTCGACAAAAATGGGGATCAAATTAATTTAAGGGATTTCAACAATAATGGGTTAACTTAAGGGTAATACAAGAAATGACTTGTTAGCTCAACGGGGTTCACTAAGGGTTAATCGTGGAGGTAGGCTTTTCATGGCATGAGTGGGTTAATCCTAAGTGCCTTTCTCATTTTGACATATCAAATCAAATAGTGTGGTCTTGACATTTATAATCAAGCAAGTTCTAGAATAACAATTCAATACTGACGCACTCAAAGCAATAATAAAAGTGAGCATGAAAGAATTAATAGATGCTCAAAAGGCTAAAAATATCACAAAAATTATGGATTTTTAATGTTTAAAACTTGTGAATTCCAGCTCAAAGTAATACCTAAACTTAGGGGAAACAACCAAAAATTTTAAATTCTTAAAAATCAACTTATCATGTTTGATTCTCTAATATCTTAAGGTTTAAACAATCAATACATAAAAGCCTATGTTTTAATTCAAGATATATCAATCAAAATCATAAATCAATCAAAATTTATCCTAAATACCCCCCACATTTAAGACGTACATTGCCCTCAATGTACAAAGATAGTTAGGAAAAGATAAATTTGTAATCATAAGATAGGGAGAGAAGTGAAACTTCCTGTATGATAAATTCCTCAAACTGGAGGAGGAGGGCCCGAATCGCATCAGCCAACTGAACTTGTTCTATTGTAGCCCAGTCGATGCAGTGGCCTGCAATTAAAGGTTGGGCCCGGAGTATTTGGAAGAGTTCTTCTTGGGGCCAGATGGGGAACCTCAGGAAAGGGTGACGAACTTCCATGGTAGGACCCAAGGAATATGACGCTCCCTTCCTTTTCTTTGAAGCAAGGACAGCAGCCTTTTTACCACGTGAAGACGACATTGTATACCTGCAAGTGGAAACATCAATTCGTCTTGATGAGTAGACAAGGAAAAAAATACGACTAAATTCGAAAAGAAAAATGCATAAATATGTTGAGCCACAACTACGAAGTTTAACTAAAACAATAAGTTCAATGACCAATTTTTGTGGCATTAGCATGGTGATATAAGTAAAAAAGGAAAAAAATGGAATGCAACATACTATATGAATGAATAGAAATGTCAACACAAAAGGCATGATTATTTCTACTATCCTAACCATGAATATTCACTTCTAACTAATTAAATGGAGTAGAGAAATCATGTAATGAGGAAGAATTTGAACATGAAAAAGATGATAACTTGTTCTATAAATGAAATTTGTGTGATAGGAAGATGAAAACAACATGAAAAATATAGATTACTATGATAAATAGCATTATAAATCAGTGAAATAAAAGAGAAAGGAGTAAACAAACGCTAAAGGAAACAGATTGGGCATCAAGAATGAAGTTGGAAGCGGCGCACGAGCGTGGTAGGGAGGGTGTGTGGACTTGCAGCGGCTAGGGTTAGGGTTTTTTGGGTGAAGAAGACAATGAATAGTGCAACCTATTTATAGATTTTGGGGCACACGACCAAGGAACACGCCCATGTTCCCCAATTTTAGCCCGTGTGATTTGCGAATTTTGAATTTGGGCACGTTTGACAATTTCCCCACGCCTGTGTACCTTGGGCGTGTTGGTTTACATGGTCGTGTTGCACGGTCATGTCTGGCGTTGTTCGCTTTTCCCAGCCCGTGCACGTAGGCCCACGCCCGTGTTAATTTAATAGGTTCAACCACGGGTGCTAGACACAGGCCGTGGCGATTTATCGTAGCCCGTGTTAGGGAAATCTTTGCTCTATTTCACACGGTCCTCAGAACGCCCGTGTGCTTTGCCGTGTCTATGTGGTAAAACTGTATTGAAGAGCTCCGTTAGTAAGTTAGGTGTTAAATACTAAAATTTAAAGAAGTTAATACAGTTAGTGCTTGGGTTGCCTCTCGAGAAGCGCTTATTTATAGTCTAAGCTCAACTTACCTCTCCATTGAATAGTCATGGGGGTTCGAGGAGTTTATACTCCTCATTCCTGCTATCATTCTCATCAAGATAAGGTTTTAGATGGGTGTTGTTTACCTTAAAAGTGCCGAACTTGGGATGACTTACCTTGACTGTACGGAATGGGAAAATGCTAAGTATCGTAAGAGGAATTTCTTTATTCAATGTGGTAGTGACAATGTGAGGATCTGCGGCATCTAAAAAGACTTTATCTCCAACTTAAGTTGATGTGGGAAGGTGTTGAGCTTGTTCTGGCGTAGTTCTGGTTTATCGTGTGTTCTTGGTTTATGCTTCCCCCATTCATGTAGCTCCTTGATTTGTAGCCTTCGATCTCCATGAACAGGTTCTCTGCTACTGGTTGAGAATGACTCATGTGCTTCCTTCAGACTCATTTCCTGCAAAGTAGGTTGTACCATATTGTTAGTTTTAGTAGAATGGGTTAAACGATCACCTTCAATTTCTGATGTGTTGCCAGAATTGCAAGCTTGAAGGGTGATTGTTTCGTCTCCCACACGGAGTGTGAGTTCACTTGTGCCAACATCAATAATTGTTTTAGTAGTTGCTAAAAAGGGCCTTCCTAAAATCAAAGGAGTGTTGCTATCTTCCTCTATGTCTAAAACAATAAAGTCAATGGGAAATATAAATTTATCAATTTTAACTAGCACATCTTCAATAATACCCCTAGGAAATATTATAGTTTTGTCTGCTAATTGAATGCTCATCCTAGTCTATTTGGGTTTCCCGAGACCTAATTGTTTGAACATTTTGTAGGGCATGGCATTAATACTAGCCCCCAAATTAGCTAATGCATTATTAACATCTAAACTACCAATTAAGCAAGGAATCGTAAAACTCTCTGGATCTTTTAGTTTTCTGGGTAGTTTATTTTGGAGAATAGCTAAGCAAACTGCGTTTAGCTCTACATGCAATGCCTCGTCCAACTTTCGCTTATTTGCTAAAAGTTCTTTTAAAAATTTCATAACGTTTGGCATCTACGATAGAGCTTCAATAAATGGTAAGCTAATATGTAATTTTTTTAAGAGTTTAAGGAATTTACCAAATTGTTCATCTGAGCGGTCTTTTCTTGTTGCATTGGGGTACAGCACACGAGGTTTATATTCAACATTCACTGATTTGTTTTTTATGACCTACCTCACCTTGACCTCTGCTTACCATAGTTTCTTGCCTCGGTTTTGGCTCAGGCTCAACGAATCCTTCTTCATCTTGAACATTAATCGCGTTGAGCTGTTCCCTTGGGTTGGGTTTAGTATTACTTGGCAAGCTACCTTGTGGTTGTTCGGATATTAGTTTAGAAAGCTGGCCTATTTGAGTTTCGAGCCTTGGATTGACGCTTGTTGATTTTTAAGTGTTATTTTGGTGTTCTAAAAATGGGTTTCTGACATCGAGATAAACTTTGTGAGCATCTCTTCAAGGTCCAGTTTCTTTTCCTATTGATAAGGTGGCTGTTGAAAGCTCGGAGGATGTTGTGGTCTTTGATTTCCTTAACCGCCCTATGAGAAATTTGGGTGGTTCCTCCAACCTGCATTGTAAGTGTTACTATATGGATTGTTTTGAGATCTAGGATTATTACCCATGTAATTTAACTACTCATTATCCATGTTGTAGCTTTAAGGTTGGTAGTCCGAATCGCTTGTTCCACCTCCACTTGCTTCGCATTGCATTACTGGGTGAACCTGTGAAGAACTAAGAAAACCATCAATCTTTTTATTTAAAAGTTCTACCTGGTTTGACAGCATAGTAATCAAATCGACGTTATAAACGCCTGCTGTTTTAGTTGGCTTAGTCCTTATGACTTTCCACTGATAGTTATTCAGTGACATCTCCTCTATAAACTCATAAGCATCTTCAGGTGTTTTATTATTGATGGTTCCAGCAGTAGCTGTATCAACCATTTGTCGAGTCGAAGGATCCAGGCCATTATGGAATGTTTGAACCTGAAGCCAAAGCGGTAACCCATGGTGAGGGCACCTTCTCAAAAGGTTCTTGTATCTCTCCCATGCATCGTAGAGTGTTTCTAAGTCCATCTGCATAAACGAAGAGATATCATTACGTAATTTGGCCGTTTTAGCTGACGAAAAATATTTTAATAGAAATTTTTTGGTCATTTGCTTTCAAGTAGTAATTACCCTCGTAGTAACGAGTTCAACCACTGTTTAGCTTTGTTCCTCAATGAAAAAGGGAATAATCGAAGACGCATGGCATCAACAGAAACACCATTAATTTTAAATGTATCGCATAGTTCCAAAAAGTTTGCTAAATGAGCGTTGGGATCCTCATCCTGCAAACCATCAAACTGAACAAATTGTTGTATCATTTGAATAGTGTGAGGTTTTAGTTCAAAAGTATTTGTAGCTACAGCAGGTCTAACTATGCTCGATTCAGTTCCTGTTAAAGAAGGTTTAGCATAATCATACATAATGCGTAGAGCAGGATTTGATTAACCACAATTACAGCAGGTAGCTGATTGTCTTGGTTTTCAGCCATCTCTTCGGTTAGGGGTTGAGTATCATCCTCTTGCTCGTTCTCTGTGTATCTTCAGCTTTGCTTTATTTCTCGTTGGTTTCTACGAATTGTACGATCGATTTCTTCGTCAAAGAGTGGTGGTCTTGACGGGTTTCTTCTAGTCAAAAACTATAAAAACCTACCAAGAGAAAAGAAAAAGTAAATTAATAAATAAAAAAAATTTAAATTAAATTAAATTCTAAGGAAATAAATGGCTAAAGTAATAAAAATTGACTGTTCCTAATATCTTAGTTCCCGGAAACAGCGCCAAAAACTTGATCGCGATTTTTGTGTGAGAGGTTTTAAATCTTTATAATGAATCGTTATTGAAACTAACTATTATCACGATGTAGGCAAGTGTACCTATTGAACAGTAGTATAGTTTTAGCAAGACCGGATTGTCGAACCCAAAGGAACTAAAAGTATTAGTAATGACTATCTTTTTATTATCTAGCCTAAGAATAATGGGGTTTATTTTAACTAACTAATTAACTAAACTAAGAAATCACAGAAAATAGAATTGGGGAATGACTTTTAAAAAACTCGATTGACTGAGACAAATCCTAAGGAAAAATCCACCTAGACTTTACTTGTTATTCTGGCTCCGAATCAGACGATTTATTAATTTAACTTGTCCCGTAGAGATCTCTAAGTTATGTTATTATCCCTATTCAGGACTAATAACGTCTAATCCCTAGATTGAATAATTGAGACTTTTCTCTAATTAACACCCTAGGGTTGCATTAACTCGATCTATGGATCCTTTATTAGGTTTTACTTTAATCTGGCAAAGTCTTGTCACCCTATGTCTAGGCGCGCAATCAACTCCGCTTAATTATGACAAATGTACTTTTAGACAGGGTCTATTCCTCCTCTAAATAAGAGCTTATCTTGAATGGGTATCCTGGGATATCAAAACAAGAATTAAGAATACATAATTAAGAACAAGTTAAATATTTATCATACAATTTAGAAAATAATAAAAAGATTCATCTTAGGTTTCATTCCCCTTAGGTATTTAGGGGATTTAGTTCATAACAAAAAAGGAAAACATCTTAGAAGAATAATGAGTACAAAACATAAAGAAAACCCAAAACTCCTGAAGGGAAATTGAAGGGAGATCTTCAATCTTGATGATGAATCCGGCTTCTGAGATGGATCAATCGGCTTCCTTCAAATAATTCCTTCCTTCCTCCCTCTGTGTCTCCCTACTTTTCTCCTCTAGGGTGTATTTATAGGCTTTAGAATGCCTAGAAGCCCTCAAAATTGGCCTTTTTCGAATTGGACTCAACTTGGGCTCGGCAGGGACATGCCCGTGTGACACGCTCGTGTGAATCATGCTTAGAATCTGCCAAATTGACACGATCGTGTGGTCTGCCCATGTGAGGAGGTCCAGGCCGTGTTGAATTCGTACTTCGGCCCATTTTTCTCTATTTTTGGCCCGTTTCTCGTTCCTTTCGTTCACCTATGCTCTCTTAAGTATAAAACATGAAATTAAAGCATTAGGAGCACTGAATTCACCAATTATAATGGAAAATCATCCATAAAATGTGTTAAGCATCGGGTAAAAATATGTATAAATTACGGTTTATTAATTGGATCTAAGGAGAGCGTGGTACTTAAGCAGTCTTAATGACTCACCACCTCTTATCTGGAAACCTACCTGGTGCATAGTATTCGTTCATATTAGCCCACGAGATTTGTTAACGGGCCAAGGTAAGCAAAAACTCGTAATAATAGAAAGTTACCGAAATGCCCCTAAAAGCGAAAATGACCAAAATACCCTTATGTGTTGAATATAAGATTTATGGATGTTACATGTATATCTACTACATACATATGATATTCTGTTTAGGTTGCATATGGATTGGGAATTATGGAATGGAGGAAGTATATGAGGATCGTATGGTTGCTTGACAACCGTGGATCCACTGACGGCTATTAAGCCCAATATATGATTGGCAGCTTGCTGTAATGAAGGTAGTTTCGCAACTGGGCTACCATTGGTGTGTAACGGTTGGGTGGGTCGATATTTATATCCACACATGATGTGTACCGGGGGCGGAGTTGGTGTGTAGCGGATGGATTGTTGGGGTAGGTTGCACTGCATTGCATGTATGATTTTATAGTGAATGATGAATGCTTATTACTCGTCAAGGGTTGTACACACTGAGTTTTCAAAAACTCAACCCTCTTTTATTTTCTTACTGATGCGTAGTAATAGGTTCGATGTTCGGAGGGATCTGAGGTGGCCAGCTAGCAAGACGATTTGGACTTGTTTTTTTTTAAGGCATATAGTTTCTAGTTTATTAAGTAATTTTCAGACTGGGTTGTAATAAGGTCTTCCCTTTGGTTATTATTAGGATTATTATTTTTATGCATTGTAATTATGAGAAGTTGAACACGGGTTTTCTAAACCATAGATTTTAAAGCTTCTGCAACTGAAAAGAGATGTTACAAAGTAATTAAGGTTTTCATTTTAAGGAAGGGTTTTCAATGAAAATAAGGTTTTCGCTAAAACACTTCAATGTGACACACCAGATTTGACCATAACGTCCGGGCTGGGTTTGGGGTGTTACAGAAATGCATATAGAATCAGTGCTAGTTGTGTGTGAATATCCGGATGTGTTTCCTGAAGAGTTACCGAGTTTACCACTGATACGAGAGGTTGAGTTTGGCATTAAGTTAGTGCTGGGAACTACGCCGATATCGATAGCTTCGTATCGAATGGCCCCGACAGAGTTAAAAGAATTAAAAGTTTAGTTGCAAGAATTAACCAACAGAGGGTTTGCAAGACTTAGTTTATCACCTTGGGGTGCTCCCATATTTTTTGTGAAAAAGAAAGATGGCACGATGAGAATGTGTATAGACTACCGACCGCTTAACAAAGTGACAATCAATAATAAATATCCTCTGCCCAGAATAGATGATTTGTTTGATTAGTTAAAAGGGGCAACAGTGTTTTCAAAGATTGATTTGAGATCGGGTTATTACCAGTTGCGAGTTAGAGACTTTGATGTGCCAAAGACAACTTTTAGAATGAGGTATGGTCATTATGAATTTTTAGTTATGCCTTTCAGACTAACGAATGCACCAGCTGTCTTTATGGATTTAATGAGTCGAATTTCTAGACCGTACTTAGATCGATTTGTTATTGTATTTATTGATGACATATTGATATATTCATGAGATGAAACTGCAGGCTCTGCATGATAAGTAGTTATATGCAAAGTTCAGTAAATGTGAATTTTGGTTGCATGAGGTTGGTTTTTTGGGGCATATTGTGTCAACATCTGGTATTCGATTTGACCGAGTAAGATATCTACGATTATAGATTGGAAGAGTTCAAGAAATATATCCGAAGTCTGTAGCTTCCTAGCACTCACGGGCTATTATAGACGATTTGTGAAAGGCTTTTCGATGATTGCAACTCCGTTGACGAGATTGCTTTAGAAAGATGTAAAGTTTGAATGGTTCGAGAAATGTCAGAAAAGTTTTGATCAGCTGAAAGCTCTTTTGACTGAAGCTCTAGTGTTAGTATAGCCAGAATCGGGAAAAGAATTTGTGATATATAGTGATGCATCGTTGAATGGTCTGGGCTGCATTTTGATGCAGGAAGACAAAGTCATTGCTTATGCCTTGAGACAGTTGAAGTCGCATGAAAAGAATTACTTGACGCATGATTTGGAATTAGTAGCCATTGTGTTCGCATTGAAGATTTGGTGTCATTATCTGCTTGGTGAGAAATGCCATGTTTATTCTGATCACAAGAGTTTGAAATATTTGATGACTCAGAAAGATCTAAATATGCAACAACAGAGGTGGCTTGAATTACTAAAAGATTACAAGTTAGTGATTGATTATCATTCGAGAAAGGCTAATGTCGTTGCTATTGCTTTGAGCCAAAAATCCTTATTCACTCTACATGCAATGAACACTCAAATAACTTTGTGTAATTATGGTTTGATAGTAACTGAGTTGAAAGCGATACCGTTATTTTTACAGCAATTTTGTAAAGCTCAAAAAGTCGATAATGAAATGTTAGTAAAACAAACTCAATGTGATTCGAATCTTGACTCAGAATTTCAAGTTGACGCTAATGATTATTTAAGATTCAAAGACCGAGTATGTGTTCCGAGAAATTCAGAGTTGGTTCAAATGATTTTGAATGAAGCACATAGTAGTCATTTATCTATTCATCCGAGAAGTACGAAAATGTATAACGACTTAAAATAGCTCTATTGGTGGCTTGGTATGAAACGTGACATCTCAAAGTTCGTTTTTAAATGTTTGATTTGTCAGCAAGTTAAAGTTGAGTATCAGTACCGTTTGGTTTATTGCAACTGATTATGATTCCCGAGTGGAAATGGGATAGAGTGACTATGGATTTTGTGTCGGGATTACCCCTATCTCCGAGAAAGAAATATGCGATCTGGGTTATAGTTGACAGATTGACAAAATTGGCTCATTTCATTTTGGTACGAACGGACTATTCGCTTCAAAAGTTAGCTAATTTCTATATCTCCAAGGTTGTGAGATTACACGGAGTACCTGTTTCTATTGTTTCAGATAGAGATTCGAGGTTCACATCGAGGTTTTGGAAGAAACTGCAAGATGCACTGGGTACAAAATTACATTTTAGTACTACATTTCACCTGCAGACTGATGGTCAATCTGATCGAGTTATACAGATACTCGAAGATATGTTGAGATGTTGCATTCTTGAGTTTGAAGGTATGTGGGAAAAGTATTTGCCGTTGATTGAATTTACTTATAACAATAGTTTCCAATCGAGTATAAAGATGGCACCATATAAAGCTCTATACGATCGTAAATGCCGAACACCATTGTATTGGACTAATCTTAGTGAAAATAAGATTCACGGGGTTGATTTGATTAGAGAGACTGAAGAAAAAATGAAAGTAATTCATAATAGTATGAAAGCAGCGTCAAATCGACAAAAAACTTACACAGATTTGAAACAAAAAGATATTGAGTTTCAGATCGGTGATAAAGTGTTTTTGAAAGTATTGTCGTGGAAGAAAATACTTCGATTTGGTCGTAAAGGCAAATTAAGTCCGAGATTCATCAGACCATATGAGATTATCGAGCGAGTCAGACTAGTTGCTTATTGGCTAGCATTGTCGTTTGAGTTAGAAAAGATACATAATGTATTTCATGTGTCGATGCTTCGACGATACCGATCCGACCCTTTGCATGTTATTTCCCTGGGCAGAGACACGGGCATGTGTCTCAACCGTGTGCAACACACGATTATGCTACACGACCGTGTGTCCCCTAGGGTAGCCCTTTGATTTAAGTCAGTATACCCTACAGGATTGGCACAGCCTAGACATATGGGTGTGTCTATTGACCGTGTGTGACACACGGGGCTGACACATGGGCATGTGACTGGCATTGTGACCCAAGTCAGTAACCCCTCCAGATTTCGCATGGCCAGGCACATAGGCATGTCTGGTGGCCGTGTGAGGCACACGGCCTGTTCACATAGGCGTGTGACCCCTGTATGCATGAAAATTTTCTAAGTTCCCCAAAGTTTTCAAATGTTATCGATTTCGTCCTAAACCCTCACACGGCCTGTTCACATAGGCGTGTGACCCCTGTATGCATGAAAATTTTCTAAGTTTCCCAAAGTTTTCAAAAGTTATCGATTTCGTCCTAAACCTCTTCTAACCATCTTTTCAGGCCTCGTAGAGCCTTATAAGGGACAATGTGAATGTGTTGGATGGGTTTTATATATGAATGTATAAATGTATGTGTTTTGTATGTGAATGATGTGTATTGATCGGTAATGCCTCGTAACCCTTATCTGGCGACGGGTATGGGTTAGGGGTGTTACATCAATAGTAAGGTTTTTCAGCTTTTACTGAAACTTGTTTTTCTGTGTTTTGGGAACACACCTAGTATGGTTTCGATGTGAAAACACTCCCGAGCTAAACAAAACCTAAAATTGACATAGCAAACCCCCAAAATTAGTCTAAAACCAATATTAATCTAAAACCATGAAACCAAAAAAAGTTCAATTCAACCGTTCATCATTTACCCCAACACCCCACACTATTTTGACTACAAATCAGCATGAAGAGAGCCCTGCTCTACACGATTCACTACTGCCAAAACAGAAAATATAAACTTCCAATAGGCAATTTGGAAATCGAAACTACAGACCATTAGAGGCACTTAACAACAACCGAAGGAAATGGAGAAACAAATTATAGATATGCAACAACTGATCGAAACAGAATAGAGGAAAGTAGCAATTGAAAAACGAAAGAGCAAAAGGGAAAGAACACAAAATTGATGCCTTTTTTCTTTTCTAGAAAAAGGGAAAATTTTTGAAAAAAAAGAATAAAAATTAACTCATAAATCCCTCAAATTTCTCCCCACTAACCCACTAACAAACAACCTTCTCAAAAACCCAACTCCACCAAAAATCTAACACACAACTGAGCAAAAATTAACTTCTACGCTTCGCAAGGTCTCGAACACAAGACCTACCATACACCAACCCCCTTACCACTCGAATTAGCAGGCTTATTCTGATATGAATAACAGATAGTTTAATATAAAGCCACTCAACAAGGGTAAGGCTAAGATCAGAAAAATGAAAAAATTTGGGGAAACTTGAACCCAAGACCTCACACACACACGCAGGAACATTTAACCATTGAAGCAGATACAAACTTGTGACAGATATTTACAAAAACATAAATTAATTTACCAGGACGTTGCAAAGATTTGGCCATAACATTGAGGCCCGGTTAGGGGTGTTATAGAACGCATACTTTCAATATATCAAAGCATATGACTTAGGTACACATTGTCCTTAATATTAAGGTAAGTCACACCATGAACGTCACAAGTGAATAAATCCATAAATGGGTCTAGGATAGATATTATTTTGGTCTTGTCCTATGTATTGTCAACCCAAATAATCACCTATGTTTTTATTTTTTAGGGAGTAGACCAATCTGATACCCAAGATAATGTATATCCCTAATTGGATTAAAATGGCAACATAATAGTCTCATGAATTAATTACTCATTTTGATTTTTTAGACTATAAATAATTTAGATTGCCTACTAATATAAGTTATCTTCTGTATCACAATTCATCCCTATGATGCAACTCAATGTAATGTATTTTAGATAAAAAGTTTCCAGACAAGCTGTCAGTATGTTGTGGATGAACCACTAGTCGTTGTAGATGAACTGCCAATTCTCCTTCCATTCATATCGTCCCACCTCATGCAATACAATATGACATGCTTATAACATATCGATACAATAACAGTAGGCATGCTTAATGTGGCATGCTAAACATGTAATCAATAATACAATGGCAGAATTAACAACACAGTTTATTATAAATACAGTGATGGTAGACATGTATCATTTACATATCGTGCATATAATAGTAATAATTCAATCACTTAGATCCTAGATTCTAAATATACATATTATTAGTGTAACACCCCAAACCCAACCTAAACGTTATGGCTGAATCTGGAGAAGTCACAGAGAATGGGTTTAGTTGTGCAAAATCATTTTAGTTACTTAACTCATATACTTTATATCCATTTCGAAAATGTTAATTAATTAGTTTCTTTTCCAAAACTTATTTTACAGTAGAAGTCTAACAAAATCGATACATTTAGAAATCTGATTCATATTTTTAAGAAAACCTCTTTTTTGCATAAAAACCAACAATTTCAAAAAACAATTTAACCAAGCATGTAGAAAATCAGCAAACCAAATCAAAAATTTAAAACCAAAAAGTCCAAAGAGTCCTAAAAATTACAAACTCTCAAAATGAATACCAAAAACATAAATAAAATCATAAATTGCTAAGTTTAAATAATTTAAGGTCGAGTGGTCACCATTGAGTCTCTGCCGTACCGATCTGCCTAAGTCTGTGGATTACCTGGCAAAACAAACAATAGATGTGAGTTTACTAAAACTCAATATTTAACCCATCAGAATTAAGCATACAAACATACAGAATTATAAACACAGTCAAAAATAGATACAGTTTCAGATTTAGATTTAGATCCAGATTCAGATTCAGATTACAGAAGTAGATATGCATAAATCCTACCCCCATCCTCTACTCACCATCTCTGACCATCCCACCACACCATGTGGGGTTTCAAACACCCACCCATTCCTACAGACCATATTTTGCTATTAAAACACATATCAGAATATATGCAGCCAAGCTACCAAAGTATAGGCGATTAACGCTGAACAGAATACTTCCTCCTCATATACAAATCCCACCCCAATAAAAAATAAAGAAATTAGATACAGATATAAGAGATTTAACATGCTCAACATGTATATATGCAGATATTAGATATACGTATAGCAGTACAATTAGGCATACATTCAGTATCGTACTCAGATTAGTCTATCAAGATATCATAGCATATAATTTAGGGTTTAATTAGCCCTTACCGACCCTACAGTAAGCCCACAGTTAATCGGAGAGACTCGAGTGACCTTAGGGAGAATTTTAGAAAAATAGGCCGACATGCCCGTATGGGCCCACATGTCTAGATTAGGCTTGTTTGTGTGGCCCACACGGCCTGGCCCAAAATCCACTTGCCCGTGTGGCATGCTCGTATGGGTCTACAGACCCAACGTGGCCTAGCCTGTGTAGCCCACACAGCAACACTCACACCACCACACGGTCGTGTGCTGCACACGGTCATGCATTCGTTGACCACACGTCCGTGTCTCGCACACGACCTACCACACGGTCATGTCTCACACACGGCCTACCACAGGGCTACCACACGGTCGTGTGGTGTCAATAGACCAGTTTTTTAGCTTTTGCCAAAGTTTGACTCTCTACGTTTCGAGTACACTCCTGGTAACGATTTGATACGAAAACTATCCCGAGCCGACCAGAACCTAAGAACGACATCAACTTACAATTTTAGTCTTATTTCACGATTGATCTGAACCCAAGAAATCGACTACAGTTTAAATCACAAAATCATCACTTACCCTAACACTCCGAACTTTTTTTACTACGATTCCGTAAGAGGAGAGCCCCATTCATGGTGATGCGTTACTGCTAAAACCCAGCAATTAGACTATAAAAAACAAAGCATTAACTTTAGAATGAAACTAAACGGAAACTCTCTCTTAGCTTGAGCAAAAACTTACCACCACTTACCGTAATATATGCAAACCAAGAGCCGAAAGCACAAGATTAACAGGTAAACGAAAAAGAGGAAAACAAGAAAAGAGGATTTGACAAAATAATGGAGAAATATAAACTAACATGATTTTTCTTTGATAGAGAGAGAAAATTTGAAAACAAATAAAATAAATAATAAAATAAAAAGATATCCCCAAAACCGTCCAATCTCTCCCACTATCCCCTCAATCTTAACCACTATAGAATTTTAACTCCACCAAAACACTGTCTAATAACCAAGAAAAAATACATACCCACGCTAACGCAAGGATTCAAACATAGGACCTCCAACACACCAACACCCTTACCACTTGAACCAGCAGGCTCATTCTGATATGGATTTACAGATAATTTAATATAAGCCTATTGAACAAAGATAAGGCTAGGATTTAGAAAATAACAAAATTTAGCAAAGATAAGGCTTGAACCCAAAACCTCTCAGACACACCTAGAACACTTAACCACTGAAGTAGACAGATATTTGTGTCAGATATTTACAGAAACAGTAATAAATTATTCAAGGAATTACAACTAGGGATTTAATTGAGAGAAATAAAACTTTAAAAATAATTCAGGGACTACACAGGAACTAAATTGCACAATTTACAAAATTTTGGTCAAAACTTTAAAACAGGGGTCACACAGCAATGTGAGAGGCTAAAGACCGTGTGAAAAGGGTACACAGCCGTATGGAAAAATCGTGTAACAAGTTGTGGCTGTGTGAAAAATGCTAAGGTAACCCTATAGGAGGAACACGACCATGTAGCAAGCCTTTTGAAAGGTTTTTTGTCGTGTGAAAAAAGAAGGTGCCTTAACGTAATAGTAGCACATGGTTGTGTAGTGATTGTGTGGTTAACAAACTCGTGTGGGAAACTGTGTGGCCCTAAACCTACACATAATTTGCCCTGATTCAACTGGTAAAGAACACACACCTTTCACTATGGGTCTGGTCGACGTTCCTCACTCGATTTTGGTTTGATTCACCTAAACTTGGTCCTTTAAATGACATTTGCACATGTATTAACAGTTAGTTTGAAAATTCAACAAGATAATCAAAAGATTTGGCAAGAACCATAAAAGATTGATTAACCAAACAAAAAGTTAGCATCGGATAGTAATATTATGGAAATATAAGATTTAATCATTGGAAACTATATGTACTTACTATTTCTTGGCAAAGATTGGGATGCT
The DNA here is from genome assembly GCF_007990345.1 of Gossypium hirsutum. NCBI lineage: Eukaryota > Viridiplantae > Streptophyta > Magnoliopsida > Malvales > Malvaceae > Gossypium > Gossypium hirsutum. The sequence continues at coordinate 115,406,382 of NC_053431.1, forward strand.
ATTATGGAAATTATAAAACTAATAGAAAACGATTGAACAGGGGGATGATTTGATTTGGGAAAGTAAAAACACTTATCAGCAATTAGGATGAAAATATAGTATAAAGAAAAGGAAAAGAAAAGAAAAATAGAAGAAATAGAAAGATGAAGTGAATTTTTACTAGGATTTGAGAATAGGCAAACCTAATCCAAATGAGAAAAAGAATGGTTAAATAGTTAGGGTTTGAAACCTTAGGGACAACAAAGATAATTTACCCAAAGCTGCAGAAATTCGAAAAAGGGAAAAAATGAGCGTGGAAAGATAAAGCTCGAACCTTATTTATTTTTTATTTTTGATCATATATATATTGGGTGTGGCTTTCACCCTAGTTTGCTGAAAATAAAAGGAAAAGAGGGGGCTTGAACCTAAACTCTCCAGTGAGGGAAGCTAATATTTAACCATTAGGCCTAAAGCCTATTTCTTGTTTAATCATTTCGTCTAACCCTATATATTTCGAGGCGTGACAAATATTATATATAATAATAAATATATATAATTATTAAATATTAAATAAAAAATTATATTTAAGAATAAAAAAAATGTGAATGGACTTGAGTTGGTATTTAAAATATGGGAGAAAATGATCAAAATTTGATACTCATATTTTAGATAAATTCGATTGAAATAATTATATATAATATTAATACCATGATTTAGCTTGACACATGAAATCCTCTATTTTCCCCTTCCCTATTCATTTCATTTTGTATTTTACATAGTATGCTCATTTTATTTACGTTATTTTTATATAGCGCTTTAGATTTTTTTTTCTTTTACATCTACTATAGTTTCAACTACTTTTTTGCAACCAATTGCTTTGTTTTAAGATACTGAATCATGTTATGAATGCTATTAAGTGGATGTTGAACCTTTCATCTTCCTTAACTTTTCACCTTTCATCTTCTTGTAACCTCTTTCCTATTTATGTATTAGGAGATAAGAAGGCTAATCACCCTATATATATAAGAGTATTCTTGTTTTCATTACATTATTATTATTTTATAACACGTTATTAGCACGAGTTTGCTCAATAGTATTCAATATTTCGTTGTAGAACAAGTAATCTAGACATATAACATCCTTGTTGAAGCAATACACCTAAGATATGTGATTTCTTTAAAATTTCAATATTCCTAATGAAAAAAAGGTTAAAAATGATACTATTTTTTTTGTATTCAAGTATGATTTTATATTTTATTTATTTCATGGCATGCTTGTTTATGATCTAAGACTTTGAATAAGATTAAAGTGTTGACAACTTGAATATTTTTACTTAAATATGTATATCTTTCATAACATATGTCATTGAAATGATTAAAAATTAGTAGCCATTTTAAAAATATTATTTTGTTTGTTTACCTTTACCAAATGTATCATGTTGCCTATTAGATTATTATATTATTGTTTTTGACACTAGAGGCTCATGTTCAATATTTGAATATGCCATATGAAAAACTTAGATAAAGTTAAATATACATGTATTGAATATATATCCAAATGCAGTTTTTTTTTTTTTGCGAATGAAATTTTCTATGGTAACCTTTATCAAGTAAATAGGATAATGCGATGTCTCTAGCTAATATTCCATAAAATATTTCTGGGATATTTTATTGTTATGTTGATTAAATTGTAAGGTTGACCTTAGCTATCATAAGATTTTAATAGCATCCTTCTTATTCCTTGAGTTTTAATTGATTTAGAGGATAATTTTTCTATACTTAAGTTTGAATAGACATGAATAATAGTGCTTTCTCGCTTTAATTGTTAGCTCAGAATATATAACTTGACAGAAATAATTATGAGAAAGTTACCATTGTGGAAGTTCAATGATTATCATCTACATGATGGATTAAGAGTGGAATATCTAATTGCGAAAGCTCCTCTTGACTATTAAATTGTGTAATAATTTGAAAGAATGATTTAACCATTAGAAAATGAAAATACTCTCTAAAGCTTGTTATGATTAAACTATTTTATGTGCTTTTGCAGTAGCAATATTGTAAAAAAAAGGCTTTTAAAAGTATTTTAAAATGATCTCATGCCTTTTTTTGAAAAAGGCTTTATTCCCTGAAGTGAATGTAATAATACATAACAATTATGAAAAATCAAAATATAGAGATCGTGACTATCATTGTAATTGAGAATGTGGTTAGAGAGATATTAATAATTGTTATAATGGTTATTATAATAGTGGTACTTTTAACCACTGGAAAAAGAATAATAAGGAAAAACAAGAAAATGATGGTCAAAATATTCAAAGGTTATTGAAAAATTCATGCTACCAATGTGGTATGAAAATGCATTGATCATGTACTTGTCGTGTGTTTAAGCATCTAGCAAAATTTTATCAAAGCATCATTAGAAAAAAAAACAATATTGAGATAAATTTCATTATCCCAAAATGATGAAATAGAGGATAAAAGATGAATTTTTTTTACTATGATGCTAAAGTTGACCATGCATACAATGATGGTTAATATGTTCTTAGTTTGTTTCAAAATTTTGTTCGGATCCAAGCATTGAAATTTGATTATTTGATTTAAGAATCATTAGAATCAATGGCTATTGATATTTGTTTGGGGATGATATCTTTCTCTTCATTACAAAGGATGCTTATAATCACTACTTCTCATCCATGGTAACCTAAGTCAGTCTAATCAACTTCTTTTGAAATTTAATTTGATTTCTATTAAGAAGTTTACTTTATATAATTCTCCATTTATAATTCTATGATTTTTTAAATCTTTTCACGTATTGAGCCATTTGGATTTCTATGTGGAGATAAATGTTTTTATTTTTTATTGGTTAAATTTTAATCGAATTGATTGGTTTAATTTTAATTTTGATTAAGATATATGATTATTGTGGAATGGGAATAAAAGTACTTGTCATAAACTTTGGGATATTTACCTTTTCTGGATAGTTTCATGATTGAGGGGGAGATAAGAAAATGTTTATATTTAAACCTTTATAAATATAAAGTTACTTTAACCTTACCTTATAAAATTTTGCATTTTATTGTGTTATGGTATATAAAAAAAATAGATGTATTAACCATAGTGATTTATTAGCAACATGGATTCATTATTTATTATGTTTTATTTATACCTATTCAAGTTAAGTTTTATATGAATAAATAAAGTTTTTGAAGATCAGAATTTTTTATCATTCATGTTGAAAAGAATTGCAAAATTTATTATTAATTAAAATAAATTAGACATTCATTAAGGTTATATGACAAAGTAATATTCAATTACATGCTCTTGAAGAGTTAAGGTTGCACCTCCTTGTGAATCAAAATTTTGTAAAACATAATATTACTTTTCAAATCAAGAAAATATATGTTGAAGGAAATATTTATGTGTTTTACATTAATATAATGGATAGAAATGACATGAGATACTCGTGTTTTTGTATTATATATATTCCCTAAAGAAATACATTACATTTATATGAATAACATATGAGATAGTAAAAAGAAGTTCATAGTGTTGGTATGACCGGTTAGACCATCCCGAGTTAATGATGATGAAAAACTATTTGATGAAAATTTATATGATTTTATTAAAGAATTAGAAGTTATATTTTAAAAATTGTAATCGATAGTAGTTATTTTGGCAACATATTGAACTAGCACCAGCTAAAGTTAGAGGTCAATTGCATTTTTGGATGATAACCGAATAATATATGAGCTCATGTATCACATGTATGCAACCCGAAGTTTGCGATGTTATTTATTGAAATAATTTGATTGTGCACAATATCTATTGTCGAAGCCATTTTTTTTAAAAGGAGGGTCGACTTGGAGTTTGAAAACGAAAACGAACATGGGAGTCGCCACCAATCCTTTTTGATGAGGTGGGATCGGGTCACCTCGAAAAGTGGCTGTTTTTAATAAACGGTTTGATTTATTAAAACAATAATTTTGGTCCACAAAATTTAGAAAGACTGGTTTGGGAGTCGGTTACGCATGAAGAAGGATTAGCACCCTCGTAACGCCCAAAATTGGTACCTAGTTAATTACTTCGTGTTTTTAGTGCCGATAATTGAAAACTTTGAAGAGATTTAAAACACGACCCTTCGTTAAAATATTGCTTACTTGAAAAATTTTCTTAAAAAAAGGGATATTTCATGTTAATCGAGAAAAAGAATTACGTCCTGTAAGTTAGGACACAATGTCTTAAATTTTATTTATTTTAAACGATGTTCGATTATCTTGGTTTTAGAAAGAAATCATGTTCCATAAGTCAGAAGATGATTTTTCTTAATTCCCGAGAATATTTAAAATTCATGCTTTAAAAAACGTTTGTTTATTCGGATTCATCAAGAAAATCGAAACCCCGTAAGTTAGGGAACGACTTTTCGAATTCCAGAATATGAAAGATCGCTTATTTAAAAATGAAATTTTATGTATTGGATAAAGATTAATGTAACACGATTTTATAGTAAAATGTAAAAAATGAATTACGGTGCTAATATGCATAACATACTAGTAATAAATGCATTAAGATAAATGACAATATGAAGGATGAAAATAAAATGAACAAGCCAAAAGAAAATAATAAGTAGGCTAAGAAACTTAAAAATCTAATAATAAACAAATAAATAAATAACTATTGCGTAAAACGGTTTAAAAATAATAATATTAATGATAATGATAATAATATTAATAATAATACGAATAATAAATAACCCAGAGTTTTGAAAGTATATAAAAAGATATAAAAAGATAATAAATGATAAATAGAATGATAGAAGTAATGATAAAAAATAAAATAAGTATATTTTTAAAAATGATAATAAATAAAACAATAATAATAAAAGAAATGATAAAAAATAAAAATAAATAAATAAAAGAGTGTAATAAAAGCAAATAATAACAAGTAAATAAACAAAAAGGAATATAATAATAGTAATAATAATATGGAATTAATTAATTTAATAGTATAATAATAACAAAAGAAGGACTAAATTGAACTTTTAAACAGAATTTTGGGTAAAATCAGAAATAAAAAAAAGGGTGAAAGACCAAGTTGAATGCGCAAATAACAAAGAGGGACCAAAATGGGAAATAATCCCCACCCTCCAAAACGCACAGCTTCAAGGTGGACCAAATTGAAATTGAAATAAATTATAAGGCAAAAATTAAAAATGAAAGAAACTTAATTGTAAAATAATAAAAAATAGAAGGGCCAAAAGTGCAATAAGATCATTTTTCAAAAACACGCGGATCTTGTGAGGTGGGTCGGGTCGGATGGATCGGGTAGGTCAAAACGACATTGTTTTGGGTGTTTGAGGCGAGTCCCAAAATGACGTCGTTTTGGAGGCCTATATAAGTCAGTTTCTTGACAAAAAAAATCATTTAGCCCTCATTTAAAAAAAATTGAAAATTCTTTCAAACACTCCCCCTCCCCTCCGATTTTCGATCAAGGGTTCAGCCATCAACTGCCGTGCCGGCCGTCAGTCATCGGCAATGGCGTCGCAAGCTGCTACAGTCGAAAAGTCACAAAATTCCTCTTTTCCTTCGGCAATCGAAGCTAGTTGAGTCTTCTACTTTTTGTGTTTTTTTTATATTATATATGTATATATACGAAACAGATTCGAAAAAGAGAATAAAAAAGAATAAAAAACACCTTAGTCGAATTCGATTTCTTTCTCTGTGTTTCTTGCCTTATTTTTTTTTTGTGAACTTTTTTGTTTCTTTGTTTTTACTCTCTGTGTTTCTTCGTATTTGATCTTGTCTCTAAAAATATATACATTGATGTTTCTCTGGCTTTATAACCGATTTCAATACAAAATTTCCTATTTTTGGGTACTGTCCATTGTCTTTTCTACTGCTGATTTTGCAAGTGGTGGTTGGGCAGTGGAGCAGTGGCAGTGGCAGGCTAGCCAGAGGCTTTTAAGAAATACCAATTTTTCCCGTCTCGCTGAGTCTCAATTTCCCTTAGTGTTTCTCTTTTCAAGTAGACTCATTCCAACCCACTGCCACTTTAGGGGTATAGGAATTGTCGCTTCAAGCTGCTCCACTGCAAATTCATGGAGCTAAGATCTGTAGCTTTGATCTGTTCCACTGCAAATTCAGAGAAATAAGATTTGCTATTTTCACTTTGCTCCACTGCAACTTCAAGGAGATAAGATTTATAGTTCAATCTACTCTAATACAACTTCAGGGATATAAGATTTGCCATGATAGATTTAATCCAACCCACTACAACCTCAGGGGTATAGGACTTGTTACTTCAATCTATTCCACTGCAACTTCAGGGAGATAAGGCTTGTCGCTTTAATCTGCTCCACTGTAATTTCAGGGAGATAAGATTTATAGCTTCAATCTACTCTACTGCAACTTCAGAGAGATAAGGTTTGTTATCTTCGATCTACTTTAATCTGCTCCACTGCAACCTCAAGGAGAAAAGATTTGCAATTTGCAGCTTTAATATGTTCCACTGCTTCAGGGAAATAACATTCGCTATTTTCAGTCTGCTCCACTGCAACTTCAGGGAGATAAGACTTGTAACTTCAATATGCTTCACTGCAACTTAGGGAGATAAGATTTATAGCTTTAATCTGCTCTACTACAACTTCAGAGAGATAAGATTTGCTATCTTCAGTCTACTCCATTGCAACTTCAGGGAGATAGGACTTGTGGCTTTAATCTGTTCTTCTGCAAATTCAGGGAAATAAGATTCATAGCTTTAATCTGCTCTACTGCAACTTCAGAGAGATAAGATTGCTATCTTCAGTCTGCTCCACTGCAACTTCAGGGAGATAAGGTTTGGCTTTAATCTGCTCCACTACAACTTCAGGGAGATAAGATTTGTTTATTTTTAACTTGCTCCACTATAATTTTAGGGAGATAAGTTTTATGGCTTTAATCTACTTCACTACAACTTCAGGGAGATAAGATTCACCATGATAACTTCAATCCATCCCACTATAATAGGATTTGTGATTCGTCTGATCTGTCAACCATTTTCTGGGGAACATGACTTGTAGAATCCATTTCATGGGCCTATTTATGCCAAGTGACCAGGATGTCATGATTAGAATGAATCAAATGCTCCTAACTAAGAATGAAAAATGTCATTTTTCGAGATTGATCCCTTTTTAATGCTTGGCTTGACATTGCTCATTGTTCATCGAGGTTTTATCACTGATGTATTACGCTGCCTTCTTGCTCAGCAGGTATCTTTGAAAAAAAATCTGAAGAAATAGTTACAATTTAGACTATTCTTTCTCAAATATTTCCAACTCTTCTGTTTGGTTAGTTCTAACTAGTTGTAACGCCCTAAAAATATAGGGTTTGTAATTTTGGGTGTTTTGGCATAAATTCGTGTTTGCTTTGATGGTCAAGTAATTTGGGTATGTTTGGAGGTTATTAGGAAGCCTGGGTTCGAGTTTGAGCTTTGGTAAAATTTTAATTTTGTCCTTAAGTGAAGTTGGCTGCTAGCAATTAGGACTTATGTTTAAGTGTTTGTATTTTTATGACACAAGTGAGCTTGTGGCCTAGTGGTGGTGGCGTGACATGACTATTGTGAGGGCAAGGGTTCAAATCCCATGTCAAACAAAGAGCAATTATTTTTCTATCAGGGGATGGCAAGAGTTAGTGTTGGATTTGAACTCTAGTGATGAAGAGTTTGAATTGGTCTTGTGAGATGGTTGTGGAAGATATCAAGGAGGGATAAGGGGAAAGAATCATGGATATTTTCAAGGAGTTTGAGATTGGGGAGAGTTGTAGCCGAATTGGGCAGCTTGTGGGTGCAAAAATTCAGCCAAGGGGGTTTAGGTTGTGCTCTTTTGGCAATTGGTGTAAGAGTAGGTACCGAATTCTCATTCTTCTATTTCAAGTTTTTATTCTTTTTGGCATTTTGGTATCTTTCTCCCTAGTGCCAATCTCGCTAGTCATCTTTCGTGCCTTTTCGGGATTTAATTAGAGTGAGTTTTCTTTTAGCCACAATCCCTATCTCAACTTCTTTCTTTTTATTCTACTCTGTGCCGAATCACATTACTCTTTTCTCTCTTAACTTCTAAGCCTTCGGCCGAGTATTGCTTTTCTCTAATACCCATATTCTTCATTCCTCACCACACTTTTCTTTGGCCGAACCCTACTATTGAACTTAACACTCTCTTTACCGAAACTTCTTTTCCTTTCCTTCAAACATTTCCATATTCTGTTATTCATCATTTAAATTTTGTGTTACCCGGTTAGTTTGGTTGGCCGAATCCTGTGCTTCTCAGCTATTGGTAAGTATGTCGTGTAGTGAATGGCAACCCTTGTTTCTTCTATTACCTTTTTAAAGTCGAATATTCCCTCTCTTAATTCTCTGTATTTTTCGATTGGTTATGGGTATTCGTGGATTCTAGGTATCGCTGAGAAACAAAGTACGCAAAATACTCTCGAACCATCGAAACCCTGTCTTCTAATACTTGAGTAAGGTATTCTCGTTATCTTGGTTGGTTTGGGTTTAGGCCGATTAGTCTTAGTTTCTTAAAGTGTTATCTTTATGGGTTTTAGGCTACTTTTTAATTGGTCTTACCTATTAATCTGTCGTGTGTGCAGTTAAGTGCCAAGATACAGTTAAGTGCCAAGATATGTGTGATCGACCTTAACTAATCTAGACGCAGTTGGCCACCCTCTTTTCGATCAAGGTAAGATGGTGTGTTTTTGGGTAAAATGTTATGATCTGGTTAAGTCAAATCGTCAGTTAATTAACTGAAAGTCTTGATGAGTGTAGGTTTGGTATACGTAGGATTCGTCGTGCATCTCGCTAAACAAGTGTGTATTCACACCTCTCTTTGCTGTGAATCGGCAAAAGCTGAAAAGCTAAAATGTCGGCATTTGAGGCCTCACGGGTGTGCAAGCGCTCGTATGGTAAATCGAGCCCACAAATCATGTGCGACAAACTGTAGAGGCCTCCACGAGCATTATCGTGGGCTTGGGCCATTATAGGCCTCATTGGGCCAAGATGGGTCGTGTGGGCCCAATGGGCTCGTGGGCCTCACACTGATAAAATTTACGGTAAGTGGAAAATAATGGAGTGGGCTAAGGTGAATGCATAGTCACTATTGAATTTGGGCTAAATGGGCCACACGAGCGTGTGAGCCCACTTGGGCCGAGTAATGAGCTTTGGGCCCATTTACACCATTTTGGTCATATTGGTTACCTGAGTTGCTCGAGGTGATGGTAGACCTTCCGAGAGGTTGTTATCCATACCAAGACCTCGTAATTAGTAAAATGACTAAAGTACCCCTAAAGGGGTAAAATTACTATTTTACCTCTAATGGATGGTAATGAGCATTATACCCTAAAGGTAAGTTGATTGATGAGTGTATTATATATGCATGACTGTATCTGAGTATGAGACCTTGCATACACGTAATAATTTGACATGACATTCTGCATTGGGGTTGGGATGCTGATTTGGAGGAAGTACTGTACTAGTGGCTCTGCCACATTTTTACCATTCTGGTGGCTTTACGACATGTTCTGATATTAGTGGCTATGCCATGTTTACTATTATTAGTAGCCTCGCTACGATATTGGTGTGTTGGCGGGTGGGTCGATTTAATCCCCACATGGTGTGTTGGTTGGTACGGGTGGTGTGTTGGTTGGATTGGGATGGGTTGCATACCTACACTGTATTAATACTGTTTTGGGCTTAGGCCCACATTGTCACTATATAGGGCTAAGACCCAGACTGTACTGTTACTAAATAGGGCTCAGGCCCAGACCGTTACTGTATGCACTGTTTACTGTTTGACGGTTAGGGGATTACACACTGAGTTTTTGTAAACTCATTCTTTCTTTTAACTGTGCAGGTAATCCCCAGCCTTAGACGACTTGGAGCCGTGAGGGACTCAGAGATGGCCACACGATCGCAGTTGATTTGGTTATGACTTAATTTATTCAAAAATTGTATATTCGGGATTTAATTATGTAATAAGGCCATTTGGGGGATTTTTAACTTTTATTGGGCTTTTGATTTCGTATTTTAAACTGCTAGAGTAGGACCATCGAGTTTTCAAAATAATAACGGTTTCAAAGAATTAAAAAAATGCATTTTTAACCTTAAGGTGTACAACTAAAGATTTCAGTTGTAATAATAGAATTTACCGAGTTCTCTCAAGCAATAAAAACTAAATGGGTTTTTATCTTAAAAACAGTTTTTCACCAACAAGTTCAAGTTTTTGAAGGCACTTCGGTGTGACACGTCAGATTCGGTCGTAACGTCTAGGAGGGTTTGGGGTGTTACACTAGTGGTCCTGTTTCAGGTCCCTGTACTATTTAGAAGCTTTTCAAAATAATATGCAAAACTCCTTTTATCTGAATATTATGAGTCCATTAATTGTTATTTCAATTAAAAATGCTCAAAAAAGATTGTAACAATGGACAAGACTGAAATTTATCGTAAGCAAAGCTTGATATGAATGGAATTAATCAAAATAGAAAATTTTGCTAAAATACAAAGCGGATAAGATGAAAGTCGGTACCCTAGATATCGCAGCACGAGCTTTTCTGCACAAACTGCTTGAGGACTATTTTGAGCTCAATTATGTGTTTAGGGGATCTAGAGAACTTTTTCAATGCCCCAAGATGTAACATTTTTCTTTCTAAGGAGACCCGACCATCATATCTTCAATCTTCAATCCATATTTGAGCTACCTCTTTCCAGGTTTCCAACTCAAATCCCTTTGGCCTTAAAGTGCCCTTTGCGAGTTTTCGCCTTGGCCTCTCCCCTTTTTTTTTTAGGTGAAGTGTTTCTTGACCGAATTTGAATTCACTGGATTAGGCAAGTTCTTGTCATCCATCTCGGTCAACATCAACGCTTCTCTAGAAAATGCCTTCTTTACCACATAAGGTCCTTCCTAGTTTGGAATCCACTTTCCTCTGAAGTCCTTTTGTATAGGGAGGATCTTTTTCAATACTAGGTCTCCCTCGTGGAATTCTCTAGGGAAAAAATTTTTGTTGTATGCTCGCATCATTCATTTTTGGTACATCTGAACATGATGGATGGCTTTCAACCTTTTCTCTTCAATCAAGTTTAGCTGATCATAGCGGGATTGGATCCATTCTGCTTCATCCAACTTTAATTCTGACACAACCCGGAGAGAAGGAATCTCGACTTCAATGGGCAAAACCACCTCCATTCCATAAACCAATGAGAAAGGCGTTACCCTGGTGGAGGTCCTAAAGACATTCAATAAGCATAAAGGGAAAATGGTAACTTTTCATGCCAATCCTTATAAGTCTCAGTCATTTTCCCCGCGATCTTCTTAATATTTTTATTAGCTGCCTCAATTGCACAGTTCATTTTTGGGCAATACGATGACTAGTTGTGGTGTTTGATCTTGAACTGGCTGCAGACTTCCGATATCATGCTGTAGTTCAAATTCAGTGCATTGTTAAATATGATCCTTTCTGGCATTCCATATTGACATATGATCTCTTCCTTTAAGAACTTGCTGACTGTCGACTTCGTGACACTGGCATATGAAGTGGCTTCTACCCACTTAGTGAAATCGTCGATGACCACAAACATGAATCGATGCCCATTTGAAGCTTTTGGCAAGATTGGCCCAATGACATCCATGCCCCACATAGAGAAAGGCCATGGAGAAGTCATAACATGCAGATGCGAAGGAGGTACATGAATTTTATCTCCATAAATTTGGCACTTATGGCATTTCTTGGCATAATTGATGTAGTCTCCTTCCATGGTGGACCAATAATACCCGAATCTCATGATTTGCCTGGCCATTGTGAAACTATTAGCATATGTTCTGCAGATGCCCTCATGGACTTCTTCTAAGGTTTTCTTAGCCTCAACAGCGTCCACACATCTTAGTAGCACTTGATCCTTTCTTCTTTTATATAGGATCTCCCCATCCAAGACATAGTCACTAGCCAGTCTTCTCAACATCCTTTTATCATTCTCAATTGCTTGGTCAGGGTATTCATGATTCTTCACCTTTCACAATATATTGTGGTACCAATGATGATCATCTTTTTCTTTTTCTTCAATGTTGTAACAATGAGTCGAAGCCTCATAAATACTCATCTGGATTGATTTCACATCCTCTTGTTTGTTCACCTTGACCATGGAAGCTAAAGTTGCTAGGATGTCAGCCATCTGATTTTCTTCTCGTAGGAGGTAGCAGAAGGTGATATTATCAAACTCTTTAATTAATTCAAGGACAAACCTTCGATAATCGATCAACTTGGGATCTCTTGTCTCCTATTCACCTTTAAGTTGATAGATCACTAGCGCAGAATCCCCATATACCTCCAGTACTTTGATCTTGCATTCTATGGCTGCACGGATACCTATGACACATGCTTCGTATTCTGCCATGTTATTTGTGTAATCAAAATCTAATTTACTAGTAAAGGGATAACGATCTCCATTTGGGGATACCAAGACTACCCCGATTCCGTTACCCACAACGTTTGATACTCCGTCGAAGTTTAGTTTCCAAGGATGGCCTTCTTGAGAGTCTTCTTCAGTGCTAGCAACATACATTAAATCTTCGTTTGAGAAGTCAAAGTTCAAAGGCTCATAATCTTCTAGAGCTCTACTGGCTAGAAAATCTGCTATTGCATTCCCTTTTGTAGCTTTCTGATTCACATAGACTATATCAAATTTAGAAAGCAGAATTTGCCACCGGGCCATCCTTCCACTCAAAGCAATCGACTCCAAGCTGTGTGGTACAACATGTACAGTCTCAATCTTCAGGTCGTCCAAATCAAGGCGCAACACAACTTTTCAATTAGCGAGTGTCCCGTCTCACACTCAGTGAACTTCTTACTAAGGTAGTATATCGCCCTTTCTTTTCTTCCTGACTCATTATGTTGGCCAAGCACACATCCCATAGAATTTTCAAATACTGCCAAATACAGTATCAGTGGCTTATCTAGATTAGGTGGCCTCATCACTAGGGTATTGGACAAGTATTCTTTAACCTTGTCAAAAGTTTTCTAGCATTTGCCATCCCATACACCTGGATTGTGTTTCTTAAGAAGACGGAATATGGGGTCACATTTCTCAGTTAGTTGTGAAATGAACCGGGCAATGTAATTTAACCTCCCTAAGAAACCTCGAACTTCTCTTTGAGTACACGACAGAGGTAGCTCCTGTATAGCCTTGACTTTATCCGGGTAAATCTCAATCCCCTTTTCACTGACTAAGAATCCTAGCAGTTTCCCTGACCTGGCCCCGAAGCTACATTTTACTGGATTGAGCTTTAGCTGGAATTTCCTTAACCTCAAAAACAATTTCCTCAAGACTTGCACATGCTCCTTTTTTGTTCGGGATTTGGCGATCATATCATCGATATAAACTTCAATTTCTTTGTGCATCATATCATGCAATAGGGTTACCATAGCTCTCTGATATGTCGCTCCCACGTTTTTCAGTCCAAATGGCATTACTTTATAGCAAAAATGTTCCCCACATGGTTACAAATGTGGTCTTATCCATATATTCAGGATACATCTTTATCTGGTTGTAACCAGAGAAGCCATCCATAAAGGAGAACAGTGAATAATCTGTCGTGTTGTCCACTAAGGTGTCGATGTGAGGCAACGGGAAATTATCTTTTAGGCTAGCCTTATTTCAATCCGTGTAGTCTACACACATTTGTACTTTCCCATCTTTCTTAGGGACGGAGACAATATTGGCTACCCATTCTGAGTATTTGACCACTTGTAAGAAACCAGCATCGAATTTCTTTTTTACCTTTTCTTTTATTTTTAGCAAAACATCGGGCCTCATCGTTCGGAGCTTCTATTGAACTGGCTTGCACTCCTCCTTTATGGGGAGCCGGTGTACCATGATATCAGTACTTAATCCAGGCATATCTTGTTATGATCAAGCGAAAACATCTTTGAATTCTTGGAGTAACTCAATGAGGTCTCGCTTTGTCTCTGTGGCAATGCAAGCTCCAATTTTCACTTCTTTTCCTTCTTCCAAAACCACAATCTCTATTGTCTCTTTATGAGGTAGAATCTGTTTCTCATCTTGTTCCACCATCCTTAACAAATCAAGAGATAGGTTACAATCTCTGTCATCTTCAAAGTCTTGAGGTTCTTCTAAACACAAATCTCGCTTAAATTGAGATTCTGAGTTAGTAGCATCGTTGCTCATATCATTGACATCTGGAGACCTGTTATAGGGATGAAGAAAAATCCAAAAAATAAAAGAAACTAAAAATAATTATCTGTATGGTATGATTATGAGTGAAATGATAGAATAGAAGAATATTTGCTTGGGATAAGGCAGAAAGATGCATTTTATTAAAATAAAGACTTTGGACATAGGCCTATTTCACAAAATGATTCTTATTGCTCCTAGGCTTAAAGCAATAAGCGTGTTTTGAACATCACTCTAAATTAGCTCTAAAAACTACGAAAAATCTCTTCTGCAGTCCAATTGTTCAGAACACTTCCAGGTACATAGGGGCAGATGCCTTATAAATTTTCTCCCCTAATTCCTTCTTCAGATACAGCGTTGATGTTCAGATTTCCCATCATTTCTTCAGCAGTTTCTTTTCTTGTCATCTTCCATTCAAGGTGAATAATTCCTTTTGACACAAGTGTTCTAGATATATAAGGAAAGGTCATTGGTTCTCATTTGACCTCTGTCCCGCTTAATCATGCTCTTCTCCTCTTTTGATTCTTCTCCAACTCCTTCTTCCTTCGCTTCGAACCTAGCTTTTACCCCAAGCCAAAGTGATCCCCATTGTCAGTCAAGATTGGTACCTCGACTCTTCCTGTAATACCCCTACCCGTATTCATTGCCGGAATAGGTTACGAGGCATTACCGAAGTTTACGAATTAATTTTTTTTATATATTCAATATAACCCCTTTATAAATATCTAACCTTCCCTGCAATATTAAATCGAGACCAATCCACATCAACCAAATCAATTCAACATATTTTCAAGATAAATTCATGCATATTTATAAGATAACGTCATCACATATCTATAACCAGGTTTGTTAACCATACTAAGGGCTAACTTTGCATTCATTTCACGTTAACATTTACTTTGTTAGCTTATACATGCCATTGATTTCCAATATAAAGTTTCTTTATATACCGAAATCCTGAGGTTGACAGTGTGATGTGTCTCTGACCAAATCCGACCTCCGAGCTCTTAACACTACAAAACAGGGAAAAAGGAAAAAGGGTAAGCACTTTGTGCTTAGTAAGCTCATGTAACAAGAATTATACTTACCTAATATTTTCAATGCAATACAATAAACATCCATATATCCATTCAATGCATTATTACCCTAATATGCACAAACTCAACATTCAAATAATTTCCATGTACCAATAATATATACTATGATTGATGAGCTCATCAATACCATGATTTTCACTTCCTTGTTATTTTTCCATATTTATCCCGTTGAATTTATCAGAATTTCGATGCATTTTCAGAGGTACACATTTATTGTACAATTCCGGGTCTATCAATTCATATTCATGTGCGCACATATCCATTTCAAAGAGCACACTCCCGCGAACCTCAACCTTGCAGCGGGATTACCAGTCCAGGCTAAATCCCCTGCAATATAAACTCATAGAGTATTGTCGGGATTACCAGTCCAGGCTAAATCCCCTGCAACGACAATTACTCTAATGAGCTTGGATCTGAATTACCAGTCCAGGCTAAATTCAGACCCTAATTCGGATTACCCGTCCGGGCTAAATCCATTTTACACATATTCTTCGGGAGGGTTATATCAGGATAGGATCACCCGTCCGGGCTAGATCCTTTTTACCGTCAATTTCTTTTCAGAGATCCATCGAATTTTCCTTTCATTCAACCAGGATTTCTTCCCATTTTATCAAATATATCAATGTTTCATTAATTTTCATACAATGAACACTCAAATCATATTCTCATCAATAACATACAATCTCAAGCATTTCAGAATATAATTCAAGTTACACGAACTTACCTTGATACTTGTTTGTAAACAGTAAAAATCTACTAATCCCAAACTTTTTCCTTTCCTCGATCTAGCTTCGTATTTGAATCTTCTGGATCTAAATAAATAATTTTAATTATCAATTTAATACATTTCATGTTCATATGCAACATTCTCTATAATTCAACTATTATTTATAGTTCATTCAAAGCTGTCTACTTGAGTCATAGTCACTAAATTATTTATAACTTGAGCTACGGAATTTCAAATTAAGATCTGTTAATTTTCCATGAAACTAGACTCATATATATTTTTACCATAACATTTTAATAATTTTTGGTTTAGCCAATCAGTACAGTTTATTCTTCAAAGTCACCCCTATTTTGTTGTCTAACAGTTCTGACCCTTCTTCACTAAAAATTAATTATCTCTTTAGACAGAAGTCAAATGATGTTCTCATTTATTTCTATTAAAAATAGACTCATTCAGAATTCTAGAAATATAAATTTAAGTCCCTAATTATTTTAATTAATTTTTTTATAATTTTTCAAAGTCAGAACCGGGGAACCCGAATTCATTCTGACCTTGTCTCACAAAATTCATTATATCTCAAAATTTACAAATCCATTGCTTACAATATTTCTTCTATGAGAAACTAGACTCAATAAGCTTTAATTCCAAATTTTTTCCATCTTCTAATTCGATTCCTAAAATTTTTTGTCATTTTTCAAAGTTAGTCTACTGCTGCTGTCCAAACTGTTTTTGTGCAAGCTGCTTATTACCATTTTTCCCCTAAGCTTTTAATAAATGATAATTTCGTCCCTACTCAATTAGCCTCTCAATTGAGCTTATTTTTCTAAATTAACATTTTATTCTATCACCTTAAACTAGTTTACAACCTTTAGGAATCAGAATTTCAGCAATAGACTTTAATTCCAAGCATTTTCACAATTAGGTCCTAAAAATCAATTTCTATTGAAATTGCCTAATAAAATCATCTCATAAACAAATTAAAGCTTTAATTTAATTCTATTTCATCATAAAATTATAGAACTCAACCATGGTGACTTTCAATTTCATCCATGAAATCAAAAACTAATGAATTTAATAGTAGGACCTAGTTGTAAAAGTCTTAGAAACACAAAAATTACAAGAAAAAGGCAAGGATTAACTCACTTGGTGAAAGAATTATGAAATATCAGCTTAGAGAACCCTCCTATGGCGTTTTAGGCTGCTGGAATTGAAGAGAAATGAAGAGAAATCTAGATATTTCCTATTTAGTCCTAGTTTTATTTAGTTAATTTTGCAATATTCCAATTTTACCCTTAATTTATCAATTTTTCTGCTGATTTCATACCCTTGCCGTCCAACCCAAATAAATTTTGGGTCTAATTTCCTTTTAAATCCTTTCTCATTAGACTCTTAAGCTATTTAATCACTCTAGCAACTTTTACACCTATTACAATTTAGTCCTTTTCAATTAATTGACTACCCAAACATTAAAATTTCCTAACGAAATTTTAATACCATATTAATAACATTTCATAAATATTTATAAAATTATTTTCGACTCGGTTTTACGAGATAGAGGTCTCGATACCTTATTTTACCCAATTTCTTCAATAATTTCTTTTTCTAACTAATCACTAAATCGATAAAATTTTCCTATCAATATTTTCATACGATTTTCCTATCATATCAATTTTCAAGAAAAAATATTGAAATAAATTTCTCTTTAAATCGGATCTATGGTTACAAAATCATTGTTCCGATAACCTTGAATTTAGGTCATTACAACTCTCCCCCCCTTTTAAAGATTTTCGTCCTCGAAAATCTTACCAGTAAAGAGGTTAGGGTATTGTTTCCTCATTGCCTCCTCCGGTTCCCATGTTGCTTCCTCAATCCCGTGCTTTTGCCACAATACTTTCACCAAATTTATCTTTTTATTTTAAGCTCTTTTGTCTCCCGTGCCAATATCTTGACTGGTTCTTCATTGTAAGTCATATCCGGTTGAATCTCTACTTCTATCGGAGAAATAACATGTGAAGGATCTGGTCGATATCGTCGTAACATTGATACATGAAAAACATTATGGATTCTATCAAGTTCCGGTGGTAATGCCAATCGATAAGCGACCGGTCCAATTCTTTCTATGATTTCATAAGGCCCGATAAATCTTGGACACAATTTACCCTTTCGACCGAATCGAAGAACTTTCTTCCAAGGAGACATTTTCAGAAATACCTTGTCACCGACTTGAAATTCAATCTCTTTTCGCTTAATGTCGGCATATGATTTTTGACAATCGGAAGCTGCTTTTAGACTATCTCGAATAACCTTTACTTTTTCTTCTGTTTCCCGGATCAAATCAACCCCATGTATCTTCCTTTCACTAAGCTCTGTCCAATATAACGGTGTTCTACATTTTCTACCATACAAAGCTTCATACGGAGCCATTTTAATACTAGACTGATAACTGTTATTGTAAGCAAATTCAATCAAAGGTAGATACCTCTCCCAATTACCTTCAAACTCTAGTATACAACATCGGAGCATATCTTCCAATACTTGAATTACACGCTCAGATTGACCATCTGTCTGAGGATGAAATGCAGTGCTGAAATACAACTGAGTACCCAAGGCTTCTTGCAATTTGTCCCAGAAACAAGACGTAAATCGGGGATCTCTATCTGATATCATGGAGACAGGCACTCCATGTAACCTGACAATCTCAGATATGTACAGTTCAGCTAGTTTATCTAAAGAATAATCCATACATACCGGAATAAAGTGAGCTGACTTTGTTAATCGGTCAACAATCACCCAAATAACATCTTTTTTCCTCGGAGACAAAGGTAGCCCCGATACAAAATCCATAGTGATTCTTTCCCATTTCTATTCCGGTATAGTAATTGGCTGAAGTAACCCCGAAGGTACCTGATGTTAAGCTTTAACTTGTTGACATATTAAATACCTTGATACAAACTCAGAGATATCACGTTTCATTCCCGACCACCAGTACATCTTTTTCAGATCATTATACATTTTATTACTCCCCGGATGTACAGACATAGTACTACTGTGGGCCTTGCATAGAATCTTCTGTATGAGCTCTGAATTCTGAGGTACACATACCCTACCTCTAAATAATAAACAATCATCAGAACCAATCTGAAATTCAGAATCATTACCTGACTCACATTGTGCCCGTTTAACCTGTAACTTCTCATCATTCTTCTGAGCTTCACATATTTGCTGTAAAAATGTCAGTTTAGCTCTCAATTCAGCTAGGATTGAACCATCATCAGTCAATGATAACTGGGTATTCATGGCTCGTAAAGCAAACAGAGATTTCTGGCTCAAAGCATCAGCTACAACATTAGCCTTACCCGGATGGTAATCAATAATCAAATCATAGTCCTTTATCAGTTCAAGCCACCTGCGCTTTTATGATCAGTATAAATATGACATTTCTTACCGTACAAGTAATGCTGCCATACCTTCAGCGCAAATACAATAGCAGCTAATTCAAGATCATGTACTGGGTAATTTCTTTCATGTGGTTTAAGTTGTCTTGAAGCATAGGCTATTACTTTACCTTCTTGCATCAAAACACAACCTAAACCATTTAATGAGGCATCACTGTAAATAACAAATTCCTTACCCGGTTCAGGCTGCACTAATACAGGTGCTTTCGTTAATAGGTCTTTCAATCGGTTGAAACTTTGTTGACATTCATCAGTCCACTCGAACTTTACATCTTTCTGCAATAATCGAGTCATTGGAGAAGCTATCATAGAGAATCCCTGTACAAATCTCCGATAATAACCAGCTAAACCCAAGAAACTTCTAACTTCAGATACATTCTTCAGTGGACTCCAATTGACAATAGCTGAGATTTTACTTGGATCTACCCTGATGCCTTCGGCAGATACAATATGTCCTAGAAAACCCACTTCTCGAAGCCAAAATTCACATTTACTGAATTTAGCATATAATTGCTTCTCTCACAGAATTTGTAACACAATTTTCAAATGTTCTGCATGTTCTTCTTCATCCCGAGAATAAATCAAAATATCATCAATGAATACTACTACAAATCTGTCTAAGTACGGTCTGAATATCCGGTTCATCAAATCCATGAATACTGCAGGTGCATTAGTTAGCCCAAACGGCATAACTAGAAACTCATAATGCCCGTACCTGGTTCTAAAGGCTATTTTTGGCACATCTGACTCCTTTACCCGTAACTGATAATAACCTGATCGAAGATCAATCTTTGAAAACATAGTAGCACCTTTCAGTTGATCAAATAAATCATCAATCCGGGGTAACGGGTACTTATTCTTTATGGTTACTTTATTAAGCTGCCGGTAGTCGATACACAATCTCAAACACCCATATTTCTTTTTCATAAACAGAACCGGAGCACCCCAAGGTGAATGACTCGGTCGGACAAAACCCCTGTCAACAAGCTCTTGCAACTGTGTCTTTAACTCTTTTAATTCTATAGGAGCCATCCGGTATGGAGCTATAGAGATCGGAGTAGTTCCCGGACTCAAATCTATAGAAAATTCCATTTCTCTTTCTGGTGGCAATCCTGGTAATTCTTCTAGAAACACATCCGAAAATTCACATACCACTGGAACTGTCTATATCTTTGACTCAGATACCTTGGTGTCGAGTACATAAGCCAAGTAAGCATCATACCCCTTTTTGACATACCTCTGTGTTGCCATTACTGAAATCATATCAGATAACCCCTCTGTCTAATCAGATTTAACCCGGAGCAACTCACCATTCTGACATTTTCGCACAATATATTTTTGTTTACAATTTACTATCGCATCATGCTGGGTTAACCAATCAATGCCCAATATCACGTCAAATTCATCAAATGGCAGTAACATCAAATCAGCCGGGAAACAATAACCTCTTACCATCAGTGGACAATTTTTACAAATTTTATCCACCAACACAGACTGGCCTAGGGGGTTCAAGACTTTAACCACAAATTCAGTAGGTTCAACAGGTAAATTTTTAACAATTGCAAGTTTAACACATACATATGAATGTGTAGAACCACGATCAATCAATGCAGTAATATCAGTATCAAGTAAAGAAAATGTACCAGTAATAACATCGGGTGCTGAGGCATCTTCTCTAGCACGAATGGCATATGTCCTAGCAGGTGCTCGTGCCTCAAGCCTACCTGCAGTATCTTTTGCAGCTCCTCGACTACCACTGACATTACCGGATGGTCGAGGTGGTCTACCTCTCGAAACTGGATTACTCGGCTTCAATATCTGTTCAGCTTCTTTTTCACCCCTTTCTGGACAATCTCTGAGGAAATGGTCAAAAGAACCACATCGGTAACAAGCCCCGCTCTTTAATCGACATTCACCAAGATGAGCTTTATTACAGTACTGGCATCTCGGTTTAGGAGTGCCAACACTGCCAGCACTGGTCACTGATGGAGTAGAAGGCCTTGGATTAGTGCGTTGAGAACCTCGCTCTTTGCCCGAATACCCAATGGCTGAAGTAGAACGATCCTGATACTTCTTCAATTTCTTTGAAGCAGAAAACTGGAATTTTCCCATCGGTCTTTTACTAAAAATTCGAGCTTCCCTCTCAGCCTGTTTCTTTTCTTTGCTCAATTCTTCTGCTTTATAAGCTCTCTCTGCCAATGTAGCAAACTCTCGAATTTCAAGAATTCCGATTAGTAACTTAATGTCTTCATTCAACCCTTCTTCGAATCGTTTGCACATTTCAGCTTCTGACTGTACCCATTCTCGAGCATATTTACTCAATCGAACAAATTCTCTTTCATATTCAGATACTGATCTATTGCCCTGTTTCAGCTCAAGAAATTCTTTTCTTTTCTGGTCAAGGAACCTCTGGCTGATATATTTTTTTCTGAACTCGGTCTGAAAGAATTCCCATGTAATTTCTAATTTCGGAACAACTAAAGCTTTAGTATTCCACCAATAGTAAGTTGTATCTTTTAGCAGTGAGACGACACATTTCAGACATTCTTCTGGTGTACAAGATAATTCTTCTAGAACCCGAGTAGTGTTTTCTAACCAGAATTCAGCCCGTTCGGAATCATCATCAACTGCTGCTCGAAATTCTTCGACCCCATATTTTCGAATTTTATCTACTGGAGCTTTCCCTTTTCTGACAGATTCAGTACCTGTACCTTCTGGGATCTCGGGAACTGGTGAAGGAGCAGGAGGGTGAGCTTGAACTTGCTGCACTACAGGGTTAGTTCTTAAGTATTGATTAAACTATTCATTCATCATTCGAAAGAAGGCTGTTTTTGCCTCCTCCCCTCGACCCTCTGTCTCGGGCCTTCTACTGCTAGTTTCTTCTCTTTGTACTGAAGCCGGAGCATGACTCCCAGCTTCCTCAGATTGAGCTCGGTCGGATGACATTACTATAAAAAAAAACACATTTTAAATGGTCAGGAGATATCACACTATCAATAATAATTTAAATGGCATGTATAGCTAATCCCGTATTTGCTACATCAGCCCTAGAACCGACTAAACCGTAGCTATGATACCAATAAATGTAATACCCCTACCCGTATTCATTACCGAAATAGGGTACGAGGCATTACCGGAGTTTACGAATTAATTTTTTTTATATTCAATATAGCCCCTTTATAAATATCTAACCTTCCCTGCAATATTAAATCGACACCAATCCACATCAACCAAATCAATTCAATATATTTTCAAGATAAATTCATGCATATTTATAAGATAACGTCATCACATATCTATAACCAGGTTTGTTAACCATACTAATGGCTAACTTTACATTCATTTCACGTTAACATTTACTTTGTTAGCTTATACATGCCATTGATTTCCAATATAAAGTTTCTTTATATACCGAAATCCTGAGGTTGACAGTGTGATGTGTCTCCAACCAAATCTGACCTCCGAGCTCTTAACACTACAAAACAGGGAAAAAGGAAAAAGGGTAAGCACTTTGTGCTTAGTAAGCTCATGTAACAAGAATTATACTTACCTAATATTTTCAATACAATACAATAAACATCCATATAACCATTCAATGCATTATTACCCAAATATGCACAAACTCAACATTCAAGTTAGTACAATAATTTCCGTGTACCAATAATATATACTATGATTGATGAGCTCATCAATACCATGATTTCCATTTCCTTGTTATTTTTCCATATTTATCCCGTTGAATTTATCAGAATTTCGATGGATTTTCAGAGGTACACATTTATTGTACAATTCCGGGTCCGTCAATTCATATTCATGTGCGCACATATCCATTTCAAAGAGCACACTCCCGCGAACCTCAACCTTGCAGCGGGATTACCAGTCCAGGCTAAATCCCCTGCAATATAAACTCATAGAGTATTGTCGGGATTACCAGTCCAGGCTAAATCCCCTGCAACGACAATTACTCTAATGAGCTTGGATCTGAATTACCAGTCCAGGCTAAATTCAGACCCTAATTCGGATTACCCGTCCGGGCTAAATCCATTTTACACATATTCTTCCGGAGGGCTATACCAGGATAGGATCACCCGTCCGGGCTAGATCCTTTTTACCGTCAATTTCTTTTCAGAGATCCATCGAATTTTCCTTTCATTCAACCGGTATTTCTTCCCATTTTATCAAATATATCAATGTTTCATTAATTTTCATACAATGAACACTCAAATCATATTCTCATCAATAACATACAATCTCAAGCATTTCAGAATATAATTCAAGTTACACGAACTTACCTTGATACTTGTTTGTAAACAGTAAAAAACTACTAATCCCGAACTTTTTCCTTTCCTCGATCTAGCTTCGTATTTGAATCTTCTGGATCTAAATAAATAAATTTAATTATCAATTTCATACATTTCATGTTCATATGCAACATTCTCTATAATTCAACTATTATTTATAGTTCATTCAAAGCTGTCTACTTGAGTCATAGTCACTAAATTATTTATAACTTGAGCTATAGAATTCCAAATTAAGATCCGTTAATTTTCCCTGAAACTAGACTCATATATATTTTTACCATAAGATTTTTATAATTTTTGGTTTAGCCAATCAGTACAGTTTATTCTTCAAAGTCACCCCTGTTTTGTTGTCTAACAGTTTTGACCCTTCTTCACTAAAAATAAATTATCTCTTTATAAAGAATTCAAATGATCTTATAGTTTGTTTCTATTAAACATAGACTCATTCAGAATTCTATACATATAAATTTCAGTCCCTAATTATTTTTATTCAATTTTTTATAATTTTTCAAAGTCAGAACAGGGGAACCCGAATTCATTCTGACCTTGTCTCACAAAATTCATTATATCTCAAAATTTAGAAATCCATTACTTACAATATTTCTTCTATGAGAAACTAGACTCAATAAGATTTAATTCCATATTTTTTTTCATCTTCTAATTCGATTCCTACAATTTTTGGTGATTTTTCAATGTTAGTCTACTGCTGCTGTCCAAACTGTTTTTGTGCAAGCTGTTTATTACCATTTTTTCCCTAAGCTTTTAATAAATGCTAATTTCGTCCCTACTCAATTAGCCTCTCAATTGAGCTTATTTTTCTCAATTAACATTTTATTCTATCACCTCAAACTAGTTTACAACGTTTAGGGATCAAAATTTCAGCAATAGACTTTAATTCCAAGCATTTTCACAATTAGGTCCTAAAAATCAATTTCTATTGAAATTACCTAATAAAATCATCTCATAAACAAATTAAAGCTTTAATTTAATTCTATTTCATCATAAAATTACAGCACTCAACCATGGTGACTTTCAATTTCATCCATGAAATCAAAAACTAATGAATTTAATAGTAGGACCTAGTTGTAAAAGTCTTAGAAACACAAAAATTACAAGAAAAAGGCAAGGATTAACTCACTTGGTGAAAAAATTATGAAATATCAGCTTAGATAACCCTCCTATGGCGTTTTTAGCTGCTGGAATTGAAGAGAAATGAAGAGAAATCTAGATATTTCCTATTTAGTCCTAGTTTTGTTTAGTTAATTTTACAATATTCCAATTTTACCCTTAATTTATCAATTTTTCTGCTGATTTCATACCCTTGCCGTCCAGCCCAAATAACTTTTGGGTCTAATTGCCTTTTAAATCCTTTCTCATTAGACTCTTAAGCTATTTAATCACTCTAGCAACTTTTACACCTATTACAATTTAGTCCTTTTCATTTAATTGACTACCCAAACATTAAAATTTCCTAACGAAATTTTAATACCACATTAATAACATTTCATAAATATTTATAAAATTATTTTCGACTCGGTTTTACGAGATAGAGGTCCCGAAACCTTATTTTACACAATTTCTTCAATAATTTCTTTTTCTAACTAATCACTAAATCGATAAATTTTTCCTATCAATATTTTCATACGATTTTCCTATCATATCAACTTTCAAGTAAAAATATTGAAATAAATTTCTCTTTAAATCGGATCTATGGTTACGAAACCATTGTTCTGATAACCTTGAATTTAAGCCATTACACTTCCTTAGAGGTATTCCTCAAGTCCCCTTCCAGGAAACGCTCCTTTTCCAACCATCAGTTGTAGGCTCATCCTCGTAGCTTTGGATATTTTGGGCATTGGGATCTTGTTTCCTTCGATGATGAAGGTAGCATTCACAAAATCTAGCGATCGAAAGGAACATTCTATCGTTTCATCACTGGTAACAGATGCAACAATATCTTCTTCCACATTTATCATTACCAGTCATCCCTTCGTTAACAAATTTAGCTTTTGGTGCAGTGATGATGATACTGCCCTTGCTGAGTGAATCCAAAGCCTCCCCAATAAGCAAGCTTGATGTTCATCACCAAGAAGTCTACCTTATACGTGTTTGGACCGATCAAAAGTGGAATCTCAATCCTTCCCATTACTTTCTTTTTAGTACCGTCGAATGCTCTCACTATGTTTTGACACTTCTTCATATGAGAGCTGTCCACAGGCAACCTATTCAGTGTAGACAAGGGCAGGACATTCAGTGCAGATCTATTTTCAATCAATACCCATGGCAATGTATACCCTTTATAGCGCGTGGTATTTCATCGTCATTAAAAAAAATTAAATTATCAACACTTATATTGTTGACAAGACGATCTAGCTTGTTTACGAAGATATCATTAGTGAAATAGGTTTCGTTTAACACCTTCATCGCCGCGCTACAATGTCTCTATGAGATTTAGAGTAAAGCCAGTACCGATATGCGAGCTGGTTGTTTGTTTAGTTGTTCTACGACACTATACTTGCTGTGTTTTAGAAATTTCAAGAATTTCTTAGCTTATTTTTCAGTTACCGGCTCATTAACAGGTGATTCAAGTCTGGTCAGCTTCTCTTTCATCTGTTCAATTGCAAAGGATTTTCCTTTAACAAGTTCGGCTTTTGTGTTTGGGGTATCATAACACCTTCCACTGCGTGTATAGAAACCCACATCTTCTTCTTCTTTCGAGGTGTTAATCGAGTTCTCCTCACCCGGGATCGTTACATTACAGTCATAATTCTAATGAACCATTTTACTGTCTTTATAGGGAAAAACTATGGGTTTCTGGATTATAACCCTTGGTGCAATTTGTGCTCCAGCTTTATTGATTCTTGGTCGTGAGATGATTACCACTGGGTGATTAGCCCTATAGACCTTCTCTGTCGATGAGGCGCACACATATTATCCTTCTGGGCCTTCGTATACTCAAGGAATTCTAGCTTCTTATTGCCCATCAGACCTTGTACTAGGGCCTTAAACTCACTGCATCTTTAAATCTCATGACCTTCTTTATTATGGAACTCACAGTAGCTCCTTGCTTCTCGGGATTTCTCCCCTAAATCCTGTGTGATTAATCCACTTTCTAACATTTTCTTCCAAACCTCTCTTAGTGGGGTTTTCACTTCTGCTATATTCATCTTGATTCTCTTCCCCGCATTCTTGATTTTTATGTTTACCCCTTTGTCAGAATGGTTAGGTAACGGATTTTTTGCACCAGATTGATCATCGAATCTCATAGTGCCCATTTTGACGAGTCTTTCGATTAACTTTTTGAAAGTGGTACAATTCTCAATCGAGTGTCCCGTGATTCTCGCGTGGTATTCGCATTAGGCGTTCGAGTCATACCATTTGGGGAATGGAGGTTGCATAGATTTTAGGTAGAAAGGGGATACTAAACATGCATTAAACAAATTTTGGTACAACTCCCTATACGTCATCTGGATGGGCGTAAACTGGAGTTTCTCCGTAGTTTGCCTTATGTTGGATTCTTGCCTTGGGGGGCCTTGCTGGCTAGTAGCCACTGCCCTTGGTTGGCTTACAGTAATCGGCTTTGAATAGCCCTTGTCATACACACTCGCATTATTTACCTTATTTTTCTTGTTTCTCTGGAACGTTATCTTGGCATTTTCCCTGGCTTCTATTTTTCCACACCTTATTGCATTTTTTGTCATCTCACCGAACATTACTATGTTCGAGAAACTATTAGGTGTGCTTCTCAGCATGTGATTAATGAATGGAGCCTTCAGGGTATTAATGAAGAGCATTGTCATTTCCTTTTCTAGCAGATATGGTTGGACTTGTGTGGTGACTTTCCTCCACCTTTAAGCATATTGCTTGAAGCTCTCTCTTGGCTTTTTCTCCATGTTTTGCAGTGTGATTCTGTCAGGTACCATGTCTGTTACGTGGCCATATTGTTTCATGAAGGCCAATGCTAGGTCTTTCTATAAATTAATTTGGGCACGGCTTAGCTGATTATACCATTTGGCCGTAGCCCCGGTCAGGCTGTCTTGGAAACAGTGAATTAACAATTAATCATTATTGACATATCCTGTCATCCTCTGACAGAACATCGCAATGTGAGCTTCAGGGCAGCTGGTCCCATTATATTTCTCAAACTCCGGGGTCTTAAACTTGGGTGGGAGCACTAGATCTGGAACCAGGCTCAAGTCTTTAGCATCAATTCCACAATGGTAATCAGCGCTTTTCAATGCCTTGAATTTCTTTTCTAGCCATCTGCATCGGTCTTCAATTTACTTTGGGAGCTCCACTCTCGCCTTTTCTATTTCTGCTACATCATCAAGATCAGGAACAACGGGATTTGCTGGATTGTCTCCTGGGTTGGAGCCTGAACCTGTTAGGAAGCTTCTTGGTGCCAAGGTACCTATTTTATATTAGGGCCTGATGTTAACGGATACCTTTTGTGGATAAGCGTTTAGTTGTGTTTGGGTGTTTGTTGGGTAAAGCCTGGAGGATAAGTAGGGTCCTCGTTATTGTCCCCGGAATTAACCATAGAGCTCTTTCCTTTTTCTAGCCCTCCAATCAGCAACAGGGTTAATTGGCTCATCATATTCTTTTGGGATTGTAGCATCTGATCCCTCATGTCTTGTTGAATTTTGGTCAATTGTTCTTACATCTGCATTTACAGCTGATCTTGCATTTCTTTTTACATTTGCTCTAATATTTCCAATCTTTGGTCCATTGCTTTAGTTTTCCCTCGTGCACCGTAATGATATTCCAAGGTAACTGCCATGATTTTAGGGTTTCTTTGTGAGATTTAATGTACATGATGCAATGTAATGCTAATGCATGAAATGCAAAAAAAAAGTCACTAATTCTGATTCAATTTCATTAAAGTAACTTTTCTAGAAAATAAATTTCTTCACATAAAATGGATTACATATAAGGCATCGCCCTAATACTTAATGCCTTGACCTTCCTAAGAAGCCAAGCTAATTCTCGGCCTCGATCTAACTCTGATTCGTATTTCAAACTTTGTACATCAGCTTGGACTGCTAAGGTTTGTAAATAATCAGCCACCTCACATACTTGATTCAAAGCTGCACCCATAACGTAATCCCTATCCCTGACATGATCATGTTATCCATGAAGCTACTCTTGCCACTGCTCATTATTTGCTTCCAGGAATTCAACTTGAAGTTCACAATTTTGTAGCTGATTTTGAGTTCTTTTATCTTTCCTTTTAGCTCTTCAATTTTGCTCTGGCTAGCCTTCAACTCGATTACAGAGCTACGACTATGATACTAATGTAGGGATTTTTCTAACTCTGACACTCGAGTTTTTAACCCCACCTTCTCATTTTGACTTTCTACTAAACTCCCTTGCAGAACGTCTTCTCGCACTTGTGCATCTCGAAATTTCCTTCCCCATTGACTGGATCTACTCTTTTCCTTTTTAATTTCTTTCCGCCATTGTTTTGACATTTT
Source organism: Gossypium hirsutum (assembly GCF_007990345.1). Taxonomy (NCBI): domain Eukaryota; kingdom Viridiplantae; phylum Streptophyta; class Magnoliopsida; order Malvales; family Malvaceae; genus Gossypium; species Gossypium hirsutum. Next base: position 115,435,625 of record NC_053431.1, read on the forward strand.
TCCCAGACCGGCAGTTCTTATTGACAATCGCAACTTCTTGTAGTCCGTTTTCAAACTGTCAAAATCTTTTTCAGCTTTATTCTTTCCATTTCTCAACTTCTTGGCTTTTAGTTTTTGGACGTCGACATCCAGTCCCAGCTATATTTTCTCCTCCTCCAATTGCCCTATCTTTTTTTCTAGTTCCAAACTTTTTCTCTCAAAATCATGTTTGATGATCTCTACCTCAGACAGAATCACTTGCAAGTGTTCTTCTATTAAACAGGTGTTTTCTTACTTTGACGTAGGGATGTTGTCGTTGATTCTCTAACCCCACCACTGGTCGTACTCAGAGGTAGTCATCGGGTTGCCAGCAAACCTTTTCATTCTGTGAGTTTGATTCCAGGTGTTCGATATTTCATGAACTTTCTTTTTGTAATTATCTCCCTTGTATACAAACTCACATTGAGCTAACCCTTGTGTTGCCGGCGTAAACTGTCTTGATCTGTATTGTCTTAACACGAGCAGAGGAGTATACCCAACAGTCCCCCATATTCCAAGTAAGGAAACCCAATAAAAATCTCTACACCAATATAAAATCTCGTCAGGGACCATCCAAAGAGCTCTCCACTAGACGTCTTCGTCTCGCAGATTTTGGAGAATCATCATCCATTTCTCCTTCGTGATATCATCCCGTCTCGGCATAGCTACTAACTCTTTCAGCAAAGAATAGTTTTCGGAGAAGATTCAATATGAGACCTTTTTCACTTTTCAAAAATGGTTGTGGAACCACGTTAGTAAGAGTTGTGCGCATCCGATAAATCTCCCTTCGCCCGCTCTTCGGCATGTGTTCAAGGATCTAAAAGTTTCAGCCAAAATTGCGGGAACGAGTGTGACCCTTTTATCAAGTCGGTCACATAAATTGGAGACCGTCTCATCTATATGCCCTAAAGCCTTAGGGAAGATAACCAATCCATAAATGCTTAACGCGAAGACATCAACCCTTTTCTTCATATCAGGATGTGCTAGGACCAAATCTCTCAAATTTCTCCAAGGAATGCACTTACTATCACATTTCTGCTTGATTGGGGCTGCAACCTACTGTTCGCTCATTCCCGTAATGTTCATCAGCTTTTTTAAAAACGTTGAGACATTGGCAGCTCTGGAATAAGCCTTGTCAATTTGAATCTTCGGGCAACGGAGCAAGGCAGTGTACTCTTCACAGTAGGTACCAAATCCACATTTCCAAAAGTAAAACAACTATAAGCAGGGTTCCAATACTGGGCGAGAGCTCGGAATAAGTGCTTGTCCACTTTGATATCGAGTAGATAGGGCAAATCACCATAATTACAGTAGAATAGTTGCTTGATCTCGCCATCCCATTGATCCCATATTTCTTTCATCTCTTGAAGGTTATTTTCGGTTAAGCTGATACGAGTAAAATCCCACAACTCCGACACATACCCCTTTGTAAGACTATCACCCTTCTCTTGCTACGTTGTCTCGGCCCATATCCGGACGGCCGCATTATCCTCCACTTTATCAAGAAACCCCTTTTCCATGACAAGTTATCTATTTAGCAATTGAATGTGAATCAACACATTTTTTGTGACAAAAATGTCATGCAATTACAATAAAAGTAAAACAAAACAAGTCAGTACTTCATACACAGTTTAAAGCAAGCGAAGAATAATAAGTAAAGCACCTACTCGGGTAACCACTAGGGTTTTGGCGCGGTTCTACCTAGGGTGGGCTCTTAGGGCTCACTATGTACAGTTCGGTTCTAAAGCTAAAGTACCTGAACCGACAGATTCCTCGATCCTCACCATTATAGACTTATACGGACCGAGTTTGGTTCAGGGGAATACATTTCCCTATGGCTATACGAAGATGAAAATATTACGAAGACATAGGTATGGATGTATCCCGAAAGCGATCCACTATCCTATATAGAGGTAAATACCTCACGAAGGAATAGTTTCTCACTCCCACTTAAAAGGTTAAAATCGACCGATTTATGCGATGTAATATGCAGAGATATATCAAAAGACTCAAACTGATAAAGCAAACATATTCTGAAAAAGACCACACAAATGGCAGACGAAATGCAACGAAGGGATCGTAAATTTAAATCAGATTATCAATTTTTGACAAAAAGACAAGAAATAATCAACTCGTGGCTTGACTCTCTAATTTTAAAAATATCCTCAATCGAGTCGCCAAGCTATCGAAACTATTTTTTTAAAGGGGGTCGACTTGGAGTTTGAAAACGAAAATGAACATGGGAGTCGCCACCAATCCTTTTTGATGAGGTGGGATCGGGTCATCTCAAAAAGTGGCTGTTTTTAATAAATTGTTCGATTTATTAAAACAACGATTTTGGTCCACGAAATTCAAAAAGACGAGTTCGAGAGTCAGTTACGCACAATGAAGGATTAGCACCCTCGTAACGCCCAAAATTAGTACCTAGTTGACTACTTTGTGTTTTTATTTTCGATAATTGAAAACTTAGAAGAGATTTAAAATACGATCATCCGCTAAAATATTGCTTACTTGAAAAATTTTCTGAAAAAAAAGGGGTATTTCACATTAATCGAGAAAAAGAATTATGTCTTGTAAGTTAGGACACAATGCCTTAAATTCTCAAAATGAGAATTAACCCCGAAAATTTTATTTATTTTAAAAGATGTTCGATTATCTCGGTTTTAGAAAGAAATCATGTTCTGTAAGTTAGAACATGATTTTTCTTAATTCCCGAGAATATTTAAAATTTGTGCTTTAAAAAATGTTCATTTATTCTTATTCATCAAGAAAATCAAATCCCCGTAAGTTAGAGAACGACTTTTCAAATTCCAGAATACGAAAGATTGCTTATTTAAAAACGAAATTTTATATATCGGGTAAAGATTAATGTAACACAATTTTGTAGTAAAATGTAAAAAATGAATTACGGTGCTAATATGCATAGCATACTAGTAATAAATGCATTAATATAAATGACAATATGAAGGATGAAAATAAAACGAACAAGTCAAAAGAAAATAATAAGTATGCTAAGAAAATTAAAAATATAATAATAAACAAACAAATAAATAACTATTGCGTAAAATGGTTTAAAATTAATAATATTAATGATAATGATAATAATATTAATAATAATACGAATAATAAATAATCCAAAGTTTTGAAAGTATATAAAAAGATATAAATAGATAATAAATGATAAATAGAATGATAGAAGTAATGATAAAAAATAAAATAAGTATATTTTTAAAAATAATAATAAATAAAACAATAATGATAAATAAAATGATAAATAAAATAAATAAAAGAGTGTAATAAAAGCAAATAATAACAAGTAAATAAACAAAAAGGAATATAATAATAGTAATAATAATATGGAGTTAATTAATTTAATAGTATAATGATAATAACAAAAGAAGGACTAAATTGAACTTTTAAACAGAATTTTGGGTAAAATCAGAAATAAAAAAAAGGGTGAAGGACCAAGTTGAATGCGCGAATAACAAAGAGGGACCAAAATGGGAAATAATCCCCACCCTCCAAAACGCACAACTTCGAGGTGGACCAAATTGAAATTGTAATAAATTATAGGACAAAAATTAAAAATGAAAGAAACTTAATTGTAAAATAATAAAAAAACGGAAAGGCCAAAATCGCAATAAGACCATTTTTGAAAAACACGCGGATCCTGCCAGGCGGGTTGGGTCGGGCGGAATAGGTGGGTCAAAACGACGTCATTTTGGGCATCTGAGGCCAGTCCCAAAACGACGTTGTTTTGGGAGCCTATATAAGTCATTTTTTGAAAAAAAAGTCATTTAGCCCTCATTTTGGAAACAAAATATGAAAATTCTCTCAAACACTCCCTCTCCCCTCCGATCTCTATTCAGGGGTTTGGCCATCAACTACTGTGCTGGCCGCCGGTCATCGGAGACGGCGCCACCATCTGCGGCGGCTGGAAAGTCGTAAAATTCCTTTTTTCCTCCAGCGATCAAAGCTAGGTGAGTCTTCTACTTTTTGTTTTTTTATATTATATATGTATATATGCGAAACTGATTCGAAAAAGAGAAAAAAAAGAATAATTAATGAATAAAAAAACACCTTAGTCGGATTCTATTTCTTTCTCTGTGTTTCTTGCCTCTTTTTTTTGTGAACTTTTTTGCTTCTTTATTTTTATTCTCTATGTTTTTTCGTATTCAATCTTGTCTCTAAAAAAATATACATTGATGTTTCTCAGGCTTTATAGCCGATTTCAATACAAAATTTCCTATTTTTGGGTATTGTCCATTGTCTTTTCTACTACTGATTTTTCAGGTGGTGGTTGGGCGGTGGAGTAGTGGCGGTGGCAGGCTAGGCAGAGCGGCAGTGGTAGTGGCAAGTGGCTGTCAGAGGCTAGGGGCAGCTAGGGTTTCATTTTTGTTTTTTGTTTTTTTCTGATTATTAGTTTTGGGTTTAGTTGGGCTAGGGTTTGGTTAGGTTTTGGGCTGTTAGGTTTGGTTTGGTTTGTTTTGGGTTTGGTTTGTAAAATGGACTGTTTGTTAGGCCCAGGCAAATTAGGCTTATACATCTATAATATGCAATTTTGTGCTAATAAAGCTGGTGCACTATTTCTTAAGCTTGATTTTCATAGTTTTACTTGAGATACTTGTCTATGCCTATACATGTTATACTTAATGGTTAGCAAAACTACCCCTCCATTTAATTGCTTAACCATAAATTTAGGAATACTTTAAAATAAGAATGTAACTTTATTTGCACCAAGCCAACATGTAAGAAATATTTTTCTCGTGAGAATTAGCTTTCATTTATAAACCAACAGATTTCATCTAAGAATATTTGGATGTGCAATATTTTTTTACGTTCCACAGTGCATTAAGATGAATCATCAAGTAAGAAGTTGAGAAAAATTAGATTTTTCATTAGATGTGAAAAAGTTGAAGAGAGATATTTATAATTCTGAAAAGAGAAAATTGACATGTTGCAAATTTTCACAACATTAAGGGGAGACAATGTAACACCCTATACTCAACCCGATTATCGAACACGAATATTAGGATGCCACACAACTGTCTTACATCGTACATAGAATATCACGTCCTATTATTAAGTGATGTCTCTTATTTTAGCATTAACATAAGTTCTTGACCAAACATATTCTAAATACTCATTAATACATGCTAAATATTCATCAAATGGTCTTATAATAATAGTTAAACATGCATAGCGCCTATTTAGCAAAATTCCAAAATTGACTACATAGGTATCAATACTAGGACATGGGTATCGATATTTTACTTACACGGTATCAATACTATATGAAAAATTAGTACAAATCAGCATTTTGTTTCTTAGCTAAAATAAAAACACAAGAGAACACTGATACCTGTAAAAAAGTATCGATAAAATTACCTCGAGTATCGATATTCGCGATAGGGTATTAGTACCAAGTTATGATTCTACCTTCCTCCACATTTGAAAATTACAGAGGTATTTTTTTTACAACACAAATATCAATACCTCTTCATTAGACTAAAAAATCCAACATAGATAAGCATATGGGTCATTTCAACTTGTACCAATTCATCATGCTACCAAATCATTATCAAATAAACATCAAAACAGTCATAATAGTAGTTTAAAACATTGAAAATAAGTCTGAACAATAATCAACGTAACACGAGTCAAATCCTTAAGATCCTAAGAATAAATAAGTTATGGTAACATCCAAAACATCATGACAAATACTAGTACTAAGTCTACCACATTGTATTATTCCCAAAATGTAAACAAATAACAATAACACCTAACAAATAGCGAAAATGAACTTGCTTGGATCACCCCTAAGGAACCATAACACCCACACCGGCATACAATTAATATGAAATAATTTAATAATGGGGTATGTGAGCTTAACAAGCTCAGTGAATACCTAAAAAAACTACCACGCAAATAGCTCATCAAGCATTAGAGAAACATATATGTAGCATAATTATAACAACCTCAGCTTAATGGACATATCTTACTTCTCATGCATATTTAAAAGTTTATAAACAAAGTCCACACATACTTTTTCATGCATACATCACAATACATACAACAAATAGATAGATCATTAGGCACTTGAGATATAAAGTGTAAAAGTGGGCACTATCCCCACTCATTGGATACACGAATCTCCAACACACCACATAGACTCATAGAGTTAAACATGTCTCAAAAGTGAAGCATAAAGCTAATACTCTCCAAGCACCCAACATGTCCTATTGAGTGGAGCTTAGATCACATTCCCTTACCTCTCCAACATGTCCCAAGGTCTCAATGTCCAAATCATATAACATATAAATAAGTACTAACAATCTATGGCATGCCAACTATATCCAACTATCTCAAGAATCACAAGGCCAAAATATCTATTATTAAACACACTTATTACTTACCGATTTTCAACTCACTACCACTGCATATTCGCATCATTAGCACATTATAATCACTGTCACTTAGCATGAAAGACATGTCTACATATACACTTCCACAATAGTAATCATGAACACATAACACATGTCAGGGCATATCATCTCAATTCGCATTTCCAAAGTAACACAAGCGCATATTGCATAATTTATACATGGACACGAAAGAACTTACCCTCGAAATTTAAAGTAGTGATTTAGGCTACAACTAAATTCCCAAATAACAAATTGAATTGTGTTTACAAGTAGCGATTCCAAATACTCACCAAATACACTTTTGTCTAAATGCCAAAAGCTCAAACTAGCTTTTCCTAACTCGTAGACGGTCCTAGCGAATTCAAAGCTTCAATAAAATAAATCACAAAGCAATACATTCAAAAATAAGCTAAAGACTTACCACAAGCAATAAAAAACATAAGCGTAAGCTATGTTTTCATGCAACTGAAACCATAGACTTATCAGCCTTTAAATTCAAATATCCTGGCCTATACTCAATCTTTTCACCTAAAACCAATTTTGTTTATCTAGTTATTCACCTACAACTAATTCTCAACCTTTAAACTACGTTAAACTACTCAGTTTATGGTATCAACTTTTTCAACATGTTATCGATAATTTCTAACAAAAAATAATTAAATCCCTAGAAATCTTTAATCAAATTTTAAATTAAGTTTAGAAACCTTTTGATCTCATCAAAACTAATTGACAAACACTTTAAAACCACATTTTTATCCAAAATCCTTTCATCCACCATTAACGACTCAACTTTTGGTTTTTAACCAACACATGCGATTCAATGGCTAATAGTTCAGTTTTAAAGGCTAAATAACATTAAAAACTAATGGGTAGACAAATGATTACCTTTGATGGAAGAAAAATGGGTTTTGATATGAATCCAAGAAAACCCACATATGAGGAATATGATGCAATCAATGGGATTTTGGGGGTGTTTTCTTGAAATTCTATGAAGATTAATGCTATAAGGATGAAAGGAAACAATGTAATTAAGGTTTGAATAACAAAAAGTGAAAGAGGGGAGCTTGGGGAGTAAGGGACGACACAACAATGAAATAAGAAGAAATTATCATGAAATCTGTTGGTGGGGGAAGATATTAAGTTATATTGTAAAATTTGGTAAAACTATAGCATAAACACACAAGATTTTGACCCTTTTACAAATCAGACCTTTTTCTAAAGCTATTGGTTTCCAAAACACTTTTTCAACAATTGATTTGATTTCCTAATTAAAAAATATAATCGAAAACATTACCAATATACCATGTTGCAAAATTCCAAACACTCTAAGGCTAAAATTCCTAAAATAACATTAAAACTCCTAGGCTTTGTTTTGGGGTATTATAGACAAATTAGTTAAATAATTATGTCATTTTTTTTTGTGATCCTCACTAATATTATGTGCACAAGTTTGAAGGACAAAATTATTTGCTAGACATGTTTAGAGATGGCATTTAGAGATTGCATATGCTAGATGATACATATATAAGTTAAAATGCTCCAAATAATTGTATGTCTCAAAAGGACAATGTGATAAAAGTAAGTCTTGAGCATGCTAGAAGCATGGCAAACTAGTTAATTCCATAAAACAAAAAAATTCTTAAAAGAAAGGAGAAAGTAATGAATATGATCACATGCTAAAGGAGGTGGGTACTGAAGAGACCTAAGAGTTAACTTTTGATAAAACCCCAAAAGAGGTTCAAGTATCTGAAATTATGAATATAATGAGATATCTCAATCAGTTATGTCATAACTAAATATGACAGAGCTGACAAAAGGAAATTTTTTTCGACAATGATAAAATATGTAGAAAAATTTAATATTATGTAAAAGTGAGTATGTAACATTCGCATTTTAACTCGGGTTAGGTACAGTAATGGATCAAGTCAAGAATTAGCGCAAAATTTTTGAAACTTAATAAATAGGAATTTTGTGTATTAAATTAGGAAGTATTTAGATCCAATAAAAAATTAGAAAATATTCCTTACATAGGAAAATTTTAAATAGATACATCAACTTAATTGAAAGAATAGAGAAATTGTTGTGGCCAAAGTAAGAAAAATAATAAGTTAGGAGATACATAGTAGTAGTGGAAAAGGAAGGAATGACCAAGAAGAAATTTAACCAAAGTGGTGTACGAGTCATCTTAGGAAATATGAAAGATAAGAAAGGAAAAAATGGTAAATAGCCAAGTAGATATTTATTAGGTGTTATGATAATAGGTAAAAGTGTAAAGATGGATGGCTTAAGGACTTGTTAGCAATTTGACCATTTTAATTAAAAATGTGAGATATTTTAGTAGAATGATGTAGAAAAGTCGAGAAAAAAAAAGAAATTAGATGAGAGATATCATTTTTTCACCCAAAACCATCACTTCTTCCCCAAAAATTTCTATCCAACTTTTCTTTTAATTCCCTTCATGTCCTCCCAATATTTTTGATCCATCCAAGCTTCAAAATATCAAATTTCTTTGAAATTTCTTTAGTAAAAATCAAAAGGAAGGCTAGTGAACAACTTTATTTCATGAGAAAAGTTCGATAGATGGGTTAAAAGAAAGAAAAGCATGAGTTAGGTTTAGGTGTTCAAAGAGCTAAGGTAAGAAATGATGAAATTATCATACCATACATGTTTATTTGTATTAAATAGTATAGGAAAGTCATTTGATTGTAGTTTTAACATATAAATGTTATGTGTTTGTTATGAAAATTAAAGAGAAAGAAAAGAAGAGTGAGGATAAAATTGAAGGAAGAGGAAAGGAAAAGGCCTTGGAGTGAAGGAAGAAGAAAATATATTATCTCAACCTTTTTGTTGTAAGTACTACAAGATTTTTAAATTATTTTTTATTTTAATACTTATATATTATGATATGGAATTACTTAGCATAGACATGTTAAATATATATATTTATATTTGTAAATAAATAATAAATGGCGATTATGAAATTATGAAATTTGTAAAGAAAATTATAGGTGGAGAATATGAAATAGTATACTCGTTTAAACACTAAGTAATGATGTTTTGGTAAAAGTATATGTGTGAAAAAGGTGTGATATTTGTGATTTGTGAAAATGGAGACTAAATTGTAGATGATGGACTAATGTGAAATCTTTTCTGAAATACTTATGTAAAGTATTTAAATGCATGAAATTCAACTTTTACGCCCAAGTAGACAAAATTAGAACTACTAGGATATTAGTGGCATGCCATTAAGGGACCCTGGAGTGCTCTTCGATTATTACCACACTACTGCTCTTCGTTTAGCATATTCGTGCTCTCTGTATAGCACTTTAGTGCTCTTTGTTTAATAGTGTATAATAATGCACCTCTGTATTTGTTTCGTATATCCTATGTGGTCTATAAAGTCTACTGATGCGTGATATTCGTAACAGGTTTTAAAGATTTATAAATGAATCGTTCTTGAGAATAACTTATTATCACGATTAAGGCAAGTGTACCATCGAACAGTAGTATAGTTCAACAAGACCGGATTGTCGAGCCTAAAGAAACTACGAGTACTAGTATTTACTTTCTTTTTATTATCTAGCCTAAAAATTAAGAGATTTGGTTATCCAAACTAATTATTAACTAAGAATGCACAGAAGTAAACCTGGGAAAATACTTTTGGGAAAATTCGATTGATTGGGACAATACCTAAGGAAAAATCCACGTAGACTTCAGTTGTTATTTGACTCTGAATCAGATGATTTATTCATTTGACTTGATCCGTAGAAATCCCGAAATTATATTATTATCCCTCTCGAGACTAATAATGTCTAACCCTAGGTTGAAAAATTGAAATCTCTTTCTAATTAACACCCTAGAATTGCATTAACTCGATCTATGGATTCCCATATTAGGTTTCACCCTAATTCGAAAAAATCTTGTCATGCTATCTCTAGGCGCGCAATCAACTCCGCTTAATTATGACAATTTTTCTCTTAGACAAGGTATATTCCTCCTCTGAATAAGAGCGTTAACTTGAATCAATATCCTGGAATATTAAAACAAGAATTAAGAACACATAATTAAGAACAAGTCAAATATTTATCATACAATTAAGATAATAATAACAAGATCTGTCTTAGGTTTCATTCCCTTTAGCTATTTAGGGGGTTTAGTGCATATTTATGAAAGAAAACATCTCAAAACCATAAACATAACAAAACATAAGAAAACTCAAAACTCCTGAAGGAACTTGAAGGGAGATCTTCAGTTTTGATGATGAATCCGGCTCTTGAGATAGATCAATCGGCTTTCCTTGAGTAATCCCTTGCTTCCTACTCTGCGTCCCCCTTCTAAGTGCCTCCTTAGGTGTTTAAATAGGCTTTAGAATGCCTAAGAGCCCTCAAAATTGGACTTTTTCAAATTTGACTAAACTTGGGCTTGGCAGGTACAAGCCCGTGTGTGATTACTTAAGGTCGTGGTCAAGACCGTTAAATGGGCTCAGGCGTGTGATCTACCCGCGTAAGTCGTGCTTTGATCTTACTAAAGGGACACGACCGTGTGACACGCCCGTGTGAGGAAGTCCAGGCCGTGTTGATTTCCTACATGGGTCCATTTTCTCCGTTTTCATCCAGTTTCTCGCCCTTTTTACTCTCTTATTCTCACCTAAGTATAAAACATGAAATTAAAAGATTAGGAACATCGAATTCACCAATTTTAAGGAGAAACTATCCATAAAATGTGTTAAGCATGGGGTAAAAATATGTATAAATTACGGTTTATCATCTACTTTGAGTTAAGAATAGGAGTTGTGAATAAAAGTGAATCATCAATATGTTGAGATAAGTTTGATAACTTACAAAAAGGTAAGTTAAATTTATTTAAAGTAAGGTATAGTTGAAGAAACTTGTATGTGTGTAAATATGTATTAGTTGATCAAGTTAAAATAATATGTTATGTTTCATTTACCTATTCAATTCTTGTAGTGCTTACTAAGCCTTCACCGACTTAACGCGTAGGTACATTAGACACGACAAGATAAAGTCGAGCTAGGAGGTTTCTTATCTCATCACATTCTTAAGAGCTTCAAGAATAGGTATCATATTTTAAACTAAAATGGCATGTACCTAGGTAGACCAAATGTTTTCCTATGTGTTAGGGACTAAAGTGCAAACTCTTGAAACTCTTATCTATTTTGGTTTTAATTGAAGTATTTTGGTTTATATGAAATGAATTAGTAAAACTATAAGTATGGTTGCATATGTGGTTTGGTAATATGTTGATATTGATTGACTTTGGAGTGGTTTCTAAGTAGTTTTAATACATTTTAAGTTGATCTTCAGTATTGAGAAGAAACTATTTAAATTGCAGGGATTTAGTGAAATTTTAAACAGATTTTTGCCAAATTTTACTCAAGGTATCGATACCAACAGTATAAGTATCGATGCCATAGCTTTGAAATACAAAATTTCCCAAACAAAATATGATTTTGGTATCGTTTTTAACATTGGCATCGATACCTAGTTCTAAGGTATCGATATCTTTATCAAAATTTGAATTCTCAGACTTCCAGAATGTCATTTTGGTATCATTTTTGTGTTGCGGTATAGATACTTTTCATAAAATATCGATGCCTTTTGTTTGGTATCGATATTTTTCCCCTGTTTTGAGTAAAAATAATATTAAAACCATTTTTAAACATATTCTAACATCCAATAATGACCCCACATTTTTATATCAATAACTTTGGAATTAAATAAGTAAAAACACAATGTATGAACGGTTGAATTATAAAATGTTTAGCCAAAATCGCTTTGGCACCAAATGTACTAGTCTTATACTGGGTCCATATAGTTGGACCGGGTATAGGGGTGTTACAGAGGATCTTGAATGAAAGTATATTTGAAAGCATGAAATGGGAACAACTCATCAAAAATAAAGAGACATTTCTATTATAACTTATGAAATGTATTTCGGACTTGAAGTCCAAACACCCAAAAGGTGTAAAGCCAAGGGGAGTACATGTTAGCATAATAGCGAAAACAAATAAAAGTCATAATATATAGAATTGACTTGTAACAAAAACATTCACGAGACACTTAGTTTTGGTTATGAAAAATGATTAGTTTGCAGTGGATGCAAACACCAAATAAAGTTATTTATTTATATCTAGTGAATTTGTATTCAGTTGATATAAATTATTTGATAATATTGATTCCTGGAGCATAAAACTCGAGTTTCATGAGAAAATCATTAAATGTGAATATGATTCTGTGCAGGAGTTGTTATTAATTAACGTATTATACATATAGGTTATTATCCTCATTATTGATATTAATGTATCAAATATCATTGGAGTTTCTGAAGAATTTCCAAGAAAAATAATTATTCGATAAATAAACTTTATAATGAAAGTATATCTAAAAACGAAAATATGTCTCGACGTGAAGATCAGGTATTTAATAAGGACAAATTTTTACACGACGATATTATAAAGAATTACCGTTGGGTATCCAATAGTGTTTATAGAATAAAAATTAATCAAGCTAATTTTTCATGTAGATTCGAGATATTAAAAAGGAATACAACTGGTCAAACAATAATGTTATGAAATGATGGTCCTAAAGTATTGTAAATGCCCAAATTTGACCGGGCCCAATAAGCCCAAACAAATAAATAATTACTACCCAATTAAAACCCATTACAAATTAACCCAATACCCAAGCCCAAAACTAAACCCTAACCCAACTAATCCTAAAACTTTTCAGCCAACAAACCCTAGCCTCATTCCCTCCCCTTCGCGCCGCGCCGCTCCCCACGTGGTGTTAGCGCGTTCAACGCCTGACCACCCCTGGCGCCTCTGTTGCCTTAGCATAGCACCCTCTGGCCTCGTCCCATCACCTGCAAAACAAAAAAAAAGCAAGACAAAGAGCAGAAACACGCAAAGCAAAGACAAGAGAATAGAAACAAGAAATATTAACAGTTGTAATATGATTCGGCTATAAAGCCGTTAATATCTTCATTGTATAGGGGGCTCTTTTTTACAAAAAAACACGAAATCAATACAGAAGGTTCGAATATTGAGAGCAATCAAATACAAAAACGATATTTTTTAAAATAAAAAGAGCAGAGATTCAAGCAAAATCAAAAAAAGCATTCAAATAAAAAAATACAAAACAGAGGGGAATCGAACAAAGAAATCAAGGTCAAAAGGGTATTTCTTTATTTCGTTTTATTTTCTTCTTATTTTTCTTGAAATTATTTTATATACATATATATATATCAAAATATATAAAAAAAAGGGATTTATTTTTTACCTATTCTCCGATTGGCTAAAAAAGGGGGCTTCTTTTCGAGCTCCGGCCACCGTGCATGGTGGTCGACGGCGACAGAGCCACGGTGGCGCGACGATCGGCGGTTGGTGGCCTTCTTGGCCAGTTTCTGGGTTTAGCCCAAAAGGAGAGAAAGAAATTTTTATTTTTTTTTAAAGAGGGCTGGAAGAATGATTTTTTGTTGGAATTTTGGCATTTATAAGGGGACCATACGACGTCGTTCTGGAGTAAGCTTCTAATGCCCAAAACGGTGCAGTTTCGTCTGACCCGTAAGCGATCCGACCCAGTACCTGGGGGATCCGCGTGTTTGTGCTCTTAGGGCTAATTATGCTGCAAGTCCTTCCACTTCTCCGGCCAATTTCAATCTTATACTTTTCTCTTTTTTTTCAATTTTGTCGTTAGATTTTTACTCTGTTTTATTTTAATCCTCCGATCATTTGCTCCTTGGAACGCTACGTTTAAGGGGAGTCTAGGATTAATTTCACATTTGACCCCCGCTTTTTCACGCACATTTATATTTGGTCCCTCTTTCTTCTTGTTTTTTATTTATTTTGCAATTTATCCTCTTAACTTCATTTAAATTATGATTCGGTCCTATCTTCCACTCTCTTGTATATTGTTTCCTTTATATTTTCATATTTATTTATTACTTTTTATTTTATTCATTCATTCGCTTATTTACTTATTTATCTATATACTATTCATCTTATTTCATCCTTTATATCATGTGTATGTTGTTCTTTCATTTTTAATATTCACCGTTTCATCATCTGTTTATTTAGTTATCTATTACTTCTTTATACATTGTAAAATATAAATCACTTACATTTCATTTTTTCCTAGTATATTTATTATTACTATTATTATTATCGTTATTACTATTATCATTACGTTTCCACATATTTTCCTATTCATTGCTATTACTATTTATCTAATTTTATTTATCTATTTATATTTCTATTGTTATCATATTTCTATGTATTGTATTTCTATTTATTATTATTATTATTATTATTATTATTATTATTTGTTTTTACTTACTATTATTTTTTTTTTGTTTTATTACTATTTTACTGTTATCATTATTGTTCTTCTCCTTATTACTTATCATTACTAATTTTACCTTTCGTTGTTATTATTATTATCATTATTACTATCTTTATTATTATTTTTATTTTTTGCTATCACCATTATATTACTATTATTATTATATACATATATTTTTTTTATCTTTATTAACATATTGTATTTTTAATTTTATATTTCTCATTAACATATATCATATAGTATTTAATCTAAACCGTTTTTCTATGTTATTCATTTTAAAATTTTTATATTATTTATTTTTAAACTCTTTATATTATTTAGTTTAAAATTTTATACATTATTCATTCGAAACCCCTTTTTATATTCTTTATTTATAATTGTTTTGTTTGTTATTTGTTTTAAACCGTTCTATTCACTTCAAATTTTTTTATATATTTTTTCATTTCATTCTTTTGGGATTATTAATGTTGATCTCTTAAAATAGTGTATTATGTGAACATATCTACTATGTGCTCTTGAAATTATTTGTTAATATATTGTTGATATTCATTGACCTACTATTTAATTCATGTATTATTGTTTTGTGCTCTATAATCCCTTTTGTTTCATTTTGTTTAAATTGCATTGCACATTAACCTCAAAAGTATTTATCCAAACATGGATCGTTTTATCCCAAACAAAATAAACGCACATTGCTAAATGTTACATTCATTTTTCTTCAAAGTAAGGCAATATTTAGCATTTCGGGAATTCAAGAAATTGTACTCTAATTTACTGGGTTTTGATTTTCTTGTTTAACCTAAATAACCAAATATCCCTTCAAATTTCAAAATATATGAATTTTAAATAAAATAAGGGCAATATTTTGCGTTTGAACTCATAACACCCATTAAAGATTAGAACTCATAATACTTTTAGAAAATTTTTTGTTTACGTTTTGAGGGTTCTTTGTTTTTAGGTTTTCAGGGTTTAGTTTTTATCTCCATCTTTTGCACTCTTTATTCTTTGCCATTATAGTAAAACTATCTTTGCTCATAGTTTTTTTATCCTTTTTAGAGGGGGTTTTCCATTTTAAGTTGTGTGTTCAATTTCTCAATTTCTTCCATATGTTTTACTTGTTCATTGCTTAATTAGGTCAATCCCCAACATGCAACATAAATGGATCACAAATCACGATACTCAGCAAAACTTCAAAATACTCATGCATGATTAACATTGATTTATTAATAGCAAAAATAGAACATACATTCCAAGTCATGGTTCACAAGAATAAAATTAAACTTAAAAAACATAGCATATTATACTTAAGCTAAAGAAATTTATGCAGTAATCAAATCAAAGATATAAAATAATGTTCTAATATGCATAACATAATCCTATCTCCCATCTTTATGGTTCGCCAATATCAGTCAAGTGCCTCATCGGATCATCGACCTTACCAATGCTATCCGCAACCTATTTACCTAAGAAGTAAGATAGGAGTGGTGAGTTCATTGAGAACTCTGTTAATAATCAGAAATTATTAGATTATGCTTAAAAACAATGTATGAAAACAATAGAAAATTTAATTTGAAAATGTTTTGCGTGCTGGGTTTGTAATACCCCCTACTTGTATTCATTGCTGGAATAGGGTACGAGGTATTACTGGAGTTTACGATTTTTTTTTATATTCAATATAGCCCCTTTATAAATATCTAACCTTCCCTACAATATTAAATCGAGACCAATCCACATCAACCAAACCAATTCAACATATTTTCAAGATAAATTCATGCATATTTATAAGATAACGTCATCACATACCCAAAACCAGGTTTGTTAACCATACTAATGGCTAACTTTACATTCATTTCACGTTAACATTTACTTTATTAGCTTATACATGCCATTGATTTCCAAAATAAAGTTTCTTTATATACCGAAATCATGAGGTTGATAGTGTGATGTGTCTCCAACCAAATCCGACCTCCGAGCTCTTAACACTACAAAACAGGAGAAAATGAAACAGGGTAAGCACTTTGTGCTTAGTAAGCTCATGTAACAAGAATTATACTTACCTAATATTTTCAGTACAAAACAATAAACATTCCTATATCCATTCAATGCATTATTACCCTAACATGCACAAACTCAACATTCTAGTTAGTAAAATAATTTCCATGTACCAATAAAATATACTATGATTGATGAGCTCATCAATACCATGATTTCCATTTCCTTGTTATTTTTCCATATTTATCCCGTTGAATTTCTCGGAATTTCGATGGATTTTCAGAGGTACACTTTTAGTGTACATTTCCAGGTCCGTCAATTCATATTCATGTGCGCATATTTCCATTTCAGAGAGCACACTCCCGCGAACCTCATCCTACAGCGGGATTACCAGTCCAGCCTAAACCCCCTGTAATATAAACTCATAGAGTATTGTCGGGAGAGTACTGTCGGGATTACCAGTCCAGGCTAAATCCCCTGCAATGACAATTACTCTAATGAGCTTGGATCTGAATTACCAGTCTAGGCTAAATTCAAACCCTAATTTGGATTACCCGTCTGGGCTAAATCCATTTTCCACATATTCTTCGAGAGGGCTATATCAGGATAGGATCACCCGTCCAGGCTAGATCCTTTTTACCGTCAATTCCTTTTCAGAGATCCATCAAAATTTCCTTTCATTCAACCGGGATTTCTTCCCCTTTTTATCAAATATATCAATGTTTCATAAATTTTCATACAATGAACTTTCAAATCATATTCACATCAATAACATACATTTCAAGCATTTAAGAATATAATTCAAGTTACATGAACTTACCTTGATACTTGTTCGTATACAAAAATCTACTAATCCTGAACTTTTTCCTTTCCTCGATCTAGCTTCGTATTTGAATCTTCTGGATCTAAATAAATAAGTTTAATTATCAATTTAATACATTTCATGTTCATATGCAACAATTTCTATAATTTCATTATTATTATTTATAGTTTATTCAAAATTGTCTATTTGAGTCATAGTCACTAAATTATTTATAACTCGAGCTACGAAACTCTAAATTAAGATCCGTTAATTTTTCCTAAAACTAGACTCATATATCTTCTTACCAAAACATTTTCAGAATTTTTGGTTTAGCCAATAAGTACAGTTTATTCTTTAAAGTCGTCCATGTTCTGCTGTCTGACAGTTCTGACCCTTCTTCACTAAAAATTAATTATCTCTTCATACAGAATTTAGATGATGTTCCCATTTATTTCTCTTGAAAAAATACTCATTCAAGATTCTAGACATATAAATTTAAGCCCCTAATTATTTTTATTCAAATTTTTATGATTTTTCAAAGTCAGAACAGGGGAACTCGAATTCATTCTGACCGTGTCTCTCAAAATTCATTATATCTCATGATTTACAGATCCATTGCTTACACTGTTTCTTCTATGAGAAACTAGACTAAATAAGCTTTAATTTCACATTTTTTTCATCTTCTAATTAAATTCCTACAATTTATGGTGATTTTTCAAAGTAGTCTACTGCTGCTGTCCAATATTGTTTTAGTGCAAGCTGTTTATTACCATTTTTCCCTTAAGCTTTTAATAAATAACAATTTCGTCCCTACTCAATTAGCCTCTCAATTGAGCTGATTTTTCTCAATTAACACTTTATTCTATCACCTAAACTAGTTTACAACCTTTAGAAATCAAAATTTCAGCAATAGACTTTAATTCCAAACATTTTCACAATTAGGTCCTAAAAATCAATTTCTATTGTAATTACCTAATAAAATCATCTCATAAACAAATTAAAGCTTTAATTTCATTCTATTTCATCATAAAATTACATCACTCAACCATGGTTACTTTCAATTTCATCCATGAAATCAAAAACTAATGAATTTAATAGTAGGACCTAGTTGTAAAATTCTTAGAAATACAAAAATTACAAGAAAAAGGCAAGGATTAACTCACTTGGTGCAAAAATTATGGAACACCAGCTTAGAGAACCCTCCTATGGCGTTTTTAGCTGCTGTAATTGAAGAGAAATAAAGAGAAATCTAGATATTTCCTATTTAGTCCTAGCTTTATTTAGTTAATTTTGCAATATTCCAATTTTTCCCTTAATTTATCAATTTTCCTGCTGATTTCATACCCTTGCCGTCCAGCCCAAATAAATTTTGGGTCTAATTGCCTTTTAAATCCTCTCTCATTAGACACTTAAGCTATTTAATCATCCCATCCACTTTTACACCTTTTACAATTTAGTCCTTTTCATTTAATTAACTATCCAAACATTAAAATTTCCTAACGAAATTTTAATACCACATTATTAACATTTCATAAATATTTATAAAATTATTTTCGACTCGGTCTTACGAGATAGAGGTCCCGATACCTTATTTTATCTAATTTCTTCAATAATTTCTTTTTCTAACTAACCACTAAATTGGTAAAAAATTTTATCAATATTTTCATACGATTTTCCTATCATATCAATTTTCATGCAAAAATATTGAAATAAATTTCTCTTTAAATCGAATTTGTGGTTACGAAACCACTATTTTGTTAACCCTGAATTTAGGCCATTACAAGGTTCATAAGTGAGGATGCGAGACCTAGTTCGTATCAGAAAAACATATTTTATGGAAACAATTTAAAAATAATGCTTAATAATCATTTCTTTAAAAAGTTGCTTTAAAAAGGGCTTGCCTTAAAGTTGTAAGGCCAATACTTTCAAAATCATTTAAAAACCCGATACATGGTTAGCTCGCGCATAATTTTTAGAAAACTTCGAACAAGATCTACCTTAGGTCGTAAGACCAATTTGCACATATCAGAATCTCGTACAGAGTTGGCCTTAGGTCATAAGACTAGTTTGGTCACATAATGCCTATTAAGAAGTTGATGAGTACTCACAGCCTTTGGTATACCAATTAGAAGGCTTTCAAAGGAGCTTACAAAATAGAAAGCTCGCACGAAGCAAAGCTAAATAGAAAGCTCACACAAAGAAGAGCTAAACAGAGAGCTCGCATAAAGTAGAGCTAAACAGAGAGTTCGCATAAAGTAGAGCTAAAACATTTGTTTATAAAAAGCTCACACATTAAATGGCTTTAAAACATAATTTAAAAACCATCATTTTCAAAATATTCTTAAAACATTGGCTCGCATAGGAGGTCACATAAAACCGTAA
Organism: Gossypium hirsutum; assembly: GCF_007990345.1. NCBI lineage: Eukaryota > Viridiplantae > Streptophyta > Magnoliopsida > Malvales > Malvaceae > Gossypium > Gossypium hirsutum. The sequence continues at coordinate 115,455,604 of NC_053431.1, forward strand.
TGTAAAATTATCTTTCCAAAATCAAAATTTTAAAAACAGAGTTTCATAGCTTAAATTAGAACTTTTAAAAAAAACTTAATTTTGGTTTCAAAAATAGAGTTTTACAATATGTAGTGTCATACACAATAGTGGAATTCATAATCCGAGACATGGATAAATGATATCCTTTCATTGACATTACATGGTTAATGAAAAGTAAGCATGGTCACGGATTATTCGTCTTTGTGATGAATGATTTGTTACTATTTGATAGTAATTGGCTTTTCTTGAAGGAAGATGTAATAATTATCATGATATAAAATAGGATCATATTGAGAGAATGAATGTTATCTCAAAGAGATTAAGAATATTTTATGAAGGTAACACATTTATGACAAGGCCGTTAGGCGATCGCTAATCAAGTTACTTTCATGATGGTATGTTGTTGGGGAGAGCTTAGTCACAATCCTATAGTAGAATGACTTCATGACTAAATGAGTTTAAAATTAATAGGCAAAAAACTAGAACTTAATTATAAATCATTTGAGTCCTAATCGCATATGTTTAATGGGTCCCACCACTACCTCGTTGAAACCAAAAATGAATTGCATGTTGAATCAAATGAACAGAAATGAATAGGAATGTAAAAATGGAGAAATGGGAAATATTTGGAAATGATTATGATTTTATCCAAAATGAAAATGAAAATAGAGAAATGGAACCATTTGAAAATGAATGTGGTTTTCTCCAAAATAAAAATGACCTGTAAACGAATTTATGTTTTTTGAATTAAATGGAGTTCAAAAATAGAAATAAATCATTTTATCATAGCGTTGGGTGTAGAAACATTAAATATATTTTCTTATAGATTCTTTTACGGTAAAGTCGTCATGATTTTAAAAAAATTAGAAATGGGTTGAGAGGATTATTTAATTGGAAATGTATTGAGATGTTTATTTTGGGAAATAGAAAAACAAATATTAGGTTAGATCGAATTATAAAGTACCGGGTGAAAAATTCAAAAAGTACTTGTAATTAGACCTAACATGGAAAAGGCCCAAAAGCTCCTCATGTTAAAGGGAGGGATGACAAACCCTAGCATTATTAACTAGGGTTGTCACCCAGTATACTTCTAGTTAGACTAGGAGTTTGTTTTTCTAGTTGAAATAAGCTTTTACAATTCAATAAGGGCTTTACTTCTTCTAAATATATGGCACTAATAAAGCAAAATATACAACTTTCAGATATTGTTACTCTGCTATAAAATAGAAAGAGTTTTATTCTCTAAGTATTAAAACTATTTTCCAGAATAACAATTCTGGTGGTTTCTATTAATAAAAGATTTCCCATTCTAAAACAAAGAAAATTATTTCTAGTTCTATGTTTGATTTGAATTGTTTGAGCCTACACTCGAAGTAGTTCGGGGTACGAGAATAGTAGAGAAGGTCATTCGATTGAAAGCTAGGAACAAAAAGAATCTATCTATCTGAAAACATATGTGCAAATTTGGTTAAAGGTTTATTACTATAAATATCACAAACTAACTTGATTTTCAATATTCTTTATTTTTCGTTGTGCAAAAAAATTATTTTCAAACCGGAATTTTTCCAACAATCTAGAGCGATCTAAGTTGCTCGCAAACAGTAAAGAAGTTGAAGCAGATCTAGAGAGTAAGGCTTTAAAGCTTGGATAAATGATTCTCAGTTTTACTAAAGGGAAGAGAGATTGCAAGTAGAAAGGGTTGATGTTTGTGACATCAGCATCTCAAGCAAAGGAGAAGTGCTATTATTATTACAGGGGTATCAGACCTATTTATTTCTGAAAAATTTGTGGGTAAACTTGGTCTCTCAATGAGTAAATCAACTAAGAAGATCAAGACTGTTAGTTCCAAAGAGGTCCTAATTTTGGGAATAGCACAATGAGTTGAGTTGCAGATCGATCAATAGAAAGACAAAGAAGACGTTAAGGTAATTCACTTAGATAATTAGGACTTCGTGCTTGGCTTGAATTTCCTCGACAAGATTGATGCTTTGTTAAATCCTTTTACCGATTGCATTTGTATCTTGGATACTCGACAACAACAATGTGTTGTCCTAGTGAGTCAAGACATAAAGGGTGAAACCAATGTGTTGTCAGTAATCTAACTAGGCAAGGATGTTTCGTGTGGTGGGAATATTAACTTGGTAGATCAAAGTGCTACAAAAAACCCCTTTGGAAATGCTAGAGGGGCAAAATACTAATACGAAACCAATTGAGTTATCAGCGGGATTACCACTTATGAGAAAGGTGGGTTGTGCATCAGATTTTGGGGGGAAAGTGATGATGCAAACTAGACAATGGGAGAGAGTAAATGCTACAAGTGAGATACATCTCAAACACATATCTAGTGTTTTACATTATGACTTGTCGTTGGGTTAGCAAAGACACAAGTTCCTTTTTCAGAGTTCTGAAGCGGGTAAGTCGAGAGGCTTATAAACCAGAGTTAGCAGCAATACTCAAGGTTAACCTGGTGTTTAATGTGGGAGTGCTAAAGCCTACTTGTGCGGACAAAGGGGATCTCGATCTGGGCAAGTCACAATGGGGGTAAGTAAGAGCATTGGCCTCTTACGATCGAGATGTACAAGAGAGAAATAAAGTGTGAGTTAGGCAATAACGGAGATATAAATCGAGGCAAATATTTCGAGAGGTGAAACTACCTAACAGAGAGAGTAGTTGCGAATTAGCCAAGGCATTGAAACCGTTTCGAAATGAGTCAAAACAATGTCATTCCGAGAATGCAATGATGGCATTGCGAGAATGGTTGGAGAAGAAGCCTTGGACCAAAGCTCGTTACCATTGCGCACAAAACATCTTATGGAGGTCAATAGATTAAATATGGCTCATTTGACCCACTTGAACTGACCCAACTCGTGAAATATTTGGAGAAGCTTGTCTACTTGAAACCTTGGTGGCTAGAGAAACACTCCAATAAAACTTGAGTTACCAAGGTAATTAATATAAATCCTAAAGGATAAAGATATATAGAGTTTAAATCCCTTAGGGCTCTCATTTTGTATATAGACACAAATCTTAATTGTCGATGTAACCCAATTTGTACTGTTGGATTTAGGGGAGCTCAACTATAAATAGAGACATTCCCCCTTATTTGTAGGCACTTAGTTGTAAACTTTCAAAGTAATAGAATAATTTTAAGAGCATTTACTCAAACACTTAGTGTGCACTATTTTCTATGGCTTTTTGCTTGTTCGTAGCATGGTTTGTTTTTCGAATTTGCTTTTGCTTTGCTTCAATGCCTTGGAGAATTTTTATTAGAATTTTAATTTTTCCAGAGTAGGCTAACTTAGGCAGGATTTGAACCTAAAAGTCATGTGGTTTGTCAGGCAAAAATTCTAATCCCGTAATACTAGAATCAAGGTTAGATTGATTTAGTCACTATTGAATTTATATACATACATTATAATTATGTTTCAAGATCTCGTAACAAAAAAAACACATACGATCTCTTGATTAATATATATATTCGTTTATTATTCTTTTAATTTTTATAATTTGATTTAATGCGAATGAAACATTTACCATAATGAAGGGAAAATGAATAACCTTAATTAAGAGTTCATAGGTTTTGAAATTTAGAAAGATAAGACTGCCAAAAAGGAACTATAAAAATGATACATATTTAGTAACATAAATAGGATGTTTAGACTCTATTATTTATTATGTGTTTCATCATCACATAAGTACAGATAAATATATACTAGATTTATAGCATAACCAAGATGTAAGTAAAAAAAATTATGTAAATATATATATTTATTAAAAACTTATATAAAATTTATTTTATGTTTTGATTACAATGATAAAAATAATTAATTATTATACATAGTATTTCAAATTCAAATTTCATATAATTATTTATATCATCTTTACCCAGGCATGATTTTCATTTTTATATATGATGGTTTTCTAAAAATGGTTGGAAATAGGTAGGCAAATATACCCAATGCGGACCTCGTTATTAAGTAGTAATAACGTTTTGGTCAATTAAAAGCCCCAGTTGAGACATCCAATTTTATTTTATTTTTTTTGGTATTTTTTTTTATGTATGTGTTATAATTTATATTGTTTTTTTAATAATATCATTTTTAAGAATAAAATATTCATTTATAAGGTATCATTATTAATCTATGATTTAATCCTTAAAATATACCTATTTTTTATTTTAGTATTTAAATTATTTTGGTAAAATTTGATATTATAGTTTGTAGTTCAACCTTAAATTAACCAATCCATTAAAAAAATGCCACACGATAACTTTTATATTTTCTTAAAAAATATTACTTATTTTTTTACTTAAGAATACATTTATTAATTAATAAAAATTATATATATATTTTAATTCTTTTATTTCCCATGTTCTCTCTCTGTGTACTTCATCTTCTTCTTCACTTCTCCATCTTTCTTCCCAACACAAATAAATTTTAAATATTTTCAATAATATTCTAAAGGGTATGTATTTTTAATATATTTAATATTTTTTATAAAAATTCTCATTTAATTAATTTATATCTATTCTAATTATATTATTTTGAAAATTTTAAGGTTTATTATTTTTTAATATTTTTAGATTATGAAAATTTTATTTTCTTAAATGTTAATACATGACTATAAAATTTTTGAAAAAGAAGAAGAAAATAATTAAAAATCCGTACATCACATGAGCCAAAAACTGATTTACTTAATTTGATTGTAATATTTCAAGTTGTATTCACATAAAATTTTCAATAAATTTAAAATATTGAACTAATTTTGATATTCAATAATGGAAAGAAGAAAATTGATAGAAATAAAGAGGCAAATATAGCCACAATTATTGAGTCGTTTCGGCCTAACTAAAACGCTCAATTACGTCATTGATTTTGATGAGGATGTAAAAACGGGGGAAGTCAAATGCATTTATACGTTGGTTTTTATAAGCTTTTCAAATTTAAAATTTAGTCCTACACATTAATTTTACACTAATATTTTTAATATATTTTTTAATTTGGCCAAAACCATGTCTATCTTTATATATTTTTTATATCGTGCATGTAATCTTTTTAAATTTAATTTGAATTGCATCATATTTTAAAATTATTTTATACTAAACATTTTTATTTGAATTATGGCTCCGTTTGTTTTACTGAAAATGACTCCCGAAAAATGATTTCTGGAAAATAACTTATTTTCTGGAAAATAATTTATTTTCTGGAAAAGCAAATATTTCTTGGTGTTTGGATGAATCCGTGTAAAATATTTTCGGTTGTTTGGTAAATTTCTTAAAAATATTTCATAAAAGTTGTTTTCAATTAAACAAGCATACATTTGAGATTTTCTTATTTTTTCATTGTCTAATTGAATTTATTTTTATCTATAATTTTATATTTTACATTGTTTTTGCATATATTAAAAATATTATGTTAAATTCAGATTCATTACAAAGTCATTTTTTAATTACATGACTACTAAGTGTGTATTTTTTATTTAAAAATTTGACATCAATAAAATTGACAAAAAAAAAATTAACGATGTCAACAATTGGACTTAATTTTCAAATTTGAAAAGTAAAGGGACTAAATTCTTGAAAATAAAAGTACAAAGACTAAATTACAAATCTGTGAAGTGTACATAAACTTATGACATATTTTAACATTTATACTACAAAATATTTATTATTAATATATTTATAATTGTAATAAATATTTATTATTAAAATATTAATATTGAATATTTTCAATAATATGTGAATAATATTATTTAAAATTATTATTTTTAAAATTTATTATTAAAATAAAATTGAAATATTAAATAATTTATTAAAATAATAAATTATATTTATTATATTAATAATTTATTATATGAATAAATATAAATAATTAAATATGTATGTTTAATAATATAGAAAAATATAATATTTTAAATATTTTTAAAAATAAAATAAAATTTATTATCAGTATAATAATATTAAGCTTGATTTAAGTTAATTTTTATATAAAAATAAAATTATCTATAGGTGAGCTCTTATCTGGAAAATGGTAAGTCATTTTACAGGAAAAATGGCTTATTTTACCTTGACATGTAAGTCATTTTCCGTTGAACAAACTATTTTCTGTGAAACAAACACAGAAAAATACAGAAAATATTTTCCGTAAAACATTTTACATGTAAACAAACGGACCATAAATTAAAAAATATTTGTTCCAATCCAATTTATTACGAAATGAACAAATAATTCAAACTTTGGGGAAACAATAATACCATTCAATGAGTAAATTACACATTTTTTAAATTTGGAACTTTTTATGTTTTTCATAATTTTTAAATTATTTAAAATAATATTTTTATATTTTTCTATTTTTAAAGAGGGTTTTTTTATAATTTCCGGAAAACTTTTTAATAAATTTTTTAAATGAAAGTTCGAAAATTTTTATTTAAAAAATATAAATTTTATATATTTGTAAAGAGTAATGATTAAATTAAAAAATTATAAACATTAAGGGTTAAAGAAAATTACTTTTAGCTTTTTCATAATTGCCCCATCGGCAATTTTAACTATAAAAGTGGATAGGCTAAAATTTTTAAATAAAAATTATAAAGATTTAATATCTCAAAAATAAAATATAGGGATTAAATTTTTAATTTTTAACATAGTAAAAATTAGTTATTCACAAAACACAATTACAATATTTGACATAAATAGGAAACTACTTATTTTATTCTTCAAAATATATGCAACATTATGCTTTCTTTTAGGATATAAAATATTCAAACTTTAAAAATTATAATTTTTAGGCATGCAACCAGAAATTATTAGAATTAATAAAATTATTTTATTATAAGATTCTATATATAATATTTCAATTATTTCTAATATATAATAATTCAGTGTGATGTTTCATAATAGAATTGTGGGTAAAAGTATTAGAGAAATCCTTGTAATTAGAGATTAATTGTATTTTAGTCTTTTTAATAAAAAATAGATAAATTAGTCCTTATGCATTTCGAAATTATAAATAATGACGTGCTGAAAATTAATTTTTATGGGTAAACTATAAAAATAAGTCACTCAACTATGCTTTCATTCACTTTGTTCACCCAACTATTAATTTTTTCGATTTAGTCACTAAATATTTCGAAATTAAATATTTTAATCACTATGAGTAAATGTAGGCCTTTTTTATTGGTCTAGTAAAAAAAGTAGCTCTTTAATATTTACACATTCTATTAATTTGATTCTATATATAAAAAAAACAAATTTAGCCTTTAATGTTTATGAAATTAATCATTTTAGTTCTAATTTTAAAAAATCAATGAATTTGGCCCTCAAAATTTACAAAACATGTCAATTTAGTTCTAACTCTAAAAATTTAAAAATATTTTTTTATAAAAGAAAATCATTTTTAGTCATTTATAACACATTGAATAACTAGTGATGAGAATAGGGCGGGGCAGGCCGATTTTTTGCCTTCCTCAACCCTGACTTGATGCTCTACTGCCATGCCTCAACTCGACCTCGACTTTAAAAAAATTCAACTCACTTCAAACCCGAACCTAAAAGTTAATTAATAGATAACATCTCAAAATTTTATACTATAATTTATAAGATGTACGCCAAACCTAATCAAAATCTCTTTAAAAAAATATCCCTTAAATGTGCACCCAACTATTTATAATAATATTTATAGTAATGTTGTTGTATTGCAATTGACACTATGCTGATTAGCTTAGTTTACATTAATGTTGTTTTAGAGATCATGCTTATTAACAAGGTCGGTAATAGAATATAATCAGGTTGAGTTCGATCCAACATTATTTTTAAGCTCAAATTTTATTTGATATAAATCAAATTATTCGAGTTTGATTAATTTTTTTTCCTGTAATTTGTTGATAGGAAGCATAATATTATATGTCATATGAAAAGTAACTGACATTGTGCATAGGTTCAGGTTATGAGATATGAATTACGAGTTGAAACTAGTTCATGAATGGGTTATAAATCCAATGTGCTATTGATATTACTACTGTCATTATTATTTGTTATGCATTATTTACTTGAATCATAAAAGTACCACTGAGTTTTTTTGTTCAACGTACGGTTTGTTTATTTCCACACGCAAGTTTAATAGATCTTGAAGCCTCGAGAAGTGATTTAGCATCCAATTAACAACTCTTGACTCAACAATGTTTGTATAGTTCTTTTATGTTTTGAAGTATGACATGCACCTAAGGATTGAATCAATTTTGTAGTGTAACGGTCATTTTCTAATCTTGAATTGGTAATGAAAGTTTGAGTTTAATGTCTATGAATTGTTAGATACATATATGGGATTGATATAAGTGATGAATGGCTTAAATATTTGCAATAGAACCTATGTTGAATTGGTTTTAAGTTGAATTGTCAAATATGCGATTTGGATGGAAATGTTGTTGAAATGACATTATATGAAACTTTTGGAAGTATATATATTATTAAAATGGTGGAAATAGGTAATGGTTAATTGTGCAAGTTGTTGTGGTTTGGCATTTAATGATGTTTTGGAAATAGTGGGTCACGTCGCGACGACGTATTTATATTCTTGAAGTTGTGACATCAACTTGATAGTTTTGAAATATTATAATTTAGTATTTATTCGATCTCAGTTCATCAAAAGAGTTTTCGTAAGCTCATATAAAGCTTGGATATGTTTGTAAAACATGTTATGAATGTGTAATGATTTTTACAACACGTATGAATTGTTGAATTGAATTGTAATTGTTTGTAATTGTTCCGGTAACGAATGTAACATCCCGTAACTCAGACTCGGCAATCGGATCGGGTATAGGATGCTACACAACTATTTATAATTAATAATTCAATTTAAAAGATAGTCCCATCATTTAACAATACAGGTTAATAAGATCCTCCATCACAATTTTAATAAAATTTTAAGCATATTTAATAACAATAATTTAACCATTAAATCTTTAATCATTTAAAAATAATGCATAATATAACTCAATAAAAAACCCTAATTTAAAACAAACTTTAAGATGATATTTTTCCTTCATAAATTTTTTTTACCAAAAATCAGAAAATAATGGAGAAAACATACTATATGGGATTACCTTTTCTTCTCTTTAGTGGCAATTGTTTTATAATTTTCTTTACACAAAATATGAGTCTTCTTTGTGTAGTTAAATGGTTAATGAGGTTGCTAAAAAGATATATGAGTTAGATTTATATTAGAATCTTATTTTCTTCTTGAAACCAACTGCAAATGTTATTATAAATTTTCTTTGCAAACAATACATGAAGTGGTGGATTGGAGCAATGGTTGAGGGTTAAGTTTGAAGGTTATTGAGTGTGGCTTTAATTCTTAGTTAAGTTATGAGAAAATTTATATAAAAAAAAATTGAATATCATGCTGATAAGGTGTGTAACAACCTGATTTTAGATAAATGGAATAGTGATTTTAGAACCACAAATCCGAAGTTGTAAATTTATTTTAATATTATTTTTTGTATTTACAGAGTGTTATTTGATATGTGTGAAATTTTCGTGATTTAGTTTTATCGATTGATTAATTAATTTGATAAAATGACTAAATTGCATAAAATGTAAAAGTGGCTTTCTAGTTGTTAAAGTACTTATTTGATATGGTTTCTTGATTTTAAAGTTCTTAAAATGAAATTAGGCCATTGAATACATGAATGGACGGTAATGGCATGCATTATATGGTTTTATTATTAAATCATTAAGGTTATTATGGTAAATGGATAATAAAATGTAATTAAAATAAAACTAAACATAAAATGCATGCATTATCTCTTTTTGGCCGAAAGCTAAGAAGAAAAATAAATCATTTTGAAGCTTGCAAGTTCGGCACTTTGATGTCTTAAATTAGGTATGTTCTTTGCTCGATTTTTGATAATTTTTATGTTTTTGAAATCGTTGCTTCGTATACTAGCTAGCCCATGCTTTAATTTTCGGATTTGATTATGAATTTGTGATTTGCCATTGTTGATAGCTTGATGTTTTTGTTGTTTGATGATGAAAAATAAATATTTGTTATTAGATTATTATAGTTTATTAAGTGATTTTTGATAAAAATGCTTATTAAGGACTAAATTGTGAAATTTATAAATTGAGGGATCAAAATGTGAAATAAATGAAATTAATGGGCTGCTAGAGACTTAAGGAAAATTTGGCCTAACATGAGCATGTTGAAATTTTGTGTATTTTGAGTTGTTTTGAAATAGGGACTAAAATTTAGAAAATGTGAAATGTTAGGGGCTAAAGTGAAAAATGCCCATTTATGTGTTTTTGGGTGAAATTGAATGAATATGTAATTAAATAAGTTAAATTTAAATTGATTTAGATCAAGAAAGGAAGAAATTAGATTTGGATCGGGGGAAGTCGAAAGTTATTGAATAGTCGTTCCGATCCGTTCGTTTCCGTATGAGGTAAGTTCATAAGTAATTAAATGTTTTTAAATTCAAATGTATATATATTATATGTAGCCGAATTGAATTGTATGTATTAAAATATATATTTCCGAATTGATTTGAGCATTGGTTGGCTAGTTTTGTGCATGAATTGATTTAATTACGAAGTCGTAAGCCCCGAACGAATCTTAGGAAATGTATTGAATACTGATGTCATGACATAAGGCTTTCGAGATGTGATTTCGTGTAAGACCATGTCTGGGAAATTGGCATCGAAGTGAGAAAACGTGTAAGACCATGTCTGGGACATTGGCATCGTATATGATTCATATAAGACCATGTCTGGGACAGTGGCATTGATATGCGTTAACATGTAAGACCATATTCGGGATATGACATTGTATGAGCTTTATATGATTTCCGTGTATCCCTAACAATTTCGAACGGTTCATCGGGCAATGTCAAATCGTGACCGAAGGTGAATTTGATCTAAATAATTCAGGTACGTATGAGGATTATATGTTCATTGAAAAATAAGGTAACTAGAGTTAATTGATGTGGTAATATGGATTATATGAGAAAAGTGATTGTATATGTGTATAAGATTAACTAAATTTGGCCTATTCGAATTGTGTTATATGTGTTCTTGTGATGAATTATTTGCTTATGGCTTACTAAGCTTTCAAAGCTTATTTTGTGCATTCTTTCTCTATTTTATAGATATATAAAGCTAGCTTTGAGCTCGAGAATCGTCAAGGATCATCATCACACTATTGACCATTATTCGGTACTTTTGAAGTTTGTAACTAAGACATATGGCATGTATAGGCTAGTTTTGTTATGGTTAGTTTTGAATTGTTTATAAATAGCCATGCGAGGATGGCTTGATAATGATGTTCAATATGATGTATTTTTGGTCATGATATAAGCTCATTTTGGGAAGTATGTTTCATGGTATATATGTATGGTGTGTTCGGTTATATGATTCCGTTTGAGTAATGATTAGTTGATGGATGTGTTTTTGATATAATGCATATGTTCCTATAAGCTAAGTATGTATAAGTGATTGCTTGTGAAAATGGTCGTTTGGTACGGTATTTAGTGGCAAAAGATGACTATGTTTTATGGATGTTTGGTCGGTCATTAGAGCAAGTATAATATGTCTAGTTAATAATGTTAATTAACTATGAAATGGTATAACCTATTGAGGTTAAATTTGATGATAGAATAGATGGCTAATTTATTGGTTGTGAATATGTATTTTTGGGCATGATAATTAGTCTGCGAATTAAGTGTACTTTGATTTGTTATTTGTGTTTCAAAAATGTTTAATGTGGCTTTAGTGTAATGCGCATGAGTTGGCAATAATTATAATTGTATTTGGTTATTAAGTGATGCTTGTTTATGTGTTATATACAAGTATGACTATAAAGACGTGTGGATAGTTTAACTTAGATTAATGTGTGAATGTGCATAATAGACGAATAGGTTTGTTCATTAAATAGTTAATAGAGTGGGATAATTATGGCTTGGTAATTGAGATTAGAAATGACTTGTTTTTAGGATGATATGCGTATAATATGAAAGCATTCAAAGTATAGTTGGCTATGATGTAATGTTAACTAGTCTTATATGTTAATGAATATTATGCCATGTGACATGGTTGGCATGGATTAAAATGCGGATGTGTATAGATAAGCAAAATGGTATGTTTAGTATTTAGTTAAAGTAATGAAATTGTACTAAAAGGAGTATTAATGCATGTTTGGTACATGAGATGAAAAATGTTGGTTAATGATTTAGTCATTCGCATGCTATGAAATTTGATGGTCATAAGGTTCGAATTACGTATTTATAAAGCATATGTAGTATGGTTTTGATGCAAGTTAATTGGTTCGAAAATTTGATTATATCCATGATATTGATATGGTTGAATTTTGAAACTTGGTTCGTATATGTAATATGATTAATAATGCATGTTTGATTTTAATTGGTTATGTGCTTTATATATATATATAAGAATTTGACTTGTATAAATAAGAGGATTGCTATTAATTTGAGTATGGAAAAATTTTGTAAAGGAAAATATATCATTTTATGCATGAATAGTAATTAATGACTATTCTGAACTATATTTTGATCGGCAATGCCTTGTAACCTTAATCCGGAGACGGATACGGGTGAAGAGTGTTATAAGGTGTTATAAAATAAAGAGTAAAGAGAGTAAAAAAAAAAGAGAGATAAGTAATTCTCTATTGATCAATAGGTATATTTACCACTATAAACATAATAAGTATAAATGAAATAAAACTTTATTTCTAATGGATGTTAAAGTCTTAAAATTTATCAAACTTCTTATTCTAAAATTAAAATTTAATTCATTAAGAATTATTTATTTTTAAGTACATTTTAATTAATGAAGATTAAAATTAAATAGAAGGAAAAGTACATTTTTTATTTAATACATGTGATTCAATTTGATTGATTGATGAGATGAATCAATAGCTAAGTACTAATAAGAGGTAGCAATTTGTTGAATGATTTTCCAATCTAAGTATCTGCAGGTCCAACAAAACTTAAATACCAAGTATAAAACCTAAAATACACATTAAAGAAAAAGAACCTTTCAAATATTGGTAGGCAACGGTAGTTTCTTACAATCCCAACTGACTTTGAACTTCAAGAATGGTCTCAGCCGATTTCCTAAGCCTTTGCACCTCCTCATCAGTCAAATGGATATTGGTGACGCCCAAGACCCCACCTCTACCGAGCTGTGCTGGCAAGCTCAAGAAAACTTCACCACCGTCGATACCGTAAAACCCCTTGGCAAGGACTGAGACTGGGTGGATTTTCCGCTGATCTCTAAGTAGACTTCTAGCCAAGTTAGCCACTGAGTAGCCAATTGCCCAAGAAGTGTACCCTTTGAGACTAATCACCTCATACGCACTCTCAACAACAGCTTTGTGAATGTTCTCAAGGGTCTGCTTTTCGTAGGCAATTTGCTGGTTCTTTAGGAAGCTTAACACCGGCACTTCACCAATACTAATGCTAGACCAGAGTGCTACCGAGCTGTCTCCATGCTCACCAACTATGAAGGCCTGCAAATATTTTTACAAGCATTGTTAAATTGCTACTTTACTACCTGCTTTCTAAACGGTAAATACTTCAGCAAACTTGTTGAATAGACCTTCCCCACACAGAATTCAAAACTAATTTTAGCTTTTAACCTTATATGATATTTGAGAACTGAGAGTAAGTTCCCTTGTGCAAATGCAACCCAAGTGAAGGATTTGCCAAAGGCATTTCATTGTGTCGTTAGCCCCTGCTATATGTTTCTTTTAGCAATTCAACTGCCCATAAATCGGATGATATTACACACGCTCAAATTCATGAGACATTAACCAATAAGATGCAAAAAGACAAAACTAAATTCTGAAACAAGCTACCTTTCAACCCATGAGACATTAAAACTTTTAAAATCTGGATATAAATAAACTACACACAAGCAAAATAACTAATTATGTACAAATTTACTAACTTATAATGATAATGAAATTTTCAATGAAAACTTAAACCCACCAAACATACATGAACATTACATACACCATATTTTAAGTCAATAAGCATAGTTCTACTATCGAATAATTCCACCAAATTTTTTAAAATTTCAATTGAATCAATTAACTGAATATTTCCACCATCTTCCAAGAGCATATTTCAACTAAAATCACACATTTAATTTTAATGTCAATTTATTACTATGTGGTCCCATTATCTAACGTTATATAACAAATAAGTAACTATTCAGTTGCAATAAAATATTAATATATGATCTGACCTGCACATCCTGAGCGTTGACGTCCAAATGATCGGCGATCAAGAACCGAAACCTCGACGAATCCAAGTTTGTTCCCGAACCGATGACCCGATTCGATGGAAATCCCGACAGTTTCCAAGACACGTAAGTTAGCACATCCACCGGATTCGAAACAATCAATAGAATCGAATCCGGCGAGTACTTTGCCAGTGGAGGAATAATATTCGAAAACAGAGCAACGTTCCTCTGCAGCAGATTCAGCCTAGACTCGCCAGGGTTTTGACGGGCGCCAGCAGTGACAATACACAGATCAGATCCAGCGGTGACGGAGTAATCAACGGACGCGTTGATTTTAGTGCGTGGGAGGAACGCCGCGGCGTGTTGGAGATCGAGCATTTCGCCGCGGAGCTTGTCAGACTTGGCGTCGACGAGGGCGAGTTCATCGGCTAAGTCCTGGGTGAGGATAGTTTGGGCGATAGCCATACCGACGTTCCCAACTCCGATGACGGAGATCTTGGTATGGCGCTTGGTGGAGGAAGGTGGATCGGTGTTTAGGATGGGCTTGAAGAAGGCTTGAGCCAGGTCTAGACCACCTGGACCCAAGGAAGAAGCTGAAGGACTCTTTTGCATTATAACTATAGAAAAAACAATCAAAGACTAGTGAAGTGAAGTGAAGTGTTGAGTTGAATTAGTTTGACTTGGTTATGGAGCTCGTTGTATGTCTTGTTTGGAGATTATGGAAAAGGGAAATAAGGGTTGAGTGCACAGTGCAGGAGGAGGAGGATATTATGGGGTTTTCAGTTATTCTCGATGCCCATAATTTTCGAAAAATATTTTCCACATTTGGCCGTGTTAATTTTATGAAAAACATCTTGACGGATTGAAAATAACTCATACAGAAAATAAGTTATTTTGAAGAGCGCAAATTATTTTTAGTAAATAATTTATTTATGTGTGATTTTGGCTTTATATAAAAATTAAATTTATTCTAGATCTATTATTTGCAGACGATTGTATTTTACTTGGGGAGACTACAGAAAGAGGTGCTCATTATTTGAAGCAGATTTTGCACGAATATGATATTTGTTTTGGTCAATGTGTTAATTATAATAAGTCTACAGTATTTTTAAGTATCAATACGCTGGAGGAGGAAAAAACAACAATTTCCAACGTACTTGGGGTGCATAACTCAAATGATCCAGAACGGTACCTTGGCTCCCCAGTATGGTGGGAAGAAGAAAGAAATTGTCTTTTCAAGTCTTAAAGGATAGATTTAAGCAATAAATCGTTAACTGGAGTATAAGGCATCTCTTTCAAGGAGGGAAAGAGGTATTCATAAAGGCTATCCTTCAATCCATTCCAACTTACACTATGGGTTGTTTCTTACTCCATAAATCTTTATATGCTGATTTGAAGAGTATAATTGCTAAATTCTAGTGGCAAAAAAGTCGAGGTAGAAATGATATTCATTGGTGTGCTTGGAAGGATCTATATTCATTAAAAGAAGATGGTGGCCTAGGTTTCCAAAATCTTGACAAATTTAATATTGCGTTATTAGCTAAGCAGGGTTGACGCCTTATTAATTTTCTCAATTCTTTGTTAGCTCGAGTTTTGAAAGCAAAATATTATCCAAACTCGAATTTTTTTAATGCTCAATTAGGGAATTTACCTTCACTTACCTGAAAGAACGTTTGGGCAGCAAAAAGACTCCTGGAGAAAGGCCTATGTTGGAGGGTTGATATGGGGGATCGAATTTCTGTTTGGGATGATCTATGGATTTCGGGAGATGAAGCAAACAGATTACAGATATAATTGTTAATACCTTTAATGCGGATATTGTAAAGAAAATTATGTGGATCCCTTTGGCGGAGACAATACACGATGAATTCCAAGTGTGGAGAAGAGAACCGTCTGGCGATTTCTCAGTTAGAAGCCCCTATAAACTATTACAGGAGACTAATTCGGATCCTAGTAATAATATATATAGGCTGAGACTAAAGATTTTTACAGAAAAGTATGGAATTTATACATCCCTTCGAAAGTTACAATAATAGTATGGAGAATCTCCTGAAATTATATTCCTACTCTAGCTAATCTCAAGCATAAAAAAGTGGTTGTGGAAGCTCATTGTCCTCGGTGTCGTCACTATGGGAAAGACAGTAACCATATATTTCGGCAGTGTCCTACAACAATGGTGGTATGGATGTACTTAAACCTTTTCTGGGTACTTAATAATGTCATTCAAAGCATGTGGGAGTGGCTTACCTAGGTTTTTAGTCCGGGGACTAGCGAACAGTGTCGTCTTTTCTGTTGCGGACTTTTGTTAATCTGGACATATAGAAATTGGTTAATCTATGAAAGGAAAAGTACGATGGGTAGGTACATTTCAAAAAAAATTTTATAGTTATATTTCTGAGTTGGACGGCATAGAAAAGAAGAAACTCACCTTAAAAGTATATAGAAGCCATAAATATGTCGATAGGAGAACAAGTGTGGCAATTTACTTTGACGTAGCCTTCGACCAACAATCTTGCAGATTTGCTTCGGGAATGGTAGTACGAGATGTGGGGGGTGAGATCTTGGCATCAAAGACGGTTCTCCACTTCAATGTAGCATCTCCTTTTGCAGCGGAGGCATATGCAGGATTACAAGCCATGCGATTAGGAATTTCTATGGGTTTTAGTATTTTGGAAATAGTGGGAGATTCAAGAACTGTAATAAAGAAATGCCAAATTATAGATTTCGACAGATCGGTTATTGGAACACTTATCAGAGATATTCACAGCAAAAAGGTCCATTTTCAAGAGATTGAGTTTCATTTTATCCCTAAAATAGAGAATACATACGCCCATATTCTTGCGAAAAAGACACTAAAAAAGGGTGAAGGCCATTACTTGCTGGATGATGTTCCAGGTTATGTTCGTCGCGCACTGGAGAAAAGTTGGCCAAGGCTACCAGACTGAAAAAGGAAAGTAGGCCTTCGTTGGAAATAGGTAGCAGAAGACTAAAAGATTTTTTGAAACCTACTATCATCAAAAGCTGGGACGGTGATATGAAAGGACACTGACTTATAGTGTCTAGCTGTTGATTTCGATTGGTATAGGATAGGATTAGGTTTCCTTTTTTTGTTTCATTCATTTTAAATTTCATGGGCCAATTCTGTGCAGATTTGGGTCCTGCTGCTTTGTTCATGTTTTAATTGGCTTTCTTTACTGGACTTAAGTCTAGTGCTATTGAAACTATTTGTTTTATTAAGGTTTAAGATTTTATAAAAGTCCAGTCGAGTTTTCAAAAAAAAAAATTTACTCAAGTTTAATATTATTATATTAAAAATAAATTTTTATTTTTTAAAAAAATTAAAATTAAATAAAATATTAATACAAATTGTTAAAATTTTTAATATTACTAAACATAAATATTTAATTATTTATAGATAATCATATAATAAATTATTATTGATATTAATAATTTATTATTTAATATTTCAATTTTATTTAATAATAAATTTTTTAAATAATATTTTTGAAAATATTCAATATTAATATTTTAATAATAAATATTTATTACATTTATAAATATATTAATAATAAATATTTTGTAGTATAAAGGTTAAACTATCATAAGTCTATGTAATCTTCACAAATTAGGAATTTTGTCCCTATAATTTTATTTTCAAAAATTTAACCCCTCTACTTTTCAGATTTAAAAGTCAAGTCAAATTGTTAATATTGTTATTTTTTTTGTCAATTTTGTTGATGTCACTAATTTTAAATAAAAAATACTTAGTATTCATGTAACTAAAAAAATGATGTTATAATGGATATGAATTTAACAAAATATTTTTAATAATACTAACAACTGAACCTAAATTTTGATATCTAAAAAGTGAGATTAACCCAAAAATAAAAGTACATTAACTAAAATTTAAATTTATGAAGAGTTCAAGGACTTATAACATATTTTAACCTAGTATAAAAATATGAATATTTTAATTAAATAAATTTGAGTATTTATTTAAATAATGCTTAGCTTCATTTATCCCTTATAACTTTAATGTGATAATATGTACTCTTATATATGTAATATATGTATTTAAATTAAGTTTTAATTAAGCATTATTTATTATTAAGTTGACATATAACATTGTTTATTACAAAATATTTTCTTATTATAAAAGAAATTTCGATTGGTAAAAGGAAATTGCACTATAATATTTTATAACAAATATATTTACCTCGTGTTTTTTACAAAGAATAATGTAAAATATTAATTTATAGGTATAAAATAAACTCAATTAAATAATAATAAGAAGAAGAAAATCTCAAATATATGTTTGTTTCATTACACACACATCAATTCACGACACATCAAACCATCTTCAGTAGGGACAACTTGCCTTTCGCAACCCACATAGCATAGAATTTTTATAACTCAAAGGAAACAAAAAGGAACTCACTAGAAACTTCAAGACAAAATATACTCTACTGGTCTTTTACCTCGATTGCTCGGGCATTTACTAACTTTTTGAACTAAATAAGAAACAATAACAATTATCAGACCATTTATCTACTAAAATTTGATCATGCATGCATTGATGTAAGGACGTAAATACCCTTGACATCAATCTTATAGTTTTCCAGAAATACCAATAAGTTAGTACTTATAAGTGACGTTTTGACAAGCTTCTGGAAACCTTTTTCGTTTCTTCTAGCGAAGATAACTTAAAAAGAAATTTTTAAAGGATGTAGGAAAACACAGAGAAAAAACAAAGGTGAAACATGCCGGTTATAAACACCCTTTTATAGCACAGACAACGAAACATAAGCTTAGTAAGAAGGTAAAAAATCTCATTATCACCCTTGAAATCTAAGACTAAACTTGCATAACAAGATATGAAGTCTAATCTTTTACCAAATGCAACTACTACCACTAATCAGAGTGGTAAAATATTTTTTGCACACTTAAACAACCAACTAAACAAGTCATTCGGCTACCTAAACATATCAAGTTGACATCTACAGTATCCAAGATCAAATCCAACTAACACTTAACTAAACTCTAATGATATTCACCAAACTGTTTTTTCCACATAAAACAATTCTATCGCTCTGCGAACTAACAAGTTCGCCCAAAACATTTGGGGTTGGCGGATCGTGTTCACAAAAGAGTTTACGACCAAACCTTAGAGTTTGTCAGATGGAAATTTTAATAAGGGATTCCTCACAAAAAGGAACATCACCACACACCACCCGAACATATATTAGACCTGTCACTAGATTAATCCTCTTCTACCCTTGGCTTATTCAACTATACGCCAATTAGTATATATACGGTTTACCCCACATGGACTGTTACACATCCAAACACCAGAAAATATCATTTTTTCCAGAAAAGTAAATCATTTTCCAGAAATAATTTTTCATATGTCATTTCCAATGAAACAAACAAAGATGAAACAAAACAGAGCCTAAATGTCACTCGGTTCCAACTCTAAAGTTAGCAAAAGCGTATTCCTTTAAAAAAGCAACAAATATTATATTTTGAAGATATTTATGTTTTTATAATTTTTATAAATTTTAAAAAATAAATACAAATAATAAAAATTATAATATTTAAATTCAATTCTAAATAACCGTTAAATATGTTAGGCTAAATTTTGCTCTCAACCTCGTATTATGTGTAAAATATAAATTGTCTCTATTCTTTAATTTTATTATTTTTAATTTTTATACTTTTCAAATTTTGAAATATCAAATTTGACATGAATAATAGCCACTAAATCCATTAATTAAAATAATGTGGCTTTTGTGAAAATGTTAAAAATGTTAAAATTATAAGTTAATATAATGGTAAAATTTTATTTTGGCTACCCAAAATGGTAAATTTTTAGTCTAATATCATTAAAACTTTTTAAATAATATGTTAATACAATGATGAAATTATACTTTTAACCCCGTTAAAATATATAATTTAACCTTGCCCCCCACACATAAATTTCTAGCTTTGTCGTTGGTGAAAATAATAAATAAATTAATATGACATTATACATAGGATAATATAAGTATTGTATGATTTTAGAAATAATGTAAATAGCATAACAATTTAATTATTACTATTTAATCATAACTTAAAATTTAAAATATGAAAAGTATAAAGGAAAAAATAGAATATAAAGATTAAATAATATTATTGGAGTTGAATTAAATTGATTGATCAAACCGAGAATTGATTGATTCATTAGTCCGGAAGGGGTATTAAACCATTTTTTAAGTGAATAGTCAGGATATTTTTGAATCGAGAATCAAAATCAATTGAATTGATTAAAAAATTCGATTGATTTATTTTTTTTACCCCAACAAACTATGCTTTAGCCCAATTGTCAAACCCCAAAAATATTCAAACACCAGATGAAACAAAATAATTAAAAATTATTAGAGAATTATAAAAAAAAATAGGTACATGAAAAATCTTAAGTTTTAATTTATTATATTTATTAGATAATTAGAGACATACGTGTACTTATCACAAAATAAAATATTTGAATACTAATATAATCTTTCACCTTACATTTAATTTAATTAAAATAAAATTCAAAAGATGTGATTAATTATGTCAATAAAATGTAAAATATATATAATTTTAAAAATTAAAAATAAAAAAGTATATAAATGTTTTTATTGTTTGCTCATACTAGTTAAAAATGATATAATATAAAGATAAAAATGTAAAAGATATATAATTTGTGTAATTTTTTACTTTTTTTTAAGGTAAACTATACCATTAGTCACCTAATTATTATCACATTTTCGTTTTTGTTATCAAATTACAAAATTTTTCAATTTTTTCACTAGTGTTTTTTAATCAATTCTGTTTTGGTCATCCTTCATTAAATCGTTAGCAAAAATGATAATGTAGTCATTTTTATATAATATAATATTACATTCCGTGCTCAACACTTATACTTTCTATCAATTTGGTCTAATTTTAAATAATTCAACAAATTTAACTTTTCATATTAATAATTTATATCCATTTGGCCCTCAAACACATCTTTATTATAAATCAAAATTATAAATCCAATTCAAAACCTTTGGAGAGAGGAAGAGATGGTGAGATAGAAATACTCTTATTAACAACCTAAGGGACATTACGGTGATGGAATTGATATAATTTAAATAATTTAAGAGTGATATTAAAAAAAGATTTAATTTCACAATATTCTCGAACTATAATTTTCATTCTAAATTGATTTCAAATTTCAATTATACTTTTAAACTATTAATCTTATTACATCATTTAACCATTAAATAGCACACTAAATTTAATTTAGTTAAATTTAAAATGAAAATTTTAAATAAATTGATCGTTATCACGCAACTTTTAAAAGTAAAATATAAAAAATAAAGTAAAATCGAATAACAATGCCTACCTACAAAATCGAGGAAACAATATTTTCAAGCAATGTAGTGGCTGATATGTGAATGTTGTGGTTGGTTACATTTTAACATGTTGATGCGAAAAATAAATGAAGGTGGAAGAAGTTACTTCAAGTAGGAGAAAGACAAAAAGCCTAGTTGAAGCCACATACATGGAAATCTAATGGTTTCTGATAGGAATATGCTGCAAGGATGATCAAATATTGAACTTCTTATGTGAACAGCGAAATATAGCAATTTTATGCCCTAATATTTTTGAATCGACACATTTTGTCTTTCCACATAGTCTCTCTCTCAAAATAATATTCAAAAAATTAATTAGGAAAACAATATACAATCTAGATTATTTATAAAAATGAGGTATTTTTTATAATAATATAAGGTGCTGTTAATCTGTCAAACGATACCATCCTAAATTCAATCCAATCATATTTCATTCATTCTCAGGGACAGAAAAATAATAATTTTTTAAGTAATATCGTTTGAAGCATTGGCGGCACCGATATAATTTTTTAAAATACATGTATTTTCGGATTTATACAAAATAAAAAATATGCAGTACAAATTTTTAAAAAGATTGACGTTTAAGTGGGAATCGTAATCGGTTGGTCACATCGGCGATAGGCATCAAGCTTGTGCCGCCTAATTGGTCACAGTTCTCACTTAAATGATAATTTTTTTTCTTTACATTTTTAGTTTTTTTTTCTAGTTTTTTTATATAAAAATCAAATTGGTGCCACCTATGTGTAAGGCGATACCATTATGCCGTGTTTTTTTTTTATTTTGTATAGCTCAAAAATACATGTATTTTTAAAAAATTCATACTAGTATCGTCAATGAGTCATGTCACACCACTTAAAAAAAGCTATTTTTCTCCCCCCGAGAATGATTGGGTTGAATTTAAGGTGGTGTCGTCTAATAGATTGACGACACTCAATGTTTCTGAAGAAAACACCTCACTTTCTTAAATAATTTAGATCCTATGTAATTTTAGTAATTATTTTTTTATATTATTTTGATAAAAAAACCCAAGTTTTGCTGCTTATGCTACTATAGTTTTTCTTCATTTATTTATTTGGTGAAGAAACTTGTTGAGTAATATTTTCTCGTATCGTATTAAGAGAAACATAGGGGGTATTTATATGCATTCCTACTGCTACTATTACAACCCACAATAAGGTCCTCAACTGATTATGCCTGTAGGTGAACATTCTCGGTCACTTGGGCTGTTGGTTCCCAAATCCTAACAATTCAGTCCCCCCTTAGTGAGCCTAAGGAACATTATAAAGGGGTGGGCCTTAGGTCCATCTCAGACGCAGCTTGCTAGGTACGTTGTGGAGCCATAGTGTATGATACTATTTTAGTGTTGGCTCTTTAACCTCATACTCGCCATGTATTTGCTTCGCGACGAGCTGGGAGTCGATGTGTATGGTCAAGTTCCTAGTGTCACGGGCCGCAGTTCAAAGCCCGTGACCATCGCACCAAATGCATCCAATGGAGGTCTATTGCTCAGATGGGGATCATTTGGCCCACGAGAACTGGCCCGATTTAATGAGATATTGGAGAAGCCTGTCAGATTGAAGCCTGGTTGGCCCGATAGCGAAGAGATGGCAACTTAGGCTAATATTGAAACATGATCTTAAAGATATGATATTATAATCTTAGAGATCTTAGATATGATATGGAATCTTATAAGATATTATTTATAAGATTACATATCTTATCTAAGATATGGAATCTTAGAAGATATGATATTATATTCTTAGAGATTTGATGGTAGGTAAACTTTAATCTCGTCCGTCGATGTAATTGTATCTTGACCGTCGGTTTTGGGGAGCTCAAGTATAAATAGAGAGCCTCCCCTCATTTGTACTCACTCCATTCATTGTTTCATTATTCTTTGTGAATAAGAGAATAGAGAGCATTTACTCAAACACTTTGTGTGCGCCCCTTTCTGTTGTTCTTTATAAGCTTCTTTTGGCATAAGTTCGCTTCCGCTGTACGAGTTTGGTGCCTTGGAGGAGTTCTTAAGGAATCCTCATTCGAGCAAAGGCTGACTTGGGCGAGTTTAGACGAGCGAATCGCCTAAGGCCGCACGGATCGCGAGACGAAAGGTCCAGCCCCGTGACAAGTGGTATCAGAGCTAGAGTTCGAACCAAGAAGTATCCGAGCTATTGGTTCGAAGGCACCGTTGGGATGTCAAGAGAAGAGTCTGAACAAAGGTGGGCGAGGAAGTCTTTGAGGGAGATGTTGTCGGCTGTTGAGGAACGCGTGGGGAAACTTGAGGAGTCCATGGAGGACGCCAAAGAGTCGAGCAATGCGCTTGGGGAAAGCATTGATGACTTGAGGGAGCAGTCAAGGGACTTTGTTACCGAGTGTCTCACTTTCCACAGGGATAGTGTGCAAGAGTTGCTAGATTCCCAAAGGAAGAAGCTGACGGAGAGGAACAATGCTCTCGAAGCCATGATGATGGCTTTAAAGGAGGAAACAATAGCCACGACGAGGGCTTTGAGCACAAGGATAGAGGAGCTCGAGAGAGAGTTAGCCTTGTGTCAAGCAGCCGTGGGGAAAGGAGTGTCGAGTGCAGCACTCAGTAGCGAGTGTGTCCCGGAACCGAAAAAGTTTGTGGGGACAAGGTCTGCATGTGAGGTGGACAATTTCTTGTGGAGGATGGAACACTACTTCCGTGCCAAAGGAATCGTGGATGATGCGGTTAAGGTAAATACTGCTTCAATGTTTCTTACTAACATTGCGCTTTTATGGTGGCGACGTAGGACCACAGATAAAAGGCAAGGTGAGATTGGGACGTGGCAGGAGTTCCAATGCGAATTGAAGGGACAGTTTTACCCAGAGTTTGCCGAGGAAGAAGCTCGGGCAAAGTTGCAAGGAATAACGCAACGGGGCACAGTGGGGGAGTATGTTCGTGAGTTCAAGGAACTCATGCTCCAAGTTGCAAATGTGACCGATGAAGAAGCATTGCTTGCTTTTCAAAAGGGATTGAAGCCGTGGGTCAAACAGGAGGTGGAACAAAGAGGTGTCCAAAACTTGTCGGAAGCCATGACGGTAGTTGAATCCATAGTGAAGCTTGGTCAAGGGAACGACAAGCTTGGGTCTTCCAAGTCCGATGGAAGGGGCGTATGTAAAATGGATCACAAGGAAGATAGTGTGGATGGCAATGGCAACGGCGACAATGGTGGTAATGGGAAACCACGAGTTGGGAAGAAGAAACCCAAGAGGAAAAGAGACAAGCTGAAATGCTTTCTGTGCGACGGTCCACATATGTTGAAGAAATGTCCAAGGAAATCCGCGCTTAAGAAGAAGCCGGTGGGTAAGGCCTTGAGACTTGGTTCGAGCGCAAGGGGTGTTGAACCTAAGGAGGCCGAAAGCGAGAAGAAGCCAGTCGAGTGCTTCTTATATCATGGTCCGCATCGGTTGCGGAAGTGTCCGAGGAAGTCTGTTATCGATGGGAATGATCGAGCAGATACGGAGCCCAAGAAGCTTGGTTCGAGCAAAGGAAAAGCCGAAGCCAAGAGGGCAAAGAGGAGCAAGTCTGTCATCAAAGGAAACGATGGAACAGACAAGGAGCCCAAAAAGCTTGGTTCGAGCAAGGGTAAAGCCGAAGCCAAGAGGGCTAAGAGGAGCAAAAAGAAGCGAGTAAAGTGCTTCTTGTGCCGTGGTCCGCATGAGTTGCGGAACTGTCCAAAGCAAGCCGGAGTCAAAGGAAAGGCAACGTCTGAGCGTGGTGAGTCGTCGGAGGGGCTTCCACCCAAGGAAGAGGTGAGTTTGTCATCGAACTTAGTAGAGAAAGTTGCGATGAAAACAGAGAAGCTGGGACCAATGAGGCTCAAGTTGAGTGAAGCGTCAGAGTTGGCCGAGTCGTCGACAAGACCTATGGAGAGGTGGTGGTGCATCAGACTTCAATGAAAAGGAAGCGATGCATGTGGGACAGTTGACCGAGTAAATGCAAAGGTACATTCGAAACACTCTGATAGTGTTTTGCATTCTAACTTGTGTACTTGGCGAGAACGTAGGGGCCCTTTCGAAGTTCTTGAGCAAGGAGGCCAAGAGACTGTGGGCAAAGCGAAGCCAAGTGTCGTGAATCATGAGGATTCTGTTCGAGGGAAGTTAGAATGTGGGCAAGGGAGTGACATAACTCCTTGTCATCGAGATGTACAAACGAGTAGGACGGCTCGAGTTAAGAAGCGACGGAAGCCGAGGCAAAAGTCCCAAATAAAGGGAAAGGCTAAGGCGTCGAGACGAGATCGAGACGAATCAAGCCAGTGCCATTCAGAAGTCGCAACGAGGGCGTTGCGAGAATGGGTGGGGGAGAATGTCACGGGCCGCAGTTCAAAGCCCGTGACCATCGCACCAAATGCATCCAATGGAGGTCTATTGCTCAGATGGGGATCATTTGGCCCACGAGAACTGGCCCGATTTAATGAGATATTGGAGAAGCCTGTCAGATTGAAGCCTGGTTGGCCCGATAGCGAAGAGATGGCAACTTAGGCTAATATTGAAACATGATCTTAAAAGATATGATATTATAATCTTAGAGATCTTAGATATGATATGGAATCTTATAAGATATTATTTTATAAGATTACATATCTTATCTAAGATATGGAATCTTAGAAGATATGATATTATATTCTTAGAGATTTGATGGTAGGTAAACTTTAATCTCGTCCGTCGATGTAATTGTATCTTGACCGTCGGTTTTGGGGGAGCTCAAGTATAAATAGAGAGCCTCCCCTCATTTGTACTCACTCCATTCATTGTTTCATTATTCTTTGTGAATAAGAGAATAGAGAGCATTTACTCAAACACTTTGTGTGCGCCCCTTTCTGTTGTTCTTTATAAGCTTCTTTTGGCATAAGTTCGCTTCCGCTGTACGAGTTTGGTGCCTTGGAGGAGTTCTTAAGGAATCCTCATTCGAGCAAAGGCTGACTTGGGCGAGTTTAGACGAGCGAATCGCCTAAGGCCGCACGGATCGCGAGACGAAAGGTCCAGCCCCGTGACACTAGCACCTAGTTGGCACGCTAATTGTAGTCTAGAGATCAATGATTTGTATTCAGCAGTGTTGTTTGATGTTTGGAATCCAAATGACAATCTATATTGCTATTTGTTGTCCTCTGGGTCTATCACGAGTGCGCCTACCCCGGATCCTATTCTGGCTGCGAGGATTTTAGTTAAGCTTATGATCTTTTAAGGATTTATTTAGTTAATCATTTAACTTGTAAATCATGCAGTGAGGCTTGCTCCTGTCGGGACATCAATAAAGTTGGCTAGCTATGAGCACCACGCAATTACTTGCATCGGCATTCAAACTGATATTCTAATAAGTGTTCTTCATACAAACCTTTTATTTGAGTTTCACATGCATCTTGTTTCTCTATTTTTTTTTCGTCTTCCTCTCCTCCTTTCTCATGTACTAATATTTGTTTCGTTAGCATATTGACAACTTTTTGCGTCTTGTATTACTTGTTATTTCTGTTTGGACTATCATTATTTTTAAATGAACAGAAAACTACTCAGTATAAGGTTGATCTTCAGTTTGTAATATAGTATAATAAACAATAGAATGGGAACACGGACACACTCCCAAATAAAAATGCGGGTTCTTTTGCATTTAGACTTCTAATTGCTTTGATTAGTAAACATGTTCTTGATGCTTGCCTTTTAGACAATACCTGTTCCACTCTCCTTCTGTAGGAAGAGCACATGGCCCCCGAGGTTTTCATTGCGTGGGTAGATATTAATATAGGTTTATTTGATTAGGTTGAATTTTATTTTTTTTAAAACCTTACGTAATAATTTATTTTGGTTCTCAATTTTTCTATATTAATATTGATTTTTAGATTTATTTTACTAAAATTAATTTTATTTTATGACTTGCGAATATTATTTAGCAGAGTTTCAAAGTCTTTTATTTAGATATTTATAAAAAAATTAAATTTTCAAGCAAATAAACAAATAATCAATCATTTCATATAGTATTTGTTTTGCAAAATAATTTAATTGTAATTTTTTAACTTGAAAGTCAAAAAGGAATTTTTGATTTCTCATTTTTTTTTCTTAGCCCTAGTAGGTACCCATTCTTGTCATGCTTAGAAACAGTTTGGGTATTTTATATGCATCGAAGTTTTTTTGTAATTCGTCTTTTTATTTTAAAATGAAGATGAAGTCACCACCAGTCTTTTTAATTAGGTGTGATTGGATTACTTCGAATTTCAATCATTTTAATAAAATGTTACAATTATTAAAATGACGATTTTTCTTTTCAGCTTACAAAATCAGAAGAACTAGTTCGGGAGTCATTTAAGCATGAGGAAGGATTAGCACCCTCATAACACCTAAAATTGATACCTAATTGATTACTTAATGCCTTATTGTTGGAAATTGTGAACTTAAGAAGGATTTAAAAATATGATCCTTAAATGCATGTAAATGGTATTATTTGATGGCATTACTAGAAATATTACTATCTAAATTAAATTTTATGGAGAAGGCTCTTTTATTTCAAGTCAGTCGAGAAGAAAAGTCATGTCCCGTAAGTTAGGGGCACAACATCTCGAATCCCCGAAAATAAAGAATATTCATCGTCTAATTATTGCCTAGACCCTATATGTTTTTTTTATTTTAATAAGAACATTCGGTTATTTCGGTTCGAGGAGAAAGTCATACCCCGTAAGTTAGGAGTACAAATTCTCAAATCCTCTAAATAAAGAACATTGCCTCGGTTCTAATTGTTTCTTATGTGTTGCATAAAAAAATGAATGCAACAATAATGTGACATGCGATTAATTTACTCAAGCAATGTATAAAAATGAATGAATGTGTGTAAGCCTAATATACAATAGGATAATAGCAAAATTAGGTACAAATGAAATAACATTATAATAAAATATAATAAAGGAGTAAAAATAATAGTAGTAATGGTAATGATAGTAAAATGGTAATAATATAACTATAATCATAATAATAATAACATTGATCAATGTGATAAGCTGTAAAAGTAATATATTTTTATCCCATTCTTAATGCATTTTTGGATGATTAATTATGTAAATTAGTGAATTTGATGCTCCTAATCCTTTAAATTCATGTTTCTATACTTAGGAGAGCATTTGGGAGCAAAAGGAGTGAAAAATGAGCCAAAATCAGACAAATAGAGTTGTTTGCAGAATCTACACAGCCTGGGCATTTTCACACGGGCCAGTCACACTCACACGGGCTGGCCACAAGCCCATGTGCCAGCCTGTGTCGATATCGCACCCTGCTTCCCGAATACGCAAAAAAAACTCAATTTTTAGGCTTTTTGAGCATTCTAAAGTCTATAAATACCAATTAGAAGAAGATCTAATGGGGCACTTAGAGAAGATTGAAGAGAACACTCGAAGAACGCCATCGGAATCAACTCGGAAGCAGATCTCCTTTAAGATTGAAAATCTCATTTTAATTTCCTTCGAAGTTTTATTGAGTTTTTTTATGTCTTGTTGTTATCCTAACTTTGAGATATTTCTATTTAGGATTATGAACGAAATTCCCTAGATACCTAGGCAAGATGAAACCTTTGATGAATCTTATTAATTGATTTCTGATTTACGCGATAAATACTTGATTCCTGTTCTCAATTATGTATGCTTATTTCTTGTTTTAATATTTTTGAGATATTAATTCAAGTTTAATGTACTTATTTCAGTGAAGCAAAAGTTCCTATTTAAGAGTAGATCTAGCATAAT
Organism: Gossypium hirsutum; assembly: GCF_007990345.1. Classification (NCBI taxonomy): domain Eukaryota; kingdom Viridiplantae; phylum Streptophyta; class Magnoliopsida; order Malvales; family Malvaceae; genus Gossypium; species Gossypium hirsutum. The sequence continues at coordinate 115,485,039 of NC_053431.1, forward strand.
TAAGCGGAGTTTCATGCAAAAATAGGATGACATAAATCTACTGGATTAGAGTCAAATCTAATAGGGGAATCCAGAGATCGAGTTAATGCGACGATAGGGGTTTTAATTAGAAAGATATTTCAATTAATCAACCTAGAGTAAGTTGTTCTTACTCTCGAAAGAGATATTAACATAATTTAGGGATTTCTACGGATCAAGACACAAGTGAATAAATCATTTAATTCAGATTCAGAATAATAGGTGAAGTCTAGGTGGATTTTTCCTAGGTATTATCTTTCTCATTGGTTGTCTTCGATCATTTTCCCATTTCATTCTCTGTTGCGTTCGTAGTTAAATTAGATTAGTAAATTTAGATTAAAAACAATCACTTCAATTTATCGGCTAAATAATAGGAAAACGGTAATTACGAGTACTTTTAATCGTCGTGGATACGATATTCCCTACTCACCATAGCTATACTATTGTTCGATAGGTGTGCTTGCCTTTGTCGTAATTATAGTTAGTTTAATGGTCATCACAATGCAATGATAATAATAACAATAATAATCACGATACCATTTATAATGATCCAAAATTCACGGGCACCGAAAAAGTGAGTTATAGGGCCTCCGTCTTAGTGAATCGAGTTCATAAATATTTATTGGAATATTTGTGAGGCTAGTTGTGTATTTAATTAGGCTTTAATTAAGTGAATTTAGCTTAATTAAGAGAAATTAGAAAAAAATGGCTAAATTGAATAAGGGGTAAAAGTAGAATTATAGATTAATAAAAAGAAAGAGGGACCAAAATGGAAAATATACCATTCACCATAAATGAGGCGGAAAATGTTGATAAAAATCTAAGATTTTTATTGTTTAATTATTATTAAATTATAATGTATATAGTTATTTTATTATATGGTAATTTATGTTAGTTATAAATTAAAATTATTATATTATATGAATAAATCAAAAGTTTGCTAAATGGATGGTGATGATATTGTACAATTGTAATATATATATATATACATTTGTAATACTTATATTTAATTAGTAAATATATATTTATTATTTATTGTCGAAACCCTTTTTTTTTTAAAGCAATGGGGATCGACGTTTGAAAAAAAAATGTGGAGTCGCCACCAATCTTTTGATTTAGGTGTGATTGGACCACCTATTAAAATGCTTTATTTAATGAAAAAATAAATTTGGTTTAAGTAAAAATAAAAAGAAATGGGTTCGGGAGTCGGTTACGCATGAGGAAGGGTTAGCACCCTCATTATGCCCAAAAACTGGTACCAAATTGATTTGCTTCTGTCCTTATATCAAAAGTTTTAAAGGAAAAGATTTTCCGAAGTTGGTCCTGAGAGTGATGAAGTTGATTCTTCCATTGCTCCTCATTTGCCTCCAAGAACTCAATCCTTATTTCACAACTCTGCAATGCGATTTCTAACTCTTCTATTTTCTCTTTCATCTCCTCGATCTTACTTAAGCTTGTTTTCAACTCGGTCACAGAATTACGATTCCGGTATAAACACGGAGATCTCTCAAGTTCGGCCACTCTGGCTCTTAGTTCATCCTTGTCATTCTTACCCCCTGACAGACTTCTTTCCAAAGCTTCGTTCTGAGCTTGAGCCTCTTGGAACCTCTTTTCCCATTGATCTGCCTTAGCCCTTTCTTCTCGAACCTCTTGGCGCCATTATTCCGAAGTCTTTCCTAGCCCAACAGTCCTCATTGATAAACACAACTTCTTATAATCTGTTTTCAAACTTTCCAAATCTTCCTCAACTTTACCCTTCCTTTTCTATAGCTTTTCTGCCTCTGACTTTTGAATCTCCACTTCTAACTTCAAGTGCATCTTTTCTTCTTCCAACTGCTCGATTTTCTTCCCAAACTCGGAACTCTTCTTCTCAAAATCTTGCTTTATAATTTCCAACTCCGACGGGGCAATTTGTAACTGTTCCTCTATTGGCTGAGCGCTTTCCGAACTTGGTTTAGGAATATTGTCATTGACCCTTTTCCTAAACCATCCATTATATTCGGGTGTTACCATAGAACCAGCAGTCAGCCTTTTCATCCAGTGCATTTGCCTCCAAGCATCAGACAATTCTCGAACCTTTTTCCTATAGTGGTCTCCTTTATATGGAAGTTCACACTGAGCCAACCCGTGTGTCGTAGGTATGAACTGCCTCGACTTATACTACCTTAGTGCAAGTAAAGGAATATATCCAATAGCTCCCCAGATTCCTAACAATGGCACCCAATTATAGCTCCCACATCGATACAAGATTTCATCAGGAACCATCCAAAAAGCTCTCCACTCTACATCATCTTCTTTGAAATTTTGGAGAATTTCCATCCATTTCTCTTCTGAAATATCATCTCTCATTTGCATTGCTACTTCTTCTTTTAACGGGGAGTAACCTTCGAAGAAAACTCGGTACGATACTTTATCTACTTTTCAAAAATGTCCGTGAAACCATACCATTAACAACTGTGCACAGCCAATAATCGACCTTCCCCTGCCTTCCGGCACATGCTCAAAGATCTAAACGTCTCGGCCAATATTGCAGGCACAGGAGTGACTCCTTTCCCGAGACGATCAAATAAATTAGTGACTGGCTCATCAACATGTCTTAAAGCCCTAGGAAAAATCACCAATCCATAGATGCTTAAGGAAAAATTTTCAACCCTTTTTTTCTTATCCGGGTGCGTCAAAATCAAATCTCTCAAATTTTCCCAAGGAATACACTTACTATCCCCCTTCTATTGAATTCGAGCAGTGACCCAAGATTCACTCATCCCCGAAATATTCACCAGCCTCTTCACAAAAGTTTGACTATTAGTAAGCTTAGCATAAATTTTCCTGGCTTGAGCCTTTGGACTCCTCAACAAAGTAGTGTATTCTTCTAAGGTAGGAACCAAATCTACTTCTCCAAATGTGAAACAATTATAAGTAGCATTCCAAAATTGAACCATACCTTAGAACAAACGCTTATCCATCTTAACATCGAGCAAATACGGTATATCACCATAACTCTGATAGAACAACTGTTTAGTATCCTCATCCCAACTAGTCCATATATCCTTCAACTCCTGCAGCTCATTCTGTGTTACAATAATGCGGGTAAAGTTCTGCAACTCTGATGTATATCCTTCTGTCAGGCTATCCTCTTTCTCGGTTTGCAACTTTTCTGACATGCACGGACGGCCACATTATCCTCAACTTTACTAAGAAATTCATTCTCCATGTTAAACTTTCTAACTTAGTAATTGAATACGAACCAACACCTCCTTTAGTATGCAATGTCATGTAAAACACAACCAAAACAAAACACAAGTTAGTATCAAATACGAATAATAAAATACAAATATAACAACAAAGATAATCATAATACACATATGGGCGATGACTAAGGCTTATCACAGCTCTACCTAAGGATAGCTCTTAAGGTTCACTATAAAAAGTTCGGTTCTAGAGTAAAGGTACCTGAACCGGCAAATTCCTCAATCCTCACCCATTATAGGCTCATATAGATTGAGTTCGGTTTAGGGGAATACATTTCCCTATGACCATGCGGAGATGAAAATCTCACAGAATCATAGGTACGGATGTATCCCGGAAGCAATCCACTAGCCCGTAGGAGGTGAAAACCTCACGAAAGCATAGTTTTTTACTCCCACTTAACAGGTATAACCATAGTGGTCATGCAATGTTATGCCATATTTATTAGACAAGACTCGAAACACAACCATCACACAAGCAAATGCAATTAAAAGAATCATAATTTTTCAAAACAAATTTTCAATTAAAAGGACAGCAAACAATCAACTTTATGGCCTGACTCTCTTTATTCAGTCCCCAGTGGAGTCGCCAAGCTGTCGAAACCTCTTTTTTTTTATTTTGAAAGCAATGGGGATCGACGTTTGAAAATAAAAATATGGAGTCGCCACCAATCTCTTGATTTAAGTGTGATTGGACCACCTATTAAAACACTTTATTTAATGAAAAAATAAATTTGGTTTAAGCAAAAATAAAAAGAAATGGGTTCGTGAGTCTGTTATGCATGAGGAAGGGTTAGCTCCCTCATTACGCCCAAAAACTGGTACCAAATTGATTTGCTTCTGTCCTTATATAAAAAGTTTTAAAGGAAAAGATTTTCCGAAGTATGATTTTCTTAAAAATGTTTGAATAGCCCAAATTAACAGTAAAAAATCTCTCGTTTCAAAGACATGCGGTTTCATACCCAGTACGATTGGATATGATCCCTTATACCTTTAAGATGCGATCGATTTTCGACTTTTGAAAAAACTCGTGCATTAAAATTATAAAAGGTTATCTAAATATTTGGTTCACCGGAAAAGTCATACCCAGTACGATTGAGCACAATTTTCCGAATTCCCCAAATATTAGATATTACCTTATTTCAAAATTTTTGAATAACAGAAAATTAGAAATTTGCTCAAAAAAACTTGGGACACATGTTTATTGAAATTGTTATTACAAAATACATAGTTCAAATTAAATTATATATGAAATATTTAAAACACAAATTCATTCAAAAATTGATAATCCACAAGATAACTTAAATAATGTATTAAATATGAAGGAATGCCAATACATGATATAAAATATAATAAATTTATGAAACATGTATATACAAGTATAATTAGGTATAATACAAAGTAAATGTATAAGTTATATAGGTAACAAAAATTTCTAAAAAAAACAAGGTCATATACAAAAGGCAAAACTATATTTTCACACAAATTTAGCGATATGTATTTATAAAATTATGTTTAGAAAGAGAATTTGGAAATAAATTAATAATATTTAATTTTACAGGAAACAAATTGATTTAGAGTGACGGAATATATAAATAATACGTATAAGGATAATAAAATATGAGAGTGTATACAATAAATATGATTTAAAATATGGTTCTTAAAAGAAGTATATTATACACATAAATAACTTTGAAATAGGATATATGCATGGAAAAATATTTACATAAAACCATATAAAACTAATAATGTGACTTATAAAAATTATGTAATATGAGTAATGTACATGTGAAGAAATTTTAGAAATAATGGTATGTCCAAAATAATATTGAATTAAAATATGACTTATAAGATTAACTTAATTTTATCATAAATTATATATGTAATAAATTTAATAACACAATTATATACAAATTTATTGAAAAAAAAACTATATATATAAAAATAACATGGCTTTAATAATGTATGTAAATTAAATATAAGTACTAAATATATGTTTAATAATAACTTAAATAATACATAAACTATGTGAGATTTTCCTTTAAATAATAAGAATATTTAATAAAATATGTGAATTAATCTAAAAGAAAATATATGTATAAAATACTATTATTTAGTAATGTATATAAATTTAATATATATACCAATGTTTTTTGTATACGTATAGTTTGAATTTAAATAATGTATAAAACACATGATTTCATTTTAAATATCCAAATACATATATATATAAATATGTGAGTAAATTAAAAAAAACAGTTAAATGTATATAATAATTTAACATTAATAATATTCGTAGAATAAAGCTAATTTTATTATAAGGTATATATATACATGTATAATAATATATAAAGCATTACAAAAAAAGTATACAACATGTGGAAATATAATTACACAAATTACAACAAATAAGTAACCAATAATACAAATGATACAATTAATATAAACATTCCCAAATAATATACATGTTTTTAAAAAAAATAAAAAAAAGTATTAAAGTAGCTCAAAATATACCAGTAGACAAGTTCAAATTTAAATAATATAAAAAAAATGAATCTAAACAAATAACCTAATTGAAATCAAAGTAAAATTCCTAATTGAAATCAAAGTAAAATTAAAAAGATAATTTACAAAATAGATGAACTACTAATAATAAAATAAGGACTCATATATAACACGCATGAATTCACAGGGACCACCATTGAAATTATCCCTGATCCTGAAACACTGCGTCGAGTACTTGGGTTAAAATGCAAAATCATACAAATTTTGGGAAAAATTAAAAAAAATCAAAACAAATCAGTCACAAATAGGATCCAATCACAATGCGGCGCAAAGGGAAGGGCCTGCTACATAAATAATTCATTTTAGGCGCAAAAAGCCCCTCCTTTTTACACTGCCGTTTTGCTTAATTGGTTTATTCAAAACCTTTCCTTTCCCATTTATTTTCCAAACGCAGCCAACAATTAAACTAAAAGCCACTGCCCTAAAATCAAATTTCTAGGGTTTATTCCAGCAGCCTCCATTTGCTAAGGCCCGTTCATCACCAATTCACCATTAAAATTGGTGAGTGATGTAGAAGCAGCCTTTACTTCCTCCGAAATCAACATTCAAAGACCATTCTCACTTGATAATCCGCATTGCTAACCCCGATTCCGACGGAGAAGCCAAGGGATCTCATCGATGCGTTTAACGAAGGTAACTTTCTCGCTTTTCTTGCTTTTTATTTTAAAAAAAACTAAACACACCAGACATATCCATAAGAAAAAGAAAAAAAATATTGAAGATGGAAAAAGATTTCAAATTACCTTTTGCTTTTCTTATATTTCAGTATATGTGTATATGTATAGCATGCGTCCATTTTGTAGGTACATATCATTGGCTTTTTATAGTTGATTTACAGAATAAATAAATAAATAATAAAAATATATTTTATTTGTTGTCATCTGTTGTATTCTGTTAGCCTCTTTCTCGTGTATTCTTTGCAGGATCATCCGTACGGAGGAGCGGGGAGAGGCACGCTTGAACGAAGCCGTGCGAGGAATTCGCTTGTGAGACCCAACTCCTTGGCTGGAGCACCCCAAACCTGGCCCAAACGTTATGACCGGATCTGACATGCCACATCGAAGCGTTCAAAACATTTTATATTGTTGATCCAGAAAAACTTACTTAGTGTTTTAAAAGATAATTTCATTATAGGTTAAAGTGAATGGAAGCTGTGCACCAGGTAGGAAACCGAAAAAGAGGTGGTGAGTCCATCGGACTGCTTAAGTACTAAGCTCCCTTCGGATCCAATCCTAGACATGCATACCGCCATTGCCACACCTTAACGTCATGGATATTTCTAGGAAACCGATTTGATTAAGTCATTTTTAGGAAAAGTGATTAATTTTGGAAAATACTTTCATTGCGGAAGTTTTGCTTGTTGTCGTGTTATTTTGAAATCAACTGTTGTTTTTGAAAACGCGCCCTAAAGCTATCCAATTTCAACAGTTAAAATAAGTAATACCTATCTTAGTAATACATATTAAAACCATCAAAAATAATAAGCGGCTTTATTACATTTAAAAACCCAAAACTTCAAACGTAAATAAAAGGATGTCCAGTTCACCAGAAGAAAATCAAACTTTCAGAACGGGTGGCCACTCCGAATTCCCTCACAACTCCAAGCCCACTATGGTTGGGGATTTCCTGCGTGGATGAAAATAAAAGGGGTGAGTTTGGGGAAACTCAGTGTGTAAGGAAAACCCATTCAAAGCCCAAGTCAGCTCAAGCCTATTGGGCCTAAGCCCATTTAGGTAACAGTGGTACTGGGCCAGAGCCCTTTTCAGATTACAATAAACTGGGCCTTAGCCCCTTATTCAGATAACAGTATGGCCCATAGGCTCATTTCAAAATACATGCAACATCAATAAACATATGCAAGCCCATTTGGGGAGACTACTCAACCCACCAACCACTACACTCCACCCGTACCAGCCATACACTCCATGTGGGGAATAGCTCAACCCACCCAGCCCAACACTCCACAGTTGCAGCCTTGCTGCTCAGTTAACAGTAAATTGAGGCAAAGCCTCCAGTACGTGGACAAGCCACTTTCAGTACTTCCTCCGTCAATATCCCAATTCCATGCATCAGATAATAACAACATGGCATGCAGTAAATAACAACAGTCAAACATGCATTTAGGTCAATTTAACCCTAGGGGTATTTCGGTAATTTTGCACCTAGGGGTATAATAGTAATTTTCCATACATAGGGGATTATAGTAATTTAGCTATTTTTAGGGTTTTTCATGCATATTCCTACTTTTCACGTACTAACAGAATCACGTACCGAGGGTTCTTACCGAATTGGGCCCGTTGGCCCATCATTCCAATTTTGGCCCATTAAGCCCAAAAATATCGAGGGCACAGAAATCATGCACTTCGCAGTCCAAATTTTGCAGCTTACCAAAAACATTAATCGATTTACCTTACGAGCATTCGCACACTCGCAAATCTACAAAATACCGGTTTTCGGCATTTCGGCTTTTCGACTTTTGCCGATCCAGACTAAGAAAGAGGGTGTTAGTTACACACCTGTTTGCGACGATATGCTGACGAGATCCACAAACGAACCGCCTACAATTGGATTACTAACACGTTAATCTAACTATTCAAATACGAACTACGTATTAACCCCTTACAATATTTGGCCAACCACACCTATAGATCATAGTAAGCTTATAAGAAAACAATAAGCAACTCATTAACAAATTTTTGTCAATGTTTACCACATAATCATAATTTCACTGCAAGCTGTCTTCCTGAGCAATAGTCACTAAATTATTTATAACTAGAGCTACGAAATTCCAAATCAAGTGCCGTTAATTTTCCCTGAAAATAGACTCATATATCTTCTATCCATAAAATTTTCAGAATTTTTGGTATGGCCAATCAATACCATATTTTTCTTAAAGTTTCCCATGTTTCACTGTTTGACTAATCCGACCACTCTGCATTACGAATCAAATTTCTCATTGTACAGAATTCAAAATATGTTCTCGTTTATTCCATTTGAAACTAGACTCATTAATCTTTAATTACATAATTTATGCAGCTTCTAACTCATCTCCCACAATTTATGGTGATTTTCTAAAGTCACGTTACTGCTGCTGTCCCAAGCAGATTTATTACCAAATCACTCTTTCACACCTAACTTGCATGCTTGTTATTTAAACATGTATATCACCAATAAATCATCACATATCTATGATTTTACTTAAGTATAATCTCCATTTCATCATTTTAAAGCACAACATGTTAGCTGATTTTTTTCCCCTTAGCATCTAAGGCACATGCATGCTCATTTGCTTGGCTCAACTTCACCTATCTTCCATTTTTCATCAAAAGAACATGAAACAACAACCATTTCCTTCATTTTAATTAATGACTAAATACTTACAACACAACTAAAAACCAAAATATGCTTCAAGAGTTAATGTAGAATCAAGAAGAACTCATGAACATCAAGATAGAAGCAAACTACCATGAACTTACCTTTAATTTTCTTCCCCAAGTGACCGAACATTCAAGAGCTTTCTCCTCTCCTTTCTCTTCTATAAATTTAGGCCATGATGAACAAAGATGGACAAAACTTTGTTCTTTTCACCCCTTTTTCTTTTAATAAAATTTCATATTTCATCCATTTAATTCTTTAATACAAAAGACATGAAATGCCCATCATGGAACATTTACCTAAACCATTATCATGGAACATTTACCTAACCCATTATCATGGAATATTTACCTAATCCATTATCATGGAACATTTACCTAACCCATTATCAATTTGTACCATGAATTATGGATATCAAGTACTCATATTGTCTACAACAACATGATGGCTGGCCACTTCATGTAAAATGGGAGGTTTGTCATGCAAATCCTCCTATTTTGCACTCCTATTTATTTGGCCACTTCAATTTAGCCTATAGCATTTTCAAACATTTTCACATAGGTTCTATTTCATAATTTCACCCCATTTTTCTTATGGAACAAAAATTAACTAAAATTGCCGGGTTCTATCTTAAGCTTGGGCCTTCTAGAGGCCCACTAACATAATTCAAAACTATTTATTATTAATTGTTATATTTTAATTAAAATGCATGACAAGTAAAATTAGGTAAGCAATTGAAATGATGATATTGATTTGAAAGAAATGGATTCAAAAATGTTTATGGCTATTGAAATTGAATGTGAACAAATTGGAAATTAAAAGTGATTTGAATTAAGTAATTGAATTATGAATTATATGAATATTTGAAAGTATATTGATTGGAAATTAAAAGTGATTTGAATTGAATCAAATTGAATTGAATGAAGAAAATATGTGAGTATTTGAAATGTATATTGATTGAAAAGTAATTAGTGATTTGAATTTGACTGGAAATGAATTAAAAATATGAATTAAATAAAAGTGAATTAATTTTTGAATATGTGTGAATATGTGAATTGTGTATTGATTGAAAAGTGGTTTGAATTGAATCGAAATATGATTATATGTGATTATTTGAAATATGTATTGGTATTGAATTGTTTATTGATTAGAAAGAGGAAAAGTGAATTTGAATTGAATGAGAATTGAATTGAATAGTGAATGTGTATGTATAATTGAACTGTATATTGATTTGAATGTGAAATTGTAATTGAAAAGTAATCTTGAATTGGAAATGAAAGTGAATTGAGAATTAAAATACCCTATTAACTAGTCGAGCTGAGTCATATATAATTGGCATGCCAGGCACTTTATGTGTCGTATATCAGACACTTTATGTGTCGTATTTCAGGCACCTCGTGTGTCGTTTTAGGCACTTATGTGTCGTATATTGATAGGTACTATGTACCGTTTTAGGCACAATGTGTCGTATTGGTGTGTTTGGGTTGGAATCCGTGTATCCGTCAAAGTCCGGGTTTGTTAATAGGGTGAATAACTGAAATGAGAAAATTAAATAAATTTGATTGATCGTACTATTAAAAATATAAGAAAGAAATTATGAGCTGAATTGTGAATGGAATTAAGATGTGAGATTTGAAGCATGAACTTAAGGTTCATGAATTTGCTAAAATATCGAATTATTGATATTGAAATTAGTTGAATAAATGAAATGAGAAAATCAAATGAATAGATCGATTGAACTATTGAAAGTATGAGAAAGTGAAATTATGAATTGAAATGCGAATTGACATTGAGATATCGAAATAAGAAGTGAAAATAGAATGAATTGGAAATAATGAAATAGTGTTTGAGTTAGTTGAATATAATCTTATGAATTAATTATAATTATTTTTATTGAAAAATGTTGGTTTAAATAATTATTGAAAGACTAATGTTGTAAGGTTTTAGATATGGAATAGAATAAGTTATTGAGCTAGGATATAGAAATAAAATATATGAAATAATGATTGAATGAAATGGTTATTGATGAAATGCATGAAATGGATATTGATATAATAAGAATATGTATAAAATAAAATAAAGAAAAGTTATTTAAGATACATATTATTAGAATAAATTTAAAGTTTAAATGCATGAATGATTTATTGAAGGTAAAATAATGGTAAGATTTAATGTGTATATATATTGTTTTTACCTTAAGTATTTGAATTATAGTAATACCAGTGGGTGTATACTCAGCGTAGGGTTTGTTTCCATGCGCAAATTAGGTACAAAAATTTTGAAAGGTTGTATTTGAGATTACGAGTCTTCATCTCATCACATCTTCAAGCAACAGGAGGGTACGTTTTAAAATTTTGAATAGAATGACATGTACTTAGGAAAAATTTAGTATGTCCCAAGTAGTAGTAATGGATTTAAATATAAATTATTTAAATTTATTATTTGTCCGTTTTTATGTTCAAATATAATAGTAATTAGCCAAGAATTACTTTGGCACCAAATGTAATATTCTTATATCAGGTTCCTTAAGTCAAACATGGTATAGGGGTATTACACCATTAATACCATATTTAATAATAAAATAAACACAATAACTCAAGGATGAAAATAAAAAATTGAGTAATTAAAAGGGGTAAAAGTGTAAATGACATAAAAGTGCTGGAAATAATGAAAGAAAATAAAAAAAGTAAGCAAAGGACTAAATTGAAACTTAAAATAAATTCAAGGTATAAATTACAAAAACAAAAAAAACTAAAGGATTAAATCAAAATATGTGAAAGGCGTAGGGACCTAGTGGGCAATTATCCCAAACTCAGTACACGTGTCATCCCCAAAGGGGTTAATGGCGAGTTAGAGATTGAAATGCAAAAGGATAAAAGAAAAGGGGTAAAAATAATAAAAATATGGGAAAAAATAAAAGAGAAAGCAAAAAGCGGAAGGGCCTAGACAATAATTAGATCCTCCCCTCAGAAACACGTGGATCCCAGGGGATCTAGGTCAGGTCATCGGGTCAAGGCTCAAAACGATGTCATTTTGGGGCTTCTGTAGCCAAACCAAAACAACGTTGTACCAGGGGCTCTATCTAAGTCAAAAAATTTTAAAAAATTCATTTCGTTCTATTTTTTAAAATTGTCCTTCTTCTTTTTTTTTCTCTCAAACCCCCTTTGGCCGGCGATTGAGACGATGGGTCTCTACCGTGGCCACTGGTCATCGACGATGGTGATCGCTGCCTCTGGTGGCCGAAGTTCTTCAAAAACGACCCATTTTGAACCTTTTAGCACCTAAAATATAGATATTGGGTTAACAAGTTCTGAAACCTAGTCAAAACTCAAAAAAAAAGAAGAAAAAAAGAAACTTTCAGTTTCTTTGAAAGAAAAAAATCTACTCCCTTCTTCCGATGAAACCTAAGCAAGCTAAGAAAAACCTAAGGGCCTCTCGCGTTGAAAACGGGCTATCCTTCATTGGAGATAGTGGCCTCGTTTACCTACTGTGATAAAGATGAAACGACACTTAGGTAAAACCTAGATCTTTTCATTTTTTTATATTTTTTAGAAATTTAAAAACAATAAAAATGAAATACCTTTTAAATTGTTGTTTTTTGTATTCTATTTCATTCATCCTCTTTACAGATTGGTAGTTGAGGCTTTTATAGCCACATTGGATATTACAAAATGTCTTTGTTTTTTTTCTCTGTTTTCTCTCTATTTTCTGTCTTTGTTTTACAGGTTTTTGCAAGTTGGTGGTGAAGGACTCTTCGGTTAATCATGGTGGGGGATGTGCCCCTTTGCCATTTTGATGAAATAGTGGTAGATGGGTGACAGTAGAAACCTTAGATGGTGTGCTACTGACATGGTGAATGTTGAAGAGCGGCGGTGACGCTGAAGGCTTAGAGATTTTTAGGGTTTCTATTTAGGGCATTTTAGGTCTTGGGATTATATTTGGGCTTTTGGATATTAGGTAGTTGGGTGATTTGTTTTATATTTGTAAAGTGGACTTTTATTAATTTTTGAACTTTTGAACCGGACGAATTTGGGTCATTATAGTTGTCCCACTTTGCTCATTGTTGTGTAAAGGAAAGGGAGCAAAGACTCAAATGAAGGCTAATTTCATCCGGTCCTATTGAATTTTGGCTTCTCTGGTGTTTCTTTTTTCAAGGGATCCACTCTTTTAATTCATTGGTTACTCTACTTCTCTGTATCCGCTTCGCTACAACTTTAGGAAGATAGGATTTAGTGTCACAGTTTCATCTTGCTTTATTGCAACTTCAAGGAGATAATGTTTGTTGTTTTAGTTTCATTCCAAACCGCTACAACTTCAGAGGGACTGGAACTATTGTTTTATTCATTTCACTGCAACTTTAGGAAGATAGGATTCAACGTTGTAGCTTTATCTTACTTCACTGCATTTTTAGGGAGATGAGATTTGCTACTGTAATTTCAATCCATTCCACTGCAACTTCAAGGATATAGGATTTACAGCTTCATCTTGCTCCACTGCATCTTTAGGGAGATAAGATTCGCTCTTATAGCTTCATTCTAACCTGTTACAATTTTAGGGCGACTGGAATTGCTGTTTTATCCGTTTCACTACAACTTCAAAAAGACATGATTTAGTGTCATTGTAACTTCACCCTATTCCACTGCAACATTAGGGATATGAGATTTGTAATTTTATCTTACTCCATTGCATCTTCAGGGATATGATATTTGCTACTGTAACTTTACCCCATTCCACTGCAACTTCAAAGTCATATGAGTTGTTGTTTTATTGATCCGTTATGCCATTCTTTTGGGGGAACAAGACTTGTAGAATCCATTTCATAGGTATTTTTGCCAAGTGATTAGGATGTTATGATTGAAATGAATCAAATGCTCCTAACTAGATATGTATAAATGGTATTTGTATGAATGTAAAATGTCATATTTGAGAATGGTCCCATCTTTTAGTCCTTAGATCGACATTGTTTGTCATTCGTCCTGGTTCTATCATTGATGTGTTACCATGCCTTCCATTCAGGTCCGGTATCTTTGACAGAAATTCGAAGGGGTAATCACAATCTAGACTATTTGTTTCAGGATCTTTCTAACCTTAAAATTTGATTATCTTTAACTAGTGGTCATGTTTCAGGTCCCTGTACTGTTTAGAAATTTTCCAGAGCGATATGGAAAAATCTTTTTATGCTTTATAACATTGTTAGTCCACTAACCATTATTTCAATGCAGAAATGCTTGAACAAGGTTGCAACATGGATAATAATGAAATTTATTGCAGACAAAACTTTAATGAAAAGATTAGTTAAAATGACAAATATTGCTAAAATGAAAAATGAGTAAAAATGAAATTAGGTGCCCGAGACATCACAGTATGAGCTTCTCTGAACAAATTTCCTGAGTACTATTATGAACCTAATATGTGTTTAGGAGATTTATAGTATTTTACCGATATCCCATGATGTAAAGCTCATCCTCTCTGTTATCTTTGAGGGGAAACAGCTATTACATGCTTATTCTTTAGTCCAAATTTGAGCCGCCCTTTTCGAGTTTTAACTCAAAACTCCTTAGGTTTCAAGACACCTTTTGCGGATTTTCATTCTGACCTCTCCTTTTTTTCAGGCGAAATATTTCTTAATTGAATCCGAATTCATAGGGTTAGACAGTCGTTGCTGTCCATCTTAGTCAAAATCAACACTCCTCCAGAAAAGACTTTTTTTACCACATAAGGTTCTTCTCAATTCGACATCCATTTTCCTCTGAAGTCTTTTTGTATGAGAATGATCGTTTTCAAAACCAAGATACCTTATGGAATTCTCTAGGGTATACCTTTTTGTAATAAGCTCACATTATTCGTTTTTGGTACATCTGACCATGATGAATAACTTTTATCCTCTTTTCTTCAATCAAGTTTAACTGATCATATCTAGATTGGATTCATTCTGCCTCATCTAAGTTCAACTCTGACAAAATTTGGAGGGATGGAATCTCGACAATGGGTAAAATTGCCTCTATTCCATAAACCAATGAAAAAGGTGTTGCCTCGGTGGAGGTTCTGACAGATGTTCGATAAGCATATAGGGCAAATGGTAATTTCTCATGTCAATCTTTATAAGTCTCCATCATTTTCCCCACAATCTTCTTAATGTTCTTATTAGTTGCCTTCACTACTCCATTCATTTTTGGGCGATATGGTGTTGAGTTGTGATGTTTGATCTTAAATTGACTGCAGGCATCTGGTATTGTACTGTTATTCAAATTCAATGCATTATCAGATATGATCTTTTCCGGCATTCCATACCGACATATAATCTCTTTCTTTAAGAATTTGCCAACTGTCGATTTCGTGACATTGACATAAGAAGCGGCTTCTACCCACTTGGTGAAGTAATCAATAACCACGAAGATGAATCGATGCCCATTGGAAGCCTTTGGCAAAATTTGCTAATAAATGATAAAACTAACATATTTTAATCTCGTTCTTAATACGTTTTTAGATGATTATTTATACAAATTGGTGAATTTGATGCTTCTAATCATTTGAATTCATGTTTTTATATTTAGGTGAGCATTTGAGAGAAAAATGAGTGAGAAACGAGCAAAATTTGGTAAAAAAAGAAGAAGCAAATTTCAAGAGCCACACGGGCTGGACACACGATTATGTGTCAGACCATGTCGATTTCGCAACTCGCATCCCAAACACATGGAAAAATGCAATTTTTAAGCTTTTTGGGCATTCTAAATTCTACAAATACCAAAAAAAGAAGAGAGAAGGGATCCATCAAAGAATATTGTAGAAAACAACTTGAAGAACACCATTGGAGCCAATTCTGAAGCAGATTTCCATCAAGATTGAAGACCTTTTAATTTCTTTTGATGTTTTTATGAGTTTCTTTATTTCTTGTGGCTATTCTGATTTTGAGATGTTTTTATTTACAATTATAAACTAATTCCCTAGATACTTAGGGAAGATGAACCCTATGATGAATTTTATTATTTAGTTTCTATTTTACGCGATAAATATTCAATTTTTGTTCTTAGTTATGTGTGTTTATCTCTTGTTTTAATATTTTCAAGATATTAATTCTTGTTTAATGTGCTTAAATTAGTGGAGGAAAAGTCCTTATTTAAGGGTAGATCTAACATAATTGCGTGGAGTTGCATGCAATTCTAGAAATTGGAGACATAAATCTACCGGATTTGAGTCAAATCTAATAGAGGAATCCATAGATCGAGTTAATGTGACAATAATGGTTTTAATTAGAAAGAAATTTTAATTAATCAACTTAGAGTTAGTTGCTCTTACTCTCGAAAGAGATATTAGCATAATTTAGGGATTTCTACGGATCAAGATACCAAGTGAATAAATAATTTAATTCAAATTCATAATAATCGATGAAGTTTAGGAGGATTTTTTCTGGGTATTACCTCTCTCTTTGGTTATTATTCGATTATTTTCCTGATTCATTCTCTGTTGAGTTCTTTAGTTAAATTAATTTAGTAATTTTAGTAGGAAAACGGTAATTACTAGTACTTTTAGTCCTCATGGATATGATATCTTTACTCACTATAGCTATACTATTTATAGATAGGTACACTTGCCTTTGTCTTATTTTTAGTTAATTTTGTGACTATCAAATACGTTTTGACTTTTTTTTTGTGTATGTGTTCTATTTCATTTATCTTCTTTACAGATTGGTAGTTGAGGCTTTTATAGCCACATTGAATATTACAAAATGTCTTTGTTTTTCTTTTCTTTGTTTTTTGTCTTTGTTTTGTAGGTTTTTGCATGGTGGTGGTGAGGGACTCTTCGGTCAACCATGGTGAAGGATGTGCCCCTTTGCCATTTCGATGAAACAGTGGCAGATGGGTGACACCAAGAGCCTCGGATGGTGTGCTGTTGATGTGGCAAATACTGGGGAACGACGGCGACGCTGAAGGCTTAAAAATTTTTAGGGTTTCTGTTTAGGGCATTTTAGGATCTTGGGCTTATATTTGAACTTTTGAGTATTGGGTAGTTGGGTATTGGATAGTTGAGCCAATTTATTTTTATATTTTTAAAGTGAAATTTTATTAATTTTTTAAGTTTTAAACGGGACGAATTTGGACCCTGCATAGATATTCTGATGTTGAATACTCAATTAATCATGTTGTTTTATGTCTATTACATGTAACACAAAGAATCCTTATATCTCAATCTATGTGCCAGCTTAAAGGCTGGTCCACAATTCCTAACATTAGCTGAAATGAGTTGTTGCCAGTCTGATACATCATTGACAAATGCAGTTGTGGAAGTTTTTTTTTTTTTGGTGTGTATGCTTATTCCTTGTTCACAAGATGATACCTTAAGTGAACTGGTAAAGATAAAAGCTAAAGATGTTTTGTGGCACGGTAGATTGAATAGGCTGTAGGCAATGTAACTTACCTGAAACTCAGTGCCATCAATTAGCCAGTGGTAGATGACTTGCGTTGCCCAAATCATTATTAATACTAAGTCCCAAAATCAAATCTGGACAACCACTTTGTTCTATCTTAATTAAAAAAAAAACATGAGTGACACTGCACACTCAAGGGGTTATTATAAGTACTATATTGCAAATTCCAATAAGAAACAGGAAACCAACTTAAATGTTGCTTATCGAGGGTATTATCTATCTTGATAGACTAAATGCGTGATAATAGCACATAGTGAGAGGCAGGGGGAGTTTATTTATTTATTGTTATTATTCTTCTAGTAACGGGATAAAGTTGAAAGCGGTTTGAGGTAATTTTGGATGAAGCTATTGTAAAGCTTAATCTTGATTTCTTCTGAATGGGTGGAGGAGAGGATTTCAAGCTCGGAATCTGAGCCCCTGAAGTTATCAAGTACTCTGTCAAGCCTTTCATTGCCAGCTGCAGTGGTTGCTGATCATGTCAGTTTGTTTTGCAGCAGTTCAATTTATTTGGCAATAGTGACACATGATTCAGAGACGGCCACGTTTTGCATAAATCTAGGCTATTCAATTCTAGAAAGAGGAAGGGACAGAACAAGATTGCAGTGTTTCAATTCATGCACCATTTTTATAGCGTTTGACATCCTTGTGTTTCAATGTCCCAATTTTCTTCAGGATGACTTGCTACATAACAATCTTTTAACTAGTTTGATGTTTCCATGGAGGGAATATATCAGTTGATGATTTCAAATAAGCAACCCATGTAACTGTTTCCTTTTTCATATAATGAACAACAACTCAATGCAAATGGCTACGGAATGTTTACGGCCTCATTCTTAACCAGTAGTTTACTACATAGACATCCTTACCCTGTGCCTGTTAAATCTGTGTTCTTCCTTTTTAGTACGTATAGTATAAAATATGAATTCAAATTTACATGTGTTCGAACTTTAAATAAGAAATATTTTTATTACAAGCTATTATCCATCAATGATCTTCACAGCAACATAGTTGGGGTAAAAATTTCGAAGTTGAAACTGCTGATTTTATCTACTAAGACAATAATGCCTTTTGCATAGTTGGAGAATGGTGTCTGAATTTTTAACATTTATCTTATTAATTACAGACCATGAAATAGCATTCAATAATAATAATAATAATAATAAAAGCCCCTTGGAACTGGTCTTTTGTGGTCTTTGGGGACGACGAACCATATTTCTATTATATCGTGATTTTATATAAAACTAGAAGATAAGAATAGCATTTTTGGATACGATTAATTAGAAAGAGAGCCTAATTTTTTAATTTTTCATTATGAATAGGTGGTTTCCGATGCGGTTGTGCGTAATCCATTACATCAATGTCCCCCACATTATCCTTTTCCTTGGAATCGAGAGCTTCGTCAGCCCCAGCATCTGAATTTCCCAACATCGACCTTGCTCTTACTCTCTTCCATCCCTACATAATATCACGTATAAAAAAAAACAATGAATTTTCTCCAGGTTATGAACTTCTTTTTATCTCTTTCTAATTTTCCATGTCAAGAATCCGAAAAGACCAAACAACTTGAACTACTTCCTCTCAAATATTGTTTTGTTATTTTTCTTTTTTTCAAACTAATAATTTTTTTACTACAATTGCATGCAAAACAATACCCAAGCATGCACGTGAATACCATCTGATTTCTGTGTTCTGTCCTGACTTGCTGAAGAAGATGGGCCATTAGTAAGTACGTAGTCTTGGTCTTTTACCATAACCAGTACTGCACTTTAACAAACCTGAATCACTTACTGAATCTAGGTTCTAAAGATATGGTCTCTTTTTTTCTTTTTTTTTTTTTACCTCGACTGTTTCCTTGCTTTGCAAATCAACCCGAGAGGAACTCATAATTCCATATTCTGCATGCGAATATCAGCAAAATTCCAGCACCGTCAATAATATTTACATGAAACATGGTGTCTGAGGAAGATTAAATCTTAGTTTTGTACATGTACATATGTAACTATATTTATATCCCAATGACTGATTAGGATCAGATAAAGTTGTTTGTGATATTCTTTAGTAATCTTTATCAACGAATTATTGAGGTTTATCATTATGCGACAGAACAACAGATTTCCTGAGCCAACCAAGTTGTAGAAGTGTTGAAGAATAATAAATGGTGTAAAGCTTGAAGAAAGTTCAAATTTAGTTTAAATAATGATATCTTTTTTGAATTATTTGCATGTATATTTCCTGTTGAAAAGGCACATAAATTCCAAATAAAAAAGAGAATAATAATTAGTTTGAATATAACCTGAAATTGCATTTTGAACAGCTTCTTTCGCCAGAAAAGAGTCCGAAATTGTTTGCTTCATAGTTTTTGCACCAATTATTCTCCTTCCATGTGGCCTAACTTCTTGTAATTCTGGTATTTGTAGCTTCTTTGAGATTGAAGGCCCCATCTCTAACTTATGGCCTTTCAACTTATTGGCATCCTGTATCAAATTAATTAATAACTTAGTTATTACTAGACCAAGATTTTAACATAAAATTATTATAATCTATAAAGTCAATAATATCTTTTCTGCACTAACCTTGCTGGCAAGAAAATCGACATGATTGCCATTCTCTTCAGCAGAAAAACCAAGACGGTGAGCATTGCATGCATGCAAAGAAAAATAAAGGAGAAATAATATCGCAAGGGAAGACATGATTATGAAATTAGAGCTTAATTAGTTCTGACGAGAAACAGAGAAGATTTAAAAAAAAAAAAACGATATGCAGTTTGGGGATGCTACTGCAATGTTAAGTTTCTTTTCTTTTTCCAAGTATTTGTAATGATGGAAGCATCAAAGGAGCATTAAATGCAAGTTTTGTATTGAATTGAAATACGTTCTTTAAGAGAACATGCAGGTGTTCGGATGATGGATCCTGAAAACGAAATTGAAGATATTCGGGGGGGCCTCCCTTTGTCGCTTACACTTGAGTTTTTAATCAAAATTTGGGGCCCTAAAGTAAAGAATTATAGAGCAATACGGACGAGACATATGTAAGGTCTCAAAGATATTAACAAGGGAAGCTGGGAGATTTTATAGAAATATATACACTGTACGCATGTATATAATTTTATTTTTTTATTAAACCAACCATCTGGTTTGTGTATGTTGGAATTGCAAATATATTTAATTGGCTAATGAAATTGGAGGGGAAAAGTATGAGTTTCTTTTTTTGTCGGGGGATAGGTGATGATAGGTTTGTTAAGTATTATGAAACATGAAAAAATGGAAATTAAATATAATAGAATTTTTATAAAAAAAAACTGAAAGAAGAAAAGATTTGGAATTAGGATAAAGAAGTAAAATAAGGCAGCTACAACAGTAAATCAAGGTCCTACCCATGTGTTTCTGCTGAGGAAGTCAACTTCTTGCCCCCTAATTTATATTGTAGAATTATTACTGCTTTGATTATTTGCTTTTGTTTGACCGTTTCAGTTTTTTTTTTAATAGAAAAAAAAATGGTTGCAAACGCTATAACTCGAGCCCTATTATTTAAGGACAGAACGACGAAAGCTAACTCTTTCATTCTTCTATGTTAATAAGAAATTGAATTGTTATTTAACCGGAGTCAATTAATATAAGAGAATTCCGAGATGGAGAATTTTGGTTGTTGAAATTAAGAGGGCAAAAATTAATATCAATTTACCATCGATTACGCTATTTAGGATTTTGTTTCAATCAATTCAACAAGTTTTATAAAAAAAAAAGGGAAAAGAGAAATTAATTGTGGTTGTGGGAGAGAAAACACATCTCTTTCTTTCAGGTTGAAAAGGTTCAAAGTTACCTCCACAATTTTTAAGTTTTTAGCGTGGGATCATCCAATAGTTTCAAGATCTTTCTTCTATTTTTTAACCATAACTGTAGATTTAACATGGATCCCATGAAACCCCACTTTAGATGTTATTGTGCATTTCATAATACAATGTATCACAATATATACAAATTATATAGATAGAGATGACGATTCATTTTATAATACCACATATTATATAATAAGTATATAAATTCCATAAACCATATTAATAGCTTTTTATGCATCTATTCATCCATAACACATACATCATGTTTGGTTGGGGGGCTTAAGAATAGATTCCAGCCCAATTCGGCGGGCCCATCACCAAACATTAGTTTGGTTGCTGTAATGCTATTACAGCCAGAATCTATTCAGGGCGTATTACAGGGAAAATGTTGAATAGCCATTCCGTTCCCTCACCACTGAATAGCCATTCGTTCCCATATGAAGTAAAAAGTTTTCCCCCTTTTCAATTTTTGCCCTCACCTCTAACAGAGAATGAAGCAACACTGGAACCATCATCTTCTCCCTCAGTTCACAGGTAACTTTCTTTTTTCCTCATCTCTATGTTTCCCTTTTTCCCTTTGATTGCAGAAAATACCTAGGTCAATCTATTCTTCGTTCCTTCTTTTTTTTTTCTTTACCTTTTAAACCAATAAAACCCTTTGGTTGCAGAGTTGCAACACTTTTTTTTAGCTTTTTCACTGCATTTTTGATTTCCCCTATATGAACTTTTTGGTAGTTAGAGTCATCAAAAAGGAATCAAGAGATATCGGAATGGGGAAATCTGGGACTTCGAGCACGAAGTGGTGGTGGCAGCGTCGACGGTAATTTCACTCCCTCCCTTTGAATTTTTTCTATTTATTGTTATTTTTAAGCTTAGGGTTCTCATCTTTATTTTTCTTAGTTGGAAGCCAAAGACAATAAACTTTTCATGCATTTAACAGAAATAGTTTCATATTCGAATAATTAAAGCACGAAGATTAACATTTGTGAAGAAAAAAAAACAAAGGCAGTATTTTGTTTTTATTGGCAGCATGATTATGTGAAAATGCTGAAGTTGTCTCTTCATTAGAAACTTCTAAAGAACTAGTGAAAAACAGGATTAGATAGTGCATGGAATGCATTTTGATATTTGATTGTGGTTACACGAATTATCATTCATTTGGGGATCATCTCCATGAAGATTTTCCCAGCTTGTAAAAGCATGTGTGTGTTGTCCTGCTTTAAGGTCAAGATCTCGACAACCTGTTAAGCATTACAAGAAATTATTATCTGAAATATTCCCTAAGTCTCCTGTGAGTATCTACTCTTTTCTTTTTCTTCTTTTTGGATTATACATTTTGGTTATAGTGGTTTTGGTGAAATTAGAGAGGAAATCTTTGTACATATTTGGGTTTTTGGTGATGGCTATTTAAGTTAGCTTGCTTTTGAGTACTTTAATTTTTAATATGGGGATATCAATAAGGAATATTCGATCCTGCAATAGGCCAATAATGTCTGCTAGAGTTTTTCTTTTTGAATCGGCGCTAGATTGTTGTTGTGATTGTGGCTATTCAGTTGGTTACTCAGACTCACCTGTGAGTGTTGGATACAAGTATGTGTCCTGTAAGGATATGTTCAATTTTGACACAAGTTTTTCATGTATTTGGAGATTCATATCCTACACTCATATTCATGCAAAATGAAGAATTAAGCTACATAGCTGCCTAGAGTTCTCGGCTTTGACTCTAATTCCATTTGAGTACTGTAATTTCACAAATAGAATAAAAATACACTCCTCTATAGTTGGTTTTTATACTTTAAAAGAAAAAAAAGTTATTCTTTGATTGGATCTTGGAAGTAACTAGAGATTAAGCAAAATTGTTAGATGCGGTTAATTAGAAGTTCAGTTGGTGCATTTCTGAAGAGTCATTGTTCATTTTTTGTTAGTTCATGCCATTGTTTTATATGTCAATTTTCGATACATTACAGAAACTATGGCCAGGGAAACATTAGATCAAGTTATGGCAGATGCACTTTCAAAATCTGGTTTTAATCAATCTGCAGCATACATTTCATGTCTTCTTTTTGCAATGGCATTTTAAGGATGCCTTTTTTTTCTTATTCCTAGAATGCTTACAAGTTATGACTCTTTTCGTGTACCAGAATACTGTGAGAAATATGTCAAGCCTAAAGATATTGTAGAAGCAGAAGAAGTGAAGTCAAGTGACGAAAAACTGAGTGAAGATGAATATGCTGCCTCGGATGATGATGAAATCGCCGGAAAATAGATCTTTAGGCACATATCTGGTATACTCACTACGAAAATTGTCTTGTGTTGTACATGATGTTCAGCTCCAGGAAAATTCGAACATGACAGAACCGGGGAATATTTGGAAAAATTCCTACTTACCCTTTTTTGTCATTACTTTCCATGGATGTTTGTGTAAATTGATCCATTGTTGTTCAATAATTCAAATATTTATCCACTGCTGAGACTTTAAAAAGCAATTCTCCCATATGCTCCTACTCCTTATGTGCCTGCATCAATTATAATACCGTTTATTATGCTTTGTTAGTGTTCATTTATACATTGGTTGATCTAACTTTGGTGATGAATTATTTGGCTGCCAATGGAATTTATATCTCCTATATCTCCAACACTTTATGGTGGAATCCATTTTGCATGGCTTTTGATTTGGTCTACAAATTTTTGGTTGGCTAGGGTAGTCTCATAGAGAAGTTAAAACATGGGTTTGTTTGGTGTATAAATGTTTGATATTTTTCATATATATAAAAATAAGAATAATTATTGCTTTTGGATCAATATTTGTAATTTTGGCAACTTTGTAATTTTGGCAACTCCGATCCTATGAGATTATGTTATGATTTTTATTAATTCATATTTTAATAAAAATTATATTAAGAATATTATTAAATTATATGTTTTTATTTTTATTTAATTATATTTAGTAATAATTATATTAAAATATGATTAAATTATTTACTATTTTAATAATAATCTTAGTAAAATTTAATAACAATAATTATGTACTTAAAAAAATCTGTTAGGGGTATTCTGATCATTTTAACTTTTTTTCTTATACTATTACAACATCATTCTATTCAACCAAACACAAGAATACCATTACAGTTTTATTCCATTCCATTCAACCAAACAATTGAATTACTGATTACAGTTCTATTCCATTACAACTCTATTCCGTTACAGCTCTATTCCATTACAGCGAACCAAACGCACCGATAGTGTATTTATTACAATGTTTCTTGAATTATTATTTTTTATGAATATATTTAGCTAAAAATTTTGCAAAGAGAAACCTAATAAATTAGAAAAGCTTAGAGAACGAAAAAGAGTACAATATTCATAAGAAACATTCCCTTAAGTATAACCAATCATATAATACTTTAGGACGACGAATTCCAATGTTACGTACATGCATTTTGAAAGTTAAAATTGGTATTGAGTATGGATTTGCAAATTTAGCACCTTTATGTAGCTACTTTTAATGTGTGTAATGTGTTGCATTATGTTGTTGGCTTGTCAATTTTTACAAGCAAATCACATGTTTCTCTAATATGTTAACTCATGTCCACGAATTGCTTTGTGGAAGTTCATATTTATGAATGGTTTGATAATAGTGGCAATAGTTTGTTTGCATATTGTTCTCAGATAGCAGTATAAACACATATGAATACATAGTATGTTCATGATTGAGCTTTATAGGAATCAAAAAGATATCTTACATCAGTATACGTCATCAATTCTAGTTTTGCTTCATTTTGGGAAGAAAAGAAAGAAAGTCCATATTTGATGTGCCAAGGAGATCACAAAGAACATGTTTCACTCAATTCCAATGTCCTTGTGTTGATACTAAACTAAGCCTTGCAAGTAATTGATTACAAATGATATATTTGGTCTAGTGTAATTTTCCAGATACAAAAGTACTCATTTTACACAAAGAGACGATACTTTAAGATTGGAATTTCTTTATCATCTTCTTGGTTATAAAAAAGATCTCTTTTTACATAATGTAAAACACACTATTAAATTGTTTCAAAGGCTTTTCTATATAAGTTGATTTATGAACAAGTATTGTGCTTGCTAAATATTTAATTTGAAATTCAAGCAAAGTTTTGTTTTCCCAAAATCTTTCATAATTCTTTTAGATAATTAAGCAGTCAAAGAGATATATTTTGAAGTTTTATTATGTTTTAGTCATCAACATAAATTGCAGCTATAGCTATCCCAAAAATTCACTCTCTTGATAAAAATAGAAAGATAAAACAATATTGCTTTCATATCATTTTTCAATAAATATTCATTTGGACAATTGTACCACAAACATTGGGATTGCTTTAGTATGTCTAAGGATCTTTGAAGTTAAATGGAATATATTTGCTAATGTTTCTAATTATCAGCATCAAACACCTTAAACCCTTTAAGGGTTATCATGTAGATGTCATTATCTAATGACCCATACAAGTAAGTCATTACATCGTTTATTTTTTCTAAACTGGGCAGAGAGTATCAGGATGCAATGAAGTGGATTATGAGATATCTTTGGGGCTCATCCAACTTAAACTTTGTTTCGGCAATGAGAAATTCATTCTAGTTGGATACACAAATCCTAATATGGTCAGAGATATTGTTTTAAGAATATCATCTTTGGTTTACTTGATCCCTTTTGCAGGGGGAGTTGTGGCTTGGCAATATAGATTGCAGAAATGTGTTGCATTGTCTATTACTGAGTTTAAGTTTATTACAATTGCCAAAGCTTGAAAGGAACAACTTTGGATAAAGAAATTTTTCCAAGAACTTATATTTGCTGAAGATAAGTATTACTTTGTGATAGAAGCGCTAATCATCATGGTAAGAATTTGACTTTTCATACTCGGTTTAAACATATCAATGTGAGGTATCAAAAGATACAAGAAGTTCTTGAGGCTAAGTTGTTAAAACTTGAGAAAATTCACACTGATAATAATGGTGCAGATATATTGACCCTCACATAGTGGGAGGGAGAGATTTGTTGGACTTTGGTTCCCACCATATGTAGGAATCCTAATTGTCCATATGACCTATCATATATAAGAGGGGGCATTAACTTTTTATTAAATTTTTAAGTGTGTATGTGACGCGCCACATAAGTCAAAGAAAAAAAGAGAAAAATTGGGAGAAAAAGACAGCTTTGTTCACCAAGTGCAATTTTGATAAACTATTTGATCAAGTTTTTATTTGATATCCATTTGAACTGTTTTTTGGGTAGTATCTAGTAGACTTAGTGATCTCAATTATGTATGATGGGATTTCCATACGAGTATTGTAGCTTCTAGTTTTCATTTTCAAAGTTAGCCCTATTTGTGGTGATATTTTCCACTTTTCTCTTTATTTTATTTGAGATTACTTGTTGATAACATTATTGTAACTTTTTATTGTGGCTTTGTTTTATGACCTCGTAGTAAGACTTTTGATTACATTGGAGTTTTGAGTGGATTTTCAAGTCTCGATGTTTTTGCCTTTTTCTTTAAAAGAGTTTTCCACATAAAAATGAGTCTCATTTTATTTTTCTTACTTGTGGTATTATGGTCAATTTGTGTTTATTGTTGATATATATTGTGCTATTAGGTTTGCCATAATTACCAGCTCATATTTCTCAAGAGAGAAAGAACATCAAGTGTGCTTCTGCACTGTTGGATGAGTTGTGTTTCATCCCATCAATATGTTAGACATATTAATAAATATAAACTAATAAAAGTTAATGAATTAATGCAGATTTTTATGTGATAGACATGGAGGATGACAAATCTTTGAGTTCTTCAGACATTTTGTTAGGAAGACCATTTCTTAGCACTACAAAAACCAAAATAGATGTCTGCAATGATGCACTCACTCTAGAGTTTAATGATGTAATAATTAATTTTAATGTTTATGATGCAATGAAACATCTCAGTGAAGTGCCCAATGTTTGTAGTATAGATACTAGGTGTTCTTTAACTAAAAAAATCCTTTGACTTTAATGATAAAAATGAGTTGGATTTAGTATTTTGTAGGATTATCAACAAAGAAATTTGAAACCAACTTGAAGGAAGAAAAAATTATTTATAAAAATTTACTAGACCTATTGTGCGAAACGGAGGCATTGAAGCCTCTAAAGTATTTTTTTAAAATATTTTCTACTAAGTTGCATACAAGATAGTTAAGCCCTTTTATAATTACTAAAATTTATTCTTATGTTGTAGTACAATTTCAAAGCATAGAGACAAGTAAAATATTTAAGGTTAATGGACAAAAGTTAAACCTTTTTATGGAGGATTCAATTACACAAGATAGAAGAAATTACCTTAGGATATTTAGATACATAAACAGAACTAATGGACAATATTGAGTCAACGACACTAAACAAATGTGCTTGTGGGAAGCAACCCACGAATAAGGCATTACAATGCCATATGTTTTGACCATTTCTTTCATTGTTTTAGTTTCTTTTATTTTAATCAATATTCTGGTCCTCCATTTATCTCAACGCTTTCAATCTAATGTGTCTTTCAAAAATGTCACTAAACACAACCCCATGACATTAGCAATCATGATAGTATCCTATCACCTAGCGGGTAGTATTCTTTATCATTCTTTACTTTTATTTTCGATAATTTTTGTAATTGTCATTACATTGGGGACAATTTGAGATTAAGTGCGGGGAATTTAAATTAAATATGATAAATATATACTTTTTCCTATATTGAAATTGATTATTATGTTAATGATTTTTTTTTGTTTGAGCTTAGTCACACTCAAGTCTTAATTAGATCAATGAATCAGTTCTATGCTCTTCTCAACTTATAGTAGTCCAAAATTCACCTCATTATCACCTTAAACATCTAGACATTAGGTAAATAGCCTTTCACAATTAATCTTTGCAAAATATGCTTTAGGTTTACATAATTATATAAAGCTAAATTTAGCATGAATTAAATGTTCTATAATTGCTAGCCTTTACTAAACATTGTTTAGAAGCTCCATTTGCATGATTTGAGTTTTTCACATTCATAAAAAAATATAAAAAAAAGAGAATAAAAAAGGAATCATACTCTATTAATTATTTAGATAATGAAATGTTTGGAATTTTGATCGATTTTAATAAATGGGATCAGGTACTTGAGTTGTCACCTATTTTATCGTCAAAAGATAGAGTAACATTCCAAGAATTTTATTTACTCAATTGATTATAATAATTATGAGTGGAATTAGTAGCCATCTAAAACCATGATTGATGTAGTAACTAGGGTTAAGTTCTTGGATTGTCATCTGCTTTCGTGTCAAAAGATCAAGCGTCAAAAAAAGAAAATGTGAAAAAATTACAATTTTGAATTTTTCATATTATGACGTCTTGACATGTTTGGTACAATGTTGAATTTATGGAGCTTAATAATGTTCAAGCTAGAGCAATTGTATACTTAAAAGGACTTGCAAATCATTTTATATATTATTAAGGAATTGGTTGTAAGATTATTATTTTAATTATGTCTTTTTGCTTAATTTGATTAAATATTGTGGACTTAAATTAGGTGACTTTAGCATGTTTTGAGTAATTAATATATGAGATACTTAAGGACAAGCATAAACTAAGTTGGGGAATTTATTAGCAAGCATATTTGACATGTTTTGGATACTAATTCTAGTAAAATTGGGACATGAGTACTTATAATTTCAATAATTTGTACTGATTCTTTATAGATGCAATATACATAGTAAGGATACTACGATTTGGAGCCAATTTGTGTGGTTGACACATGATGATAGGTGACCATGGCATAGGAGACAATATGAATTCAATTAATAATTGTGGAGATTAGTTTTAGATAAAGAATTGTTATGTATTTGGTAATTTAGGATTTTCCTTGAAGGACAAATATTATATTTAGTGGTTTTATCATTTCAGAATTTGTATTTTGTATTACTATTATCATTTTAGAGAGGAAGGTAAGGATAGAACTCCTTTCTATAAATGAGGAATTCAACACCTCCCAAGCGATTGGAGTTGAGAATACTTTTTATTTGAGTTAATTTTATTATTTTGACAATTACAAAATTTTGAGTGGCTAAATTTGATATCTTTTAATCAATGGTAGATAGAAATTTTGATTTTGTTTAGGATTGTAAGATTCAAGTGATCTTCATTCTTTCTTATTCAATTGGTATTTACACATTCTCCTATTTATGTGATAGGTCTTTTACATCTTTTGTTATTATTTTTAATATCTTTTACGACTGCTCCAATTGTTTGGTATTTAGAATAGTAAATCGTTAGTTGGAATAACTAGATTTGTAATTGTGTTATTGTTCTAACAATTAGTAACAAGTTTTTTTTCGCTCAATAGAGATAATACACAATAAGCGAAAGCGAAGAATGTTACAATCAACAAGATGCAATATCTCCCACAAAATAGTCCCACATCCAAAACAACAATACCAAATCTCAAAATGAGAACATCTTAATATCTAACCACTAAGACCCCCA
This sequence comes from Gossypium hirsutum, assembly GCF_007990345.1. Taxonomy (NCBI): domain Eukaryota; kingdom Viridiplantae; phylum Streptophyta; class Magnoliopsida; order Malvales; family Malvaceae; genus Gossypium; species Gossypium hirsutum. Next base: position 115,515,020 of record NC_053431.1, read on the forward strand.
AATCCCCCTAAAAATCTACTCTCAAAAAGACAAGAATGCTATAGCCAACACCAAAACCACGTATAACCAAGAAACCATTGATAAACATGTTAATTTGCATATTTTTTGTGTTTAATTTAGTTTATTGTTGAATTAAATCTTGCTAATTAAGTGCTTTTATGATCTAATCTTGTCAGGAATACAATCGGTCGAAAACAAGCCAAAAATGGACAAATTGAAAGATAATCATTAAATTGGGGCCAAATAAAAAAGATGGAGAAAGTCAATGAGTTATCAAAATTTGTTGACTTAGTAAAAAGCCAAAAATAGGAAGATATTGTTTTTTTTATTTTTATTTTATTAAATTAGTTAGGCTATTTTTAGTAAACCACATGTATATAAATATGAGTATTTTGTTCTTTAAAAATGATCCATTCATTTTGTATTTCCTACTCTAATTTGGAATAGAATTACTTTTCTTTTTCTTTCACTTTAACGTTAACATTTAGTACCATTGTTGCAAATTTTTTGCTTCTTTATAAGATTGGGCTAATTGCCTTCCAAGTACTTTTCCTTCCCAATTTCCATCACCTTTCATACAAATCCCATCATCTTCCACAACTTTCAAGCATGAATAATTTCATGCTTCATTGAACTTCATCTTAGCTTTAGGTCAATGTTCTTTCCGGTCGAGATTCGTGAGATACGAATTTGTGCTAAAATTTGTCCAATCGGTATTCATTCTTTTCCTAAGTATCAGGATTGACAACTCATCCTTTAAGGTTAACTCGATAACAAGTCAAATAGTACACGTTGGGTTGGAGTCGTGTTAACTGAAAGTTGGAGGAACGAGTCAGCCGTGCTGTATTCAGATCTCTGAGAACAAATCGAAGATGAAGTGATCGGATTTAAACGACCCACGCGGTTGAGGCTGTTAATTCGAGTTGGGTTCTTCAGAACGCAAGGCTGTCGGAATCTTGAATCGGGAACACATGTATCTTGATTAGACAATCGGTAAGGGTTCGTTTGTAGGTCGTAGCGGAACTAGCTACTAGAGGAGGAATTGGTGGTTAGGACGTTTTTAGCTGCTATAACCAACTTTTCATTTAGAAGAGAAGATTAATTTTCGAGGATCGATTCTTGATACGAAATTTACCGAGTCTAAAGCTAAGGCTTATTTTATCAGTTGCAAAATTTTGAATTTATTTTATAATTTATTTAATTTATGTTGTTTCAGTTATCTAGTTTCTAAACATTTCAAAAATCTCCAACTTCCTTTTATTTCTAATTTTTGCAGGTACGATTGGAGTCGTGGCACGACTATTGCCATGACACTTGACACAACAAACAATCTGATCATAAGCTATACACGGAAGTAGATTATAGTATCCAATCCTTGTGGACTCGACCCTACTACCACTCTTACTACTAATAAGGGTTATTTTGTAGGAATTATATTTGGTGGTTTCGACACCTATCAACCATAAAGTAGAAAATAGCAAACCCAAACTTCTGAACAACAACAGCAACATAATATAAATTAAAATCACCACCATGCCTTAAACTTACCAGGCCTTTTTTATTCCCGTAACCGCTAGAGCATAAGCCAAATCGTTTTCATTCTTTTCAGCTAACACAAAGGAGACATTGCCAATTCTAATCAACTTGTTTTCAATTTCCCTGAAGAAAGGAAGCAGCAAGCACGGTCTCAACCCTTTGTTCTCAATCCAACAACATACCTCATTAGATCCAACCTCAATGATTAGAGAGCTTTTACTTTCCCACCCCATTTCTAAAAACACATCCAAAGCAATTATACTCACTCCCACCTCGGCAGAAATAGAGTCTTTTGCAACCACTGGACCCGAAAATAATGCCTTTGCCACCTCATCTGAGTCTCTTAACACCCCTCTACATCCGGCTTCTTCCTCGTTCACTACACCACTTAAATTAAAATTTACCCATCCCTTCCTCGTAGGACACCAAAATCTGCCACCCATCCCAGCTTTTTAACGTCACACTAGCTTCTAAAAGAACAAATCCACCAAGATCTTTCATCCACTCTTAGTTCATCTTGAACAGACCTAACCCATATCAATGCCTGCAACTTGGAGTGAAAAACCAAACTGTTCATTGTAGGCCACTTCCTTTCGAACACCATCTCGTTCCTAGCCATCCAAACTTACCAGCATGCCGCTGTCACCGAAATCAACCATAAACTTTTACCCACACCTAAATATGAAACATTGTTACATAAAGAGAAAAAATCAAAAAAATCCTTCAACTGGAAACCACTTAACGTCCCACAATTAGAAAATTTTTCTCTAAACCCTTTAATGAATTTGCATTAGAAAAAAAGATGCTCTACTTTCTCCAATACTCTAGTGCACCAAGGACAACCACTCTCCATAAGACTAAACTGCATACCTCTTCTACTTAGGAACTCCTTAGTAGGAAGTCTATCAGTTGAAATCATCCAAAGGAAGTTTCTTACCCTAGGAGGCACCTTTAACTTCCAAATCTTGTCAAAAGCATAACTTATATCTTCCACTCATTCCTTGATTAATAATTTAGTTAATTTTTTCATTGAGAACACCCTTTTACTATCATGAATCCATACTAATCTATCCTCCGCTTCTGGCACCAACACCTTGTTGCAAACAACTTCTTTTAATCGACTGAGCATATTCAACTCCCTATCTAATGATGGTTGACAAAATAAATCAACCCAATTAACCTCGTTAAACCCGTTCGAGAACGAATAGTCTTTCACCAATCTTTTCTTATTATTGACTAAATGAAATAGCCTTGGAAATTCCACTCTCAAAGGCCGGCCACCACACCAAATATCCTCCCAGAACAATATTGTGTTCCCATTCCTAACCTACCATCGAAAAGAATCATTCCCCATCCATTTAGCCACTATTGAGTCTTTAGCATTCTCTACGATACCCCTTTAAACCACCGACATATCTCTTATGTTGCTCGTTCTAAATTGCCAATGTTGCACTGGGGAATTGTACTTCGCGACAATAATCTTTCTCCGCAAAGCTTCTCTTTCCATTGCAAATCTCCAACTCCATTTGTCCAGAAGAGATAGTTTTAACCCTGATATCGACCACCCTTACTCCCCCTTATCTTTTGGCAAACAGATTTGTTTCCACTTTATCTTTGCCATTTTCCTTCAGCGTCCAACACTTCCCCACAAAAAATTCCTTCTAATTTTGTCAATTTTATTAATCACAGCAATAGGCGCTTGAAAAATTAACATGAAATAAATAGCCAACGAGGATAACACTGTGTTAATAAGCACAATACGACTAGCCCAAGATAAAGAGCGACACTTCCAGCCCGATAATTTCCTCTCCACTCTATCATTATTCCATTGCAAGAAGAAATCTTCCTCGGATCGACTTCAAGAGGAATTCCCAAATAATTGAACGGAAATTCCCCTATCTTACACCTATAAACAACAACCATTCTATACAAAAACTCCTCATCAATACCAAACCCCACAATGCATGACTTACAAATATTAATACTTAACCTAGAGAAAATTTCAAAGTAGCAAAGAATATACTTAAAATTCCTCACCACATCCTCTTCTGCCCTAAAAAATAAAATGGTATCATCCACGAATTGTAAATGTGATATAGACTGCCCAGGAATAACCTCTTTTATCCCCTCTATGATCCCCAACTCCTCCGCTTCCACCAACATTAAGTGCAAAACTTCTGTCACTAGAATAAATAAGAAATGTGATAATGGGTCTCTTTGTTTAAGACCTCTGAAGATGCTGAATTCATTTGTGGCCATACCATTTATCAACACTGCTGCTCTAGCTGTTGACACACACTCCAGCATCCAACTAGTCCACCTCGCACTAAAACCCATCTTCAACAATACCAACTCTGAAAAATCCTAGCGCACATTGTCATAAGCCTTAGAAAAATCCAGTTTAAAGATCAAATAAACCCCTGCACCAACCTTTTTCTTAACTGAATAAATTATCTCATTTGCAATTAAAATACCATCAAAGATTTGTCTACCACGAATAAATGCACATTGTGTATCACTTACCACAACCCCAATAACTTCACGTAATCTTCTCGATAGAATTTTTGCAACAATTTTATACAACAAACTCACCAAACAGATTGGTTTCAATTCAGAGATGTCGAGCAGGTTTTCATTCTTGGGGATGAGTGCAATAAAAGACGAATTAATGCTTCTCTCCAACTTTCCAATTTTATAAAAATCCATCATCATATCAAACAAATATTTTTGTACGACCTCCCAACATTTTCTAAAAAAGCATATATTAAATCCATCTGGACCCAGAGCTGTGTTCTCATCACAGCTCCACACCGCTTCCTTGATTTCCTCCATGGAAAAAGGCACTTCAAGTTTTCGAGCTTCTACTTCATTCAGCCTCTTGAAATTCAAGACCAAATCTATTTTCCATTTCCTCAAAGGACAATTAAAATGTTTTTTAAAATAATTAATCATCTTCTCTTTTAACTCATTAGGATCACTATACCAAGAATTACCAATTTTCATCCCATGCACCATATTCCTCTTTGCTTTAATCTTTACCGCCCTATAAAAAAAGTCGTATTAGAGTCTCCATCTTTCAGCCAAGTCATTCTTGATTTTTGTCTCCACACCGATTCCTTATATTTAATTATTTCTCCAAGTTCAAGATTCAAACTTTTCATCTCCTCCAATTCCATTTTAGTAAGCTCTCTATTGTCGTTTTCACCATCCACTATCTTAATCCTCTCTTCAATCTCATTTATTCTTTTTTCCAACATATTTCTATCTTGCCCACTCTATTTTTTAATGGCTCCTTTTAACTTCATCAATTTCCCCGATATTCTACCATTCATGCTACCCATAACATCCTATTCCTTTCTTATTAAGCTCGGACACTCTTTATTGCTAAGCCACGCGTTTCTGAACTTAAAAGGTTTTGAACCCCAATCCACAGAACCGTTAGTTAACAAAATCGAAATATGATCCGAAATAGATCTTTTTAGACCCTACTGTTGAATATCATCAAAATGTTCCAACCATTCTTCTTTCACCAAAAATCGATCCAACTTACTCTTCTCTTATCCGAACTATACCAGGTGAATTTTTTCCCCAACAAATGCAAATCAACCAATTTGCAGTTATCAATAAAATTCCCGAAATCCTTTGAACCCTTTAATAACCCCACACAATTACTCCTTTCGTTCTTATTCATAATCGCATTAAAATCACCTCCTATAATCCAATATTCGGTGTACTGATTTCGAAACTCCAGCAACTTTTCCCATAAAATCTTTTGTTCTAACAACAAATTGGGTGCATAAACATTGATCAAAACACCATCCCAACATTCAGACAACCAATTCCCATCTAATACTATAAGTCGATTACCACAATATTCCTTTTTCAACAGAAAATGTGTTTTTATCTCAAACTGTAATTAACCCTCCTCCAAACGACCTAAAGCAGCCGTATATCTAAAATCAAAGTTATCGTTTCCCCAAATTCTTCTAATTAGATCCCCAAACACTACTTCTAATTTTGACTCCTGTAAAAAACAAACGTTTACCCTCTGTATTTTTACTAATCTTCTCACCATAGCAACTTTAACCTCTGATCCCAAATCCCTAATATTCCAGGAAACTATTCTTATCTCACTCAAGCAAAAACACTAGAATACTCAAAACAACAAACTCAAACACGCACCTGATGCAACAATAGGGCTCTATGAATTCTTCAATTCTATTTCCTCTAGTCTTCAAGACTTATAATATCCTAAATAAGATCTCTTTCATCTCCTCACACTTTTAACCCTAATTTCTTCCCTACTTCTCAAGTCTGCTTTGCCTCTATTAGAATTACCTTCCTCCTATTGTAAATGTCTGAATCTAACAACGATAAATTCACTAATTTCTCTTCACACCTTAACGCAACCCAGCCCTTATCCTTTCTCCTGATTCTATCCCTTTTTTGTTTTTCTTTAGAAGTCAGCACATTATCCTGAATATCTTGCATAGAATTGATTTTTTTGTTAAATTGTTTCTTCTTCCTTCTGCTTCAGATTATGTTAAGTAATACGTCTTCAATCTCCTTGCAGAACCCCCGACCCCCTAATTTTGGTTCTTCTGATTTATTTGAAGAATTTTGTTCTACTGTCATAGAATTATTCTCACATAAACACTGCCTTCATTTCTAAACGAGCCCACACACTCTTCTAAATCCATCTAAGCAACTGAACCCCCACTTGGGCCTAAAACAAGTGCCAGACCCATGTTAACTAAGTCTTCTCTAGCCCGAACCAAACTTTTATTATTTCTGATGACACCAGATTCTCCTTCCACTACATTTCCATTGCAATCAACATCATAATCTCCTTCATTTAATTCCCCCAACATCTTCTAACATTCTTTTTCGGCTCTATCATTTTAATGCCTTTTTTCATAATAGCATCCTCTATGACATTTCGGTTGCCTTTCAGAAATTTTTTTTATTCTAATCCAACCACCAATCTCGATTTCGACACACTTTCTTCAACCTTCTCTTGATAATCTCCATATTTGATAAGTTATTTTTAAATTCTTCCGACCATCCCTTTTCCTTTACACTGATTGGAAAACTATTATCTCTCACCTCTAGAAAAATTACTTCTTCGATCTTTCTCGCTTGATTGATTGAATCCATCATCTCCATCTTCTCATAATTGGTTGCTTTTATGAAGTTCTCCCCCATTGAAACCAAATTGCGCCAAATTCCAGCCACCCTTTTGAACATTTCATAATTCCAACAATTTAGAGGTACCCCTGAAATTTCAACCCAAGTAACTCTTTCCGAGAACATAAACTTTTTTGTCCAAGGTTCAATGCTTATGAAAAACTCCTTCAAGTACGACCATTCTCTCTATTTTAATATATCTAATATTTCTTCATCTAGAATTTCAATAAGGAAATAATTACCTTAAACTCTTTTCACACTGATTTCTCCTAAACCGATGGTCACAACTCTATCCGCTAAATTCCTTGTTTCACAGAATGAAGCCACTTCCCCTACCAAACATTTTTGTAACTTCCATAGTTGCTCATTCTCAATGTGACCATGTACTAATTTTGTTTGATTCACCTTCCTTATACTCAATCCATCACCTCTCCTTTGTTCACTTGTATTAGCTACCCATTTTACTTCCAACTCCTCATCATATTCCTTCCTTTTTTTCTCACCTTTCACCCTTCCTGATTTGTTTCATTGATAAACAATGTTTTTCGTTGTGAGGATACCTTTCTCCAAATATGCCTCCTTCCTTTGAATTTAGCCAGTTTTATCCAGATTCTACTCCCAAGAATCACAAAACCATTTAGTCTTGATATTGCCCGTTGAGCATCCATGAAGTTGGTGAATCTCACAAAACCAAATCTCTTCCCACTTTTGCATTTTTTCTTCGGAATGAAAGCATCCACCACCCGGCCGTGAAAACTAAATAATATCCATAAACCCTTCCAATGCATGGTCATCGAAATATTGAACACAAATACCGTAATCTAATAACATCTTCTCTCTTCTATGAGTTTTATGTCTGATGATTAGAAAGATAATTAGTAACAAGTTAACATAATTTGATTGAAATAAGGTGTCCTAATTGTGTTATGGAAACTGTACAATTGAGTTCGTTGATTAGGTTCATATTTGTCTACTTTGTAAGGTTGTTAGTCAATTAAATTCTAGGAGCACCTCTTAAGGTTATTTTGACTTGCAATGATTAATTTTCATGTTGTTCTTACAGTTAGTTTGTAATATAGAGAATGATTGATGGTGTAAAGTTGTTCTTCAATTACTATAACCAACTTATTATTGAATAAGAAGGAATAATATAATACATGATGAATCCCCAATACCGACACCAATGTTACATTGAGGCTGAAATTTTCATCATATTGGTTTCTTTATTATTTTTTTAGTGAAAAAAGAATAAATAGAACAAATTACATCAACTTTATAAGACAACTATTAACTCTATCTACTTGTAGTAGATCTATTATTTCCTTAAGAGCATCATTAATGACTTGCAGACTAGATCTCCCTCCCAATCTAAGCTTGGCAAGGCGATTTGCTACCAAGTTCTGATTTCTTTGGACATGCTTAATCTTTCATTCCCCTACCGACTGTAAGAGGCGTTGGGTTATGCGTAGCACATTAATCCCGAAATCTTTTAAATCCAAGTCCTCTAAATTTTGAGCGACTTCAAGGTTGTCAGTTATGATAATGTCGTGTCTATATCCCTTATTAAGCAGAATGAGAATCCCATCTAGTATACCCTAAACTTTAGCCTCAAACGGAGAGCAAACACCTAAGAATCAAGTGAATCCCAATATCCACTTTCCATCATGATCCCGAATCACTCCAGTTGCTGCAAATCCAGAGTCTTTAGCCATAGCCCCATCAGCGGATAAGTATACCCAAGTGTCATCTGGGTTAATTATACAATTTGAGCTAGAAGTGATGGTTTTTTATCCACCAAGATGAAATCATATTGGCGAGCGCAACACTTAGATATTTTCACCATTTCTATTACTTCCCAGAAGATGTTCTGAAAAATGAACAAATTTCTATTCTTCCAGATATGCCAAGCGATTATTCCATAAAGACATGACCAGGTGAGTCCACTATCCTGCAGTTTTTCATGAAAACAAAGGGTAAATAAAAGCCAATCTTGAAAAGAAATAGACAAAAAACTTTGTTTTAGCTGGTCTGGAAGCACAAGCATCTACACATCTTTCATTGCAGGACAATCTTTAAGAACATGCACCAAATCCTCAAAGTTATGCCCACATAAGGTACACGAGCTACTGTGGCCTATACCCTGTCTAGTGCATTTGGAGTTAGTAAGAAGTCTTTGCTCAAAGGCTAACCAAAGAAAAACTCTTATTCTTTGAGGACCTGAATATCTCTAAGTTATCTTCTAATACTCCTCTTGAGAATTCTACAATTCCTCTTTTAAAGTCCAATAAGCACTACAAACTGAAAATATCCCTGAAGATGAATGAGCCCAAATCATTCTATCTGAATCGGAATTGGGATGTAGAAGGGGGATACTAGTAATCCTACTAATAACATCATCAAATTTGGAACATCTCTAAATTCTAGCTTCCATCAGGGTTAACCATCTTCCTAACACAACAATCCAAATCAAGGTTAGTAGAAGAAGGAATTTTAGAGATCAAGGGACCCATACTTGGGGCACTGGCACCATCTCCAATAGACCAAGCTAAATTTTCATGTTGAAGTGGCCAAATCCTAGACAGAGAATGCCATAGATGAGAGCAGTGATTTCTACCAATAGAATCAAGAAGCTGCTCTTTCCAACCATACTTAGAGCGAAGGATGCGAACCCAAAGTGCTCAGAAGCAAGACTAAAACCAATCTTCATAAGAAATGACAAATTTTGGTCACTCAGATGTCTAAAACCAATGCCACCTTGATTCTTAGGTTGACATATAGAATCCCAACCCACTAAGGACATTTTAGGTTGTCCATCAACACACCCCTAAATAAACTGTTTAACCAATCTTTCAATTTCATCACAAACACCAATCGAAATCATCAACGACTACATAAAATAATTAGGAATGGAGAGAAGCACTGATTGAGCTAAATTTATTCTTCCCGCAATAGAAAGCTTCCTCATGTCCCAGTTCTATAATTTTCACCTTACCTTATCAACAACAAAACTTAGAGTATTCCTAGTAACCCTATCATGAAGAAGATGGACACCTAAGTAAGTACCCAGATTCTGAACCTTTTGGAAGCTGAAAAGTTGACTAATTTGTTTACGAACATCATTTCAATAGACTTGGAAAAAATGTTACTTTCCCTACACTGACTCTGTGATCCAAAAACATACAAAACTGAAACAGAATGTTATCCAAAAGTTAGGCCTGATGAAGCTGAGCTTTGCAAAAAATCACCAAGTCATCAGCAAAGAACATATGAGATACTTCAAGCCCGTTATGAGATAATTGAATTGGATCCCAATTACCTTTTCCCATTTTTGCCCTAATAAGATGACCCAGCCATTCCATGCAGAGCACAAAAAGATACGACGATAGAGGACACCCTTGTTGAATTCCTCTTATTAATTTGAACTTCTGAATAGGCACCCCATTCCATAAAATTTGCATAGAAACAGAAGAGATAGATAACATAATCATGTTTCTAAAAAAAATAGGGATTCCAGCTACAACCAAAGAAGCATTAATAAAATCCTAACTAACTCTATTGTAAGCTTTCTCCAAATCCAGCTTAATAGCCATCCAATTCCTCCCCTTCGGTTTACCTCGAATAAAATTGATGGCTTTTTGCACCAAAATGATATTGTCAGAAATGTTTTGCCCAGCTATAAAACCAGCTTGTTCCTGGGATATCAATTTGGGAAAAATCACCTTGAACCGATTTGCAATCACTTTCATCACCAACTTATAAAGAACTGAACATAAACTAAGGGGCCGAAAGTGACTAAAATCTTCAGGGCTCTCTTTTATTAGAACAAGGACAATCAACGTATTATTCAAGTCTTGATCGATCATCCTACCTGTAAAGACATTTTTAACCCATTGACATACATCATTACCAATGATATCCCACTGGCTTTGAAAAAAGTAAGCATGAAAACCATCACTCCTAAGAGCTTTTAGTGGAGCCATGTCGAACAACGCTTTTTTAATCTCCTCGTTAGTTATATCAGCTTCCAAAAAAGAAATTTCTAAAGGATTAAGACAAGGAAAACCAAAGTTAGGAATGTCTTGTAGGACAGGGGTTACCTCACTGTAGAGTCTTTCAAAGAATTCCACCGCCTTAGATTGCAGAATATCCTGATTAGAGAACCAATCTCCATTATCGATGCAGAAGGATGTGATTAGGTTAAATTTCTTTTTCGTAACTGTACGACTGTGGAAGAATTTGGTATTGTGATCACCTAATTGGAGCCAATCACACCGAGTTTTTTGTCTCTAAGGTAAATCTTTGTGATCTAGAATGTTCTCCAACTAATCCCAAATTTCCATCTCTTTTTTAGCTGAATGTGTAGAGGTAGAATTGGCTAAGGCATTTTGAATACTATTAAGCAATCTCATGAGATTTCTTTTACGAGTGCCCAAAAAGCCTTACACATTCCTATTCCAATCTTTGACAGAATAAGTGAAGTTAGTTAATGAATCAACTATATTACCTGCAAATTTCCACTTATCTCTGACAAAGTTGGGGAAATCATTATGTTGCATCCACCCTACTAAAAAACTGAAAGGTCTACCTTTATTAGTACAAAATTCAGGTCTAACAGACCGTAAAAGAGGTTGATGATCGGATTTAATCTGAGTGAGGTGGTGGACTAGGCATTGCGGGAAAATTGTCAACCAAGCGTCGTTAGCTAATGCCCGATCTAGTCTGACAAAAGTACCACCTCGTTGCCAAGTGTAAGGAGAACCACTATAGCCCAAGTTCTGCAGCTCACAAGAATCAACAAAATTCTCAAATAAATCACAACACTTACCTAGGTAAATGGACTTTTCTTGTTCACAGGTGATAAAATGGCATTGAAATCTCCCATAATTAGCCAATGGATAGAATGATTTGGGACTACAAATTTTAACCCCTCCCAAAGAAGCTTACATTTTGATCTATTTGGGCTACCATAAACAAAAGAAATAAAAAGAAATTTATTAGGGACAAAATTATCAATATGTAAAAAAATAAATTGAGGGTGATTTTGAATGATTTGAACTTGAAAAGTCTCCTTCCACATGGCCTATATACCACCTGAAAAACCAACAGCTTCAACTCAACCCGGTTTGATAAATTAAAACCCAATTTCTCAACAATAAAATTAGCCTTAATACCACTCACTCTCTGTTCTACCAAGCAAAATATATTAGGCTGGTTTTCCGTGTTGTATTCCCGAAAAGCTCGAATAAAATTCCTGTTAGCACACCCTTGGCAATTCCATGTAAAAATTTATAAGTTTATTCCCATAATAGATAAATAAAAATAAAACAAAGCAAAAAAATTTGAAACTGCAAAGCTTTAAAATAAAGCAAACTCCAAATCCCCAGAAAAGCTCAAAGGACCAAAAATACCCACAACACCTAATGTTACTTCCTAGGGAGCCTAACTCCCTCTTGTTGTTCATCCGATTTTGGAATCACTTCAAAAACAAGATCGTCTTTAGGTACAATCGAAAGACTGCCAGCCAATTGCACCATATACGTCTTCAACATTACTCGAGTTGAGCCAGAGGTCTTGAATCGGGTGTTATTACCATGATAAATTTTGTTATGTTTTTTGGTAATTCCCTTTCCCCTATTTTTCATTCCCTTACCAATACCCGAGAAAGCCCTTTTAGACGAACCCAGAGTGTTTTCTAGAATATGCTCTCTGCTGTTGATACTAAAATTTTTGTTTGCAGGAAAAACCACAGCCGAGTGTTTGCCGGAATCAAGGCCTCCTACTTCTACCAAGACTTCATTTTTGTCTTGCACAGCAGATGATAGTCCTATTTGAACAATTGATGCCTCGCCTTCAGGCTGTGGATCGCCCCAAAGTTAGGTTTCCTTTGCGATCCGGCCACTTTAGGGAACTGACTGCACCTGCTAGCACCATCTGAATTGGAATGGGCCCTTATATTCGATCCTACCTGATCCAACATGTCTCGAGCTTGAGTAACCAGAGTGACCCCAAGGCCCAACTACTTAGCCAGATCTTTAAAAGACTATAAGCTTTTATTACTGCCATTGGGTCGTAGCTTGGGTCCCTCTATTTGACCCATGTTCTCTTTTGCAGACGGGCCAGGGTCAATGTTGAGGCCCACTTCCTTTCTTTTACCTTTAATATTATTTCTTTTAGTTGAGTCAATCTAACCGTTGTGCTGGGGGCCAGAAACTCCCTTTTGGGAATTTCCAATTAGGACTTCTTTCCCTTTAAGTCTTTAAGAATCTTGGGAATCTACTTCATAATTTCCTTTAGTCAAATCTCTGTTATTAAGGACCCTAAAATGGGAACCTTTCTTTCCCTTCTCCTGGTTTCCTAAAGAGTTTTGGACAATTTCTTTAGGCTTCTGCCATGATTTCCTTTCAACAATCATCCACGGCCCATAGATTTCGTTTGTCTTCTCCAACCCGTTCACACCCTATTTTGCCTTTTCGAAGACACTTCCGTTGAGTCAACCTTCTTTCCACTAGTGTCATATCCATATCTCCTACAATGGAAACAGATTGTGGATAACAATTCTTACTCCACATTTGTTTTCAACCATTAATCAAAATTTGGGAAACCAACAGTTTATCCAGGTCAACATAGACTGCCATTCTAGCGGAACGACCCCTTACTTTGTTATTTGTGTTCATGTCCAACTTGACTACTTTTCCAACCATTCACCCTATCTCAGTGATGATTTTATGATTGTATAAATAACCAGGAAGGCCAGGAAATCTGATCCATGCCATCACAACACTTAGATATGCTTGTGAAGGGTCGAAGGCTAACATCCAAGGCTGAACAGTCAAATATTGACCCAAAATGATCCAAGGTCCTTCAGAAAGAGCTCTTTCACAATCCATTTATTTTGAAATTTGACCCGAAAATATCCATTTTCGATATCCATCATATGCAAAGGCTCTACGGGCCTTCACAAATTGTATATTTTGTTCTGTAAAACAGAAAATCCAATATTATGACAAAAAAGTTTTAAAATCACTGTGTTCTCCATACCTTGAATGAGGATTTGATGAATCTTATCTGGGAAAGTTATAGCAGAAATGCCATTCACAAAAGATTTTTGGATGTCTCCTTCTAATATGTTAAGGTCTTCTTTTCCTTTCGATCTATTGAAAGTGTCCTTTAGAGATTGTCCAACGAGCTTGTCTTTCCACGAGATCGGTTGTTCCGAAGACAGATCAACCATCATATCACTACTCATGTCATCATTTTTCTCTCTAAATTGAACCTTTTAAGGTATCAACTCCTCCACTATGGATTTATCAGAACCAGAATTATCATAGAGAGAAGACATATTTTTCAATTGGGCTAATCTTAACTATTTTAATCGATAATTTTAATACATATCCCATGCATAATCCGTCAGAGGAACTACTAACTTTCGTTTCTTCATTATTTCAGATTTATGTTATTTTGCTTTATCTGTTTCCTTATTTTATGTTTTTTTTGGGACTAATTAAAAACTTTTAGTTATTTTCCTTACAAATGACTTATTTGTGTCCATGATTTTGGTTACAATATTTAATTCTTTTTATCTATGCGAGATTCAATTCCATTTCCTTATTTGCAAGTTTATTTTATTTATAGATAAAAGAAATTAAGCACGATAAATTTGATTCCCATAAAAAAAGTATATTCCAAACACCAAGACACCGGAGTCAAACCATCGATCATCATTAGCAAAAATACCATACGTGTAAACCTTACACTATGTTTGAATTGCATTAAAACTAGGGAAAGGAAAGGAAAATTAACATTATTTCCTTTGTTGGGATGGTTTCTTTTATTTAAGCAACTATTTTTTCTTGAGTTACTTTTTAATTTGGGGTAAAAGCTAAAGAAAAAAAATGGAATAATTTTTAAGATGCTAAATTATATTTTTATCCTATTAATTTTTTTACATGAATTATTTTACAAAAAGATATAATTGGAAAAATAATTATAATTAATCATTTCCTTAACTTTCTACCGTTTAATCGCAAATATTCCTTCACTTTATTAATTTTATTTGTCCATACAAAATAATAACATCCTTTCTTTAAACTTCTTTCTCTTTCTTTTTCTTTTTTTTCATTTTTTCTTCTTTTATAATTATTTACCCAAACATAGGGCTAATTTTACACGTACCTAGCTTTCTTTGATCATTGATAATCATCACACATTTATGAGATTTTTAGTCGAATAGGTAAAACTAGAGTTTATTATGACAAATTAAATTTCAAATTTTTGAATGGATGAAGATATAAATTTCTCATAATTTTAATTTAGAATTATATAACTTTTAAAAGAAATAGAATTTTTTTATTTTCACATATCATAATTGAATTATAAATATTTAAGAGGTTATAATCTAATTTTACTATTGTGTTAAATAAATAAAAAAATTCATTTTAAAAAGGATTAAAAATAAAATTACGAACCTCATGGGATAACACGACGATCAAAGGTGTTCATTGTTCTCAGTATGATCTGAGTTCGAGTCAAATTTATTGTTTGGGCTTTATTCTAATTAAAAAAAAATAATTCTATTATGGGTAAGACCCCTGCATAGTTCTGGGTTGATTAAGCACGAAGAAGATGTCTTAATTTACCTACAAACATGAATGTTTACTTAGGATTTAAAAAACGCGGTTTCAGCTGAAAACACCCAAGAAAAAATATGTATCACTCTACACGCATGAACAAAGGGAGTTACCTTTCTCTCTCACAAGGAAACCTTTTATATTTTGTAAAAGCTGTCAATTTGAATATATTGGGATAGACGATAGGCTGGGCGTCACAATGTAATGGCTAATCTAAGAGCTTAGCCCTCCTTTTATCAAACAAATATATACATCCCAGTTTCAGACCTAGAAATTAAAATATATACTTCTTTTTATTGCAACTTCCTTTTTTAAAAAAGAAATTACGATCAGAAGCGTGAGAAAGCATGCAAAACTAAAATTTCCATTTCATTGACCATGCTTTAATTTTTGAAGTGCTTAGCGTTCTCCAGAGCTGAACCATTCATAAAATTTGTAAAATAGAAGAATATATGTAATCAAGCTAGTAGAGGAAGAGCCGATTCCAGTTTTGCCCCTGAAGTAGGGATTATTCTATATATTTTTTTACTTGCAAGAAATAAGTAACCTGATATACATAGTTTTCAATTTTGTATACGAAGCTTATACAAAGCCTGAGAGCTATCGTCATAATTTAATTATGGCTAAGGATGAGATTCAAGTCATTCAACTTTGGTGATCTTTAAACATGTCGACCGTATACGCTAAGTATATATTCATACAATTCCAAATTACGATTAAACATGTGGATTTGGGTGAAGAAGTCAGTAGAATTGAAAAAAGAGGGAACTGAGAGGGCACGGGGTGCAAACAGCCACAAGAACACATGGGTCCGACAGTGGAAGGGAAGGTGGGTAGGGGCCAGTGTTTTGAAGACAAAGCTGCATGGCCAAACCGCCACTTGCATTGCATCTTCTCGAGTCTTGAGGGACATGGAGGGTTAAATTTCCCTCATCTCCGCCTGTTTAGATCATGCATGCCACGTGCTATTCACATATGGTAGGCTGCTAAGTCAATCACGGAGACCTTCATTGCCTGGTCTCTGGGTCAACAAGTTTCAGTTGTCGATGCTCTCTCTTTTAGTTCAATTTTTTGTCAGGTAGTTTCCATGGCGTGTGAATTGGGCATCTTGGCGAGAAACATGGTCCTGACCAATTCACAGCGATGTAGACGCACATCCAATTAACTCTTGCATATAATCTGTCTCCGATTGGGACCCTAAACTAAAACTCAGGTGTTACTATTAGCTAGGAGGGCGAGAGAGAGTTCGGTACATAATCTAGTGATTAAAATTTTATTATACGTATTTCAAAAATGCATAAACATGGTTCAGATTGGCACGGGTTTATGTGATCATTATTTTATAATACATATGTACAACAATACATAGGACAAGAGTTCAATTTGATCCTAACATTTTGGTGACCCTCATCCTTTAAAGGTTAGATTTCAGTAAGTGCTAAAGAAGTAAAAGCATTGGGCTTACTTTCTTTTTTTCTCTATTCTCAATAATTGAGACAGATAGGAAAGGATAATACTTTAAACGCAGATGTTTCAGCTCATATTTACGACGTGAACCATATGTTCTTCCAGGATTTCGGCTAAGTTGTCTTGTTGTAGAAAGAGGCTCTTTATTATAGTGTTTAACATATGAGCAATGTGGATTATGCAAATAATATTCGTGCTGAGTTGCAAACAACTGAAAACTAGAAATGTAAAATAAATGAAGATTTATTTAAGCTCAATTCTCACTCATTCTTGTACAATTATAGATATTCAACTTTTTTGTAATTTATTTACAACATAAAAACACTTACAGATATAATTCTCTGCTATAATTCTCTCGGACAATCTGGATGTCATTTGAGCTATTCAGGGAAGTAACCTTGCCACTACAAACTTTGCTTTAATCGGGCGAATTCAGAGGATGCTATCTCAGGAGAGTTCATAGAGTTTGCGCTATATCCCCAGAGAACAAAATGAAGCTGCTGATTACATGGCAAATGAAGCTCTATCTTCTAGAAGGAATCTGCACTTCTTTAATTTTCCTTCTCTCAGGATTCGGAATCTGTTAGATTTAGAGCAGTCAAAAGGTTTTTTCTCAAGTATGTTGGATGTAACTAATTAGTTTTGTCTCTTTTGTTTTTCACAAAAAAAAAACTTACAGATATTCCTAATAATGAATGGATTGAGTTTTCTCCTTTCACACCTAAAATCATAAAACAATAACCAATCTTAATATTAATTTTTTGGAGAATAATTAAAATTTTCAAAAATATATTAAAAATTTTAAACTGCGGCAATTCCCTTTTTTCTTTGGGTTCTAAGCTCCTTTTAAGGATATGCCTCTGTCATAAAAAAATTAATTACATATTGTTGGAATTGACCTAACTAAGCAATAAGTAAAAAAAAAAACTAAAGAAATTGAGAAATTAAACACTTAAATTTAATGTGGAAAAACTCTCCAAAGAGAATAAAAAATCACAGGCAAAGATAATTTTACTATAATGGCAAAAGAACAAAAAGTACAAAAATAGAGATAAAAACTTAACCCTGAAAATCTGAAAACAAAGAACCCTCAAAATGTAAACATAACATTCTCTAAATGTATTATGAGTTCTAATATCTAATGGGTATATTGCAAAAAAGCCTATTTATAGGCTAAATTCATAGGTCAAATAATAATAAAACAATCTAAACTAATCAAAGTTTGATTAAAACAAATAAATAAAGTTTAACTGAAATATTATTTCTCAAATTTGACTGAAATAGGAGTCACATATATTATTAAAAAAAGATTATAAATTTTTTTTTCAAATTTATTCAACCACGATGATAAATACATATTTTACTTAATTGAAATGAAAAATTCATCCATGCGAAACAAGGGTAAATGGAAATCCTAACAAAAGCTTATAAAGAAAGAGAGAAAACATGGTCTTTGGTTGCTTGATAATGGGATAGAATTAGGCTTTTATCTCATGTACAAAGGATGTAACTAAAGGATCCTTTGAATTCAATATGGCCCTTTCCCGACCCAAAATCGTTGATAGGTACAATAGAAGCGGTCTAAGATCCAAAGATCTAAAGTGGGTAAAAATCGTGTCTCATGATAGCATGCTTTCTGGCCTCCAGTATAAGCCATGCTCGAACAACTGTCCCAATTTCCGATGACCAGTGACAATGGTGGTGTTGAGAGTTTGACTAGTGAACAAAGCGGGTGAAGTTGGAAAGTTAGGATCATCTTTGAGTTTGAACTTTGAATGCAGCAAGGAAAAAGGCATTTGATGGAAAGTTCCTATGTGTAGACAAGGATGGAATTAGGATCAAACACTAGGGATCAAATGTAAATTAAGGCCTCAATTTGTCATTATTTTATTGGCTCTCAGTAATAAATACATTGCAGAGTTCATTCTTTTTGAATTAGAAAAGTATTCTTTGTTCATTAATAGGAAGTTCGAAAGTTCCGATTTTTTTAAAACTTTTACAAAGATGCTTAAGTAGCTTAAATGTTAAATATAAAAACTAAATGAAAAAAGGTCTTGTTCACTAACTAGGGTGAGAAATTAAAGTCATTATTTGTCATATCCTTGTTCCCTCTCAACACCAAATACTTGTAGTGTGTGTGTATTTTTTTTTTTAAAATTGATTGGGAAGGATTGAAAATTAAAAGTAGAGGTATTTTTCTCCATAAAACTAAAAAAACAAATGTAAGTATTTTTTAAAAAGGTTTTTAGAAATAGATTAAAGATAAAATTAATTAAATTATCTATTTTTAATTTGGATCAGCGTTTGAGTTTATAAACTACAATTAAGCCCACATAACTCAAAAGCTTTCACTCTCGAACTTTCACTTTTAAGTTTCCCATTTTCATTTTTTTCCTTTGTCGCTCACCCCATTTGTCTTTTTTCTCATTAATCTTTTATATGTCCCCTTTTTTTTTTCGTTCAATCTACGAGAAAACCACCTTTCAGTGTTCAGTTCATCTCTGACTTTCCTCTTTCTCATCAGTCTTTTTCGCTTGATTGATTCAATGTTGTAAGTATTAGGTTTTTAGCAAAAAAAAAGGGGGAGGGGGGGGAATGCTGAGGTTTTTTTTCTAGATGTTGAGTTTGATCTGGTTATCTTGAGCATAGAAACTAAGTGTGCGGAGACAAAAAGTAGAAAAGCTTCAAGGGATTTGGGCAAAAAACGTTTTCATTTTGTAGTTTGGGTGAAGATATTTGATCCAAAATGTAAACAATGGATTCAACTTGTTTTTAATGACTTCATCTACTTGATGGTTCGCGATTTAATTGCAATTTACACTGATTTGCAAGTTATTTAATTCTTTCCCTTATTACGAATTGATGTACAAATTGGTTTTTGGTCTGATTTTTCTTTTAGGCAAAAATAAAATAGAAACAATATATAAATAGAAGAGAGAGAGAGAAAAATTGGACTTGAATCTAATTGGAAGAAGTTTCTAAAATAAAAGTAAACAAATTTAAGTGCACAAGAAATATAAGTTAAAAACAATAAATAAATGAAAGAAGGAAAGAAACAAATTGGGCTGTAGTAATAAATTTCAAAATTATATATATATTTTGATTTAATGTGTAATTGTATACATAAATTTTAATTTGATGTAATTATACATGTGAAACTAATTGTGGTTCAAATGTATACTTGAAACTTTAGTTTTGATTTAATCATGCACATTTAAAGAAATAAATACATCAATTTATTTTATATTAGATAAATATAATTATTTATGTATGCAATATATAAACATAAAATAATATTATATCAATAATTTAGTTAAAAAATCGTATCGAATCAAAATTTCATGTATAAAATGGAATAAAATAAAAAATCATATATACAATTGTACATTAAACCATAGTTCATGTATAACTTTCATATTTATCCCAATCTAATAAGATGTAATTAAATAAATATAAGTATTTTTTGTGTCGAAAGAAATATGGATAAATATCAAAACTATGCATGAACTTCGATTCAATATACAATGTCATAAATGAATTTTGATTTTGTGTAATTTTATACATGAAATTTTTATTTGATTCAATTTTCACAAATCATTGATAACATTATCGAATTAACACAACTTTATGTTAATATATTGCATATACAAACAATTATATTAATTTAATATGAAAATAAAAGTATGTATTCATTTCTTTAAATGTGTACACTTGAATAAAAATCAAAGTTTCATGTATACATATGAATTACAATTCAAGTTTCATGTATGTAATTGTATCAAATCGAAGTTCTTGTATCAAATTGAATATTAAAGCAAACTTCATGTATATCTTTAACATTTATCCCAAAGAAATATAAGTTAGAAGCAATAAATAAATAAGAAACTAGGCTTCCATCAAATTGAATCTAAAAAGTGAGTCATGTTTTATTTGATGGCCCAATCCATGGGCAAAATAAGGACTATAGGCCATTTTTTTTAATTAATTAAGTTTTTAGGCTAATTTTAAATTTAATTGGGGAAATACGTCATTTTTAAGAGAGAGAAATAGAAATTACATTCAGTTGGGTGCAATTTCCATTTCTCTATCCAAGGTTAGGACTTTTTGTTTTTTAGGGTTAGGGTTTATAGTTTTTAGGGTTTAGGATATCTTGAAAGTTTTTAGGGTTTTTGATTGAAACGATAGAAGTTCTTAGATAGTTTTAAGGGGTTAGGGATGTGATAACGTGTCTCAACACACATAGATTTCATATGTTATGGCGGGATAGGACCATCACCTGAGAAACCAATCTTGGGGAAATCAGGTTTTGGGGGCAACAATGCTTGATACAATCAGAGGTTGAAGTCCTAGTGGAAGTTCTAATCGGCAGTCGTGATGCGGTTATTGGTTCGAGTATAACTAAGAGTTCGATGACAATTGTTATGCGGTAAGGAGTTCAAGCTTTTTTGACACCCACAAACAATTCCCCATATATACCATAAATAAGATTGATGGCACAATCATATGGAAAAACTTTGAGAACTTCTGGTGTAATCAATGTAATTCTTTTTCTCTATTTTCAAATAGCTAGTATCTTGAACCTTTCATTCTTGTCCGAAGGCTGATACTGATGTAGATATAAGAAGGCTCTTAAGAGGAGAGCAAATGCACAGTAGAGGTCAAACTCGGGTCGACGCGATAGTAGTTGTAATTATTAATAGGTTGTGTAATAATGACAACCATCGTCGCCCCAGAATGAGCACCACCTTTACTGCACCACAACAGCTGCTCCCTGCCTGAGAGTCTTCTTGCGTTTACAATGGTGTCGACTTTTGAATAATAAGTAAGGTTAAAGGTACTGGTTGCTTAGAAATGGAGAAAAAAATTACATCGATTATAGCGGGAAACCTCAAAGTTTTTTTATATGAATATACAATCAAATTATTGTATGTTATTTATAGGGCATTATTTTAAGGTATTTGAAAAGATTGAGCTTGTGATCATGTAACGACTATCAACTGGCTCCTCCATTATACCCCGATCCATTATCGTATAACGGTCGTCGATTGAGACATTCACGCTGACTTACACCCTTGATCGTAGAAAGCAAAATCACCCCATAATCAATTTCTTTAGGATAGGTTTCGGAGGAAATGTTCTCATTTTGACATGATATATGAAATGTGTGCAGCACATAGCGATATCGCATCACCAACGACTCAATAATACCTCAAACGCAAACCAAATATTTTTAACGATCAAAATTTTTAAGACCGAGAAATAGTTTATAGTAGAGAAATGGAGAGGATTGGAGAGAAATTATATGATTGAGAGATTATGAAGAATAGTGTGTGTGAGCCATTTTATAGCAACAGGGAAAGGTCTGTTGAGAAAAATGGTTCGTAAATGGGTAAGGATTGCATCCTACAATCCCACGTCTTGATGGGTTCCCCAAGCCACAACACCCAGTTGTTGTTGTCCTTCCCCTACATGTCTACCTTGTACAGTTCCTTCAGGTCTTATAGTGGCGGCGAAATTTGTTACCTCGATCTGAACTATCGAAACATCCGGTTTGATTTGTACATTTCCATTATCACTTACACTACCAATGACACCTTGACGTCCCACATTTTTCAATTGTCTAACACTTCTGGCATGATGAAAGATATGATATCGATGTCGATGTACGACATATGATAAACCGTAGTATATACATATTTTTACCTCATACTTGGCATATTTATGATTGATTTTTCTTTGGTTTTATTGAATTTGATGCTCTTAATCCTTTAATTTGATGTTTTATACTCAGGAGAGTTTAGGATAGCAAAAAGAGTTAGAAACAGGCCAAAAACGGGCAAAATAGGCCAAATTCAGCTTAGCACGCGGCCTAGGCACTTCTACACTGGTGACCCACACGCCTGCGTGACACACAGGTAGACCACACGCCGTGTGGCATGGCTGTGTCAACATTAATCCAAGTCAGAATTGTACACGGCCTGAGCACCTTCAAACAGACGTAGCACACGACCGTGTCCCTGTCGAGCCCAAATCTAATTCTACTCGAAAAAGGCTAATTTTGAGGGTTTTAAAGCATTCCAAAGCCTATATAAAGACCCTAGAAGAGGATTAAAAGGACATGCAGAGTAGAAGGCAGAGAATACTGAAGGATAACCATCGGAATTAGCTCAGGAGGAAGATCTACATTAAGACTGAAGATTTCTATCCAATTTCCTAGAAATTCTTCGGGTTTCTTTACGTTTTGTTGTTTTCCAAATTTTGAGATGTTTTCCATTATTATGAACTAAACTACCTAAGGGAGATGAAGCCTAAGACGAATCTTATTACTCTTTGATTTATATGATAAATACTTGTTCTTATTCTTGATTGTGAAATTAACCCTTGCTTTAATATTCCAAGATATTAATTCAGGTTTTTGATGTTCTTATTCAGTGGAGCAAAAGCCCCTATTTAAGAGTAGATCATTCATAATTAAGTGGAGTTGCATGCAATCCTAGAGATAGGATGACATAAATCTACCGGATTAGAGTCAAATCTAATAAAGGAATCCATAGATAGAGTTAATGCGACAATAGAAGTTTTAATTAGAAAGATGTTTCGATTAATCAACCTAGAGTCAGTTGTTCTTAGTCTTAAGAAAGATATTAACATAAATCAGGGATTTCTACGGATTAAGTCAAGTGAATAAATCGTCTAATTCAAAGGTAATAAGTGAAGTCTAGGTGGATTCTTCATTGGGTATTGTCTTCTCCACTGGTTTTTCAAAAGTATTTTCCAACTTCAATCTCTGTTGTAATTTTAATTAATAGATAATCAGTTTTAGATAAAACATTCTCTTAATTTTTAGGCTAGATAATAAAAAGATAGTAATTACTAGTACTTTTAGTCCTCGTGGATACGATATTTTTGGTCTCACCATAACTATACTACTGTTTGATAGGTGCGCTTGCCTTAGTCGAATTTTTAGTTAGTTTCACGACTATCAAGTTTTTGGCGCCGTTGCCGGGGACTAAGATATTAGGAACACTTAATTTTTATTACTTTAGCCATTTTTACTTTTATTGCAATTTACTTTTTGTTTTTAGTTTACTTTTTCTTTACTAATTTTTCTTTTCTTTACCTCTGGTAGGTTTTTATAGTTTATGACTAGAAGAAACCCGTCAAGACCTTTGCTTTTTGACAGTGAGATCGAGAGCACAGCTCGTAGAAACTGAAGAGAAATAAGGCAAAGCCTACAATACATAGAGGAAGGGTAAGAGGATGATAACCATACTACAACCGAGGAGATGGCTGAAAATCAGAATAATCTACTACCTCCAGTGGTTGCTACAAATCCAGTCGAACAGAATCCTACTCCTCGTACTATGTATGATTATGCTAAACCTAATTTAACAGGAGTTGAATCGAGTATAGTTAGACCTGCTGTTGTTGCAAATAATTTTGAACTGAAACCTAACACGATTCAAATGATACAACAGTTTGTTCAGTTTGATGGTTTGCAGGACGAGAATCCAAACACTCATTTAGCAAATTTTTTGGAATTCTGTGACACTTTTAAGATCAATGGCATTTCTAATGATGCCATTCGTCTTCGGTTATTCCCCTTTTCGTTAAAGAATAAGGCTAAGTAGTGGTTGAACTCGTTACCACGATGATCAATCACCACTTGGGAACAAATAACCGAAACATTTTCCTCCGGCTAAAACAGCTAAACTAAGGAATGATATCTCTTCTTTGGTACAGATGGATTTGGAAACACTTTATGATGCATGGGAGAGATACAATGACTTATTGAGAAGGTGCCCTCACCATGGGTTACCTCTATGGCTATAGGTTCAGACTTTTTATAACAGTATGAACCTCTCAACAAGACAACTTATCGACACAGCCACCGGTGGAACTTTAAACAACAAAACACTTGAAGAGGCTTACGAATTTATTGAAGAGATGTCAGTGAATAACTATCAGTGGCAAGTCATGAGAACGAAGCCAACAAAAGCAGCTGGTGTTTTCAACCTCGATGTGGTCACTATGTTATCTAACCAGGTAGAACTTTTAAATAAAAGCATTGATGGTTTGTATGGTTCTACTCAGGCACATCTAGTAATGAGGTGTGATTCAAATGAAGGAGGAATACACAACACAGATTTTCCATCCTTCAACCCTAGCACCGAGGAGGAATAAGTCCAATATATGGGTAATAATCCTAAACCTCAAAATAACCCATATAGTAACACTTATAATGCAGGTTAGAGGAACCATCCCAATTTCTCGTGGGGTGGTCAAGAAAATCAAAGGCCACAACATCCCCCAGGCTTTCAATAACCACCTTACCAACAAGAGAAGAAACCGAACCTTAAAGAGATGCTCACAAAATTCATCTCGGTGTCAGAAACACGTTTTCAGAATACTGATACAGTGCTTAAGAATCAGTAAATGTTAATTCAAGGGCTCGAAACTCAAATAGGACAGCTTGCTAAGTTGATTTCTAAAAGACCATAAGGTGCCCTACCAAGGAACACTAAAACTAAGCCAAGGGGACAACTTCATGAGATTATTTTTCGAGATGATGAAGGGTTAGTTGAACCTGAACCAGAACCAAAGCAATGACTTGTGGCAAGTAACGGTAAGGATGAGGTGAACCACGGTAAGTAGAAACTAGTAAGCAAAGAGTATAAACCTCGTATGCCATACCCCAATACGACAAGGAAAGACCACACAGACGAACAATTCGATAAATTCCTTAAATTATTAAAAAAATTACATATTAACTTACCATTTATTGAAGCTCTTTCGCAGATGCCAAATGCAATGAAATTTTTAAAGGAGCTTTTAGCTAAGAAACGAAAGTTAGATAATGCATCGTATGTGGAATTAAATGCAGTTTGTTCAGCCATTTTACAAAATAAGCTACCCAACAAGTTGAAAGATCCAGGGAGTTTTACAATTCCTTGTCTAATTGGTAGTTTATAAGTTAACAATGCTTTGGATGATTTAGGGGCAAGCATTAATGTCATGCCTTATAAAATGTTTACACAACTAGGTTTTGGGAAAACCAAACAAACTAAGATGAGCATTCAATTGGCAGATAAAACAATTAGATTTCCTAGGGGTATTATTGAAGATGTGCTTGTCAAAATTGATAAATTTATATTCCCAATTGATTTTGTTGTTCTAGATATGGAAGAAGATAGTGACGTGCCTTTGATTTTAGGACGACCCTTTTTAGCAACTACTAGGACTATCATTAATGTTGGCACAGGAGAACTAATACTTCGTGTAGAAGATGGCACGATTACTTTCCAAGCTCGTGATTTGGTTAAATTATCTAGTAAGTAAGATGGTTATACAAGTTCTGTTGATATAAATAACATTATGGCTCAAACTTCTTTTGAGGAAACCCCTAAAAAGAACATGATGGAGACACATTCTAGTCCATGTGACAAAAATAGAACGAGTCATGAGGAACGAAGACTAAACATCGATGAACTAGACGAATGGCGAACACATGTCAAGGAGAAACCAAAAGTACACGATGAATCAAAACAACACCACGACAAGCGTAGGGATGAAACAATGCAATTTAAGGTTGGGGACAAAGTATTGTTGATGAAAAGGACCCCCGAATTGCTACTTTCGAGCACAATACAAACGGAGCAATCCCCTTCATGGTACTCAAAACCTTCTCACATGGTACAGTCGAGGTAACACACACTGAATTCAGAACTTTCAAGGTAAATAATACTCGACTCAGACCTTATTTTGATAAAATTAATAGCAGAGGTGAGGAGTTTCAACTCCTCAATCCACTGTGACCACACGAAATTGAGGTAAGTCGAGCTTAGACTTTAAATAAGCGCTTTTTAAGAGGCAACTCGAGCACTAACCCCATTAAATAACTTAGATTGTTTTTCCTTTTTATCTTACAATCTAACTGCAGGTATTCTTGGCACACACGGGTGTGCTTTAGGCTGTGGGCTCCCCACAGGCAGGAGACACGGGCATGGCCATGGCCTTGCTAAAACAGGATAAACATTTTTCCAAAGGCAGGATGACACACGGGCTACGACAAATAGCCATTGCCGTGCGAGACGGCCGTGTGCACCACACGGTTAAGGGGCACGAGCGTGTCCGAGACCGTGGTAAAACTGCACTTTAATTTCCAAAAATATCAGCAGAGGCACGACCTGGGATAAATCGCCACAGTCGTGCGAGGTAGCCATGGGAGACACACGGCCTATCACACGGGCGTGTTATAGGCCGTGTGAGAACTTACCCAAAGATCGAAACTTGCGACAAAGTCAGAATAGAACACGGGCTGATGCCACGGCCGTGCTTGAAGGTCGTGCGCAATCCTGATTAATGACTACGGGTGTGTTGGACTTACCACGGGCGTGGGAGAAACGAAGGGAGCACCACATGGCCTTACGATGCAGCCATGTAGGCCACACGGCCTAGACACATGGGCATGTCCACAGGCCATGTGCGATATTGACTTAAAGCATCAACCCACAAGCACAAATCATGACCACGGGCGTGTTGTATATAACACGGGCGTGGGAGAAGCGAACGAACATGCGCACGGCTATGCGACGCGGTCGTGCGCACCACACCACTTAGGAACACGGGCTTGGCCAAGGAACTGTGTTCGACACTGACTACGATTTCACGAAAAACATGGGCCAAGAATGCACCACACGGGCGTGTGCCACGATCGTGTGGCTCAAAACGGGGCTTACACGATCGTGGCCCCTTTTAATCCCCCTAACCCTAATTTCTCCCCTTTCCCTTCCCCTTCACTATTCATCATCTTCCCCAACCAGCCCTCCCCTCTCCTTCTCCCTTCTCCCTTTTCCCTCTCTTCCCGCCCTCCGACCACCACGTGCCGTCGCTAGCAACATCCCCCTCTTCCTTCTAACTTTTCCCTCTCCTAACTTCACCCCTATCTTCCTTCTCCATTTTTCTTTTTCCCTTCTTTCCCTTTCTATCCGTTCCCCCTCTCATTCTTTTCCTCTTTCCCTCTCTTCCCTCTTCCCCTTCGACCACCACGCGCCGCCGCTCACCATCGTCGGCCCGTACCCGCTCCAACCTGCGCCAACCAGTAACCACTACCGTCGGTCACATTTCCTTGACCCATCTATTCCTCGTTATTATTATTTATTTAGCTATCATTAATATTATTTATTTCTTTATTATTTCTTATTACATTATGTTTATTATTTGACTTTATTGCTTTACTTACTTCATATCTAAATGTTTAATGAATCTGGACCTGCTGATTATTGATTTGGTTTGATGAAATTCTTCTTTTGGTGGTATTCTACATAGTTTTTCTATTTCTATTTTTCCTGAATATTCAATTAGTTTAGTTAAATCTTCCTCTATTCTTTTGTGGCTTTAGTATCTTGTTCATTTTTTTTATGTTCCCAGTCATTATTACTATCGGCTCCATTTTACATCCTTATTTTTACTTGAGTTTTGCTACTATTTTTATGTTATTATCTTGCCACTCTGTCTCTTCATTTTTATTTACTTATTCATGATCATTATTAGTTTTAATTCAGCTTATTAGGTTATTGTTGGGTAGTGGCATATTGATTTGTCCAAGTTGTTGAGCCAAATCAAGTTATTGGACTGGCCTATTGTGTTAATTTGTCAAATTTGATTTATTTACTCCATTTATTGCAGATACATTATGATGAATCCAAAAGGCAAGAAAGCTGCAATCCCTACCTCTAAAAAACGAAAAGGAGCGACATCCTTATCTGGCCCAACCATTGAGATACAACATCCATTCATCCAATTTCCACCAGGGCCCCAAGAGGAACTATTTTAGATTCTACGTGCCCGACCCCTTGGTGTGGGGCATTGCATTGATTGGGCCGCACTAGAGGAGGTCCACCTAGCTGATTTAGTTCAGGCACTCCTTATCACCGCTCCGTGGGACCGCTTCTTCGATATCATCAAGTCGACATATTTGGAGTTCACCTTGGAACTCGGCTCCACTTTCCAGTTACAGATAGTGATGGCAGAGTACGAGGACCTAGGAACAGTTCAATTTCGCCTTGATGGTTTAATATGTCAGTTGAGTGTCTCGAAATTTGGAGCTGCCTAGGGACTCTATACCTACAAGTTTATAGAGGCTGACAACTTTCCCCACCTCTACTGTCACATCCACTGTTCACCTTCATTGTGTTGGATAGACCTCCAGCCTGCTACAGACATTTATAATCCTAGCCATTCAAAGGCATCGGCTCTAGCTCGAGCTCTACGTTATCTCCATGCCCTTTTGGCACACACATTAACGAGGAGGCGAGAGAGCACTGGCGTCATCAACACTCACGACGCATACTTCCTGTGGAGCATGAGGCAAGGGCATATTTTTTATCTTGCATACTTTGTTGCCCTTGCCTTTCGCCATCAGACAGAACGACACCGAAAGGGAGTCATCAGCATTAGCCCATATGTAACTCGTCTAACGTGATATTTTAGGCTCCTGAATACAGTGGTGTAGTCTTCATCGCTCACTCTTCTCAGCCAGATGAGCCCACAGGGCATCCAAAGTATGCTCCATATGCGAATAATTGAGCGTCGTCGTGGGTTCAACCCTCCTCAGTACCGACTTGCACGAGCCATCGATAAGGATGACACCGAGGATATTCTTGACAATATCCCTGCATTTCAGAAGGACACACCTTCTTAGCCACCACCGAGTCACCGACCAGTTCATACGGCTGCTTCATTGTCTGAAGTTTCAGACCACCTTCATCTCTTTAAGCAATGTTACACTCAGCGATTCGACAGCATCGAGGCGACTCTACAAAAAATTTGCCAACATTTTCACATATCGCCTCCAGCACCACCACCTCGGGATCTAGCTGTCGACGAGGACTTTAAGTCCATTTAATTTTCAACTTGTTTTTCTTTTTCTTTTTCTTTTTCTTTTTGCGTTTCTTTTGCACTTTATTTATCATTTTCTTATAAAACTTTTATTAGTATAATTTGGATTTTCTTTTCTCTTGTTTCTTCATTATTACTAACCATAACAACCCTATAAATATAAATCCCTTAAATATTATTGATGGCATTGCAGTTTCAAAAGGTTTAGTCGAAGGGTACTACTCAGGAATAAACAAACAATCCTCCACGACTGCCATGACCTGCTCGACCACGACCATAGCGACCATGACACTAACCACCACGATAACCTCTTCGCTAGGTACTGTGATTGTGGAACCCAACCTCTACCACCACCTTCACCTCTATCTACATGTCACATATACATCACTATCTCTTTATACCTATTTCCGCTCTTTCAAGGATTTCATCCAAATTCAGGGTAGTTTCACTTCTCTCCCTCTCTTCTGATATTTCTGCTTATATTTCTATTACTTATCTTTGTACATTGAGGACAATGTACATCTTAAGTGTGGGGAGGTTATTTATGTGATTATCAGAAAATTCCTGAATTTTTATCTTATTCTCAAATAATTTTCTCATATCATTATTAGAGTAAATTTTGATTAATTTATGATTTTTATTGATATGTTTTGAATTAAATCATAGGTAATTGTGCATTGATTGTTTCAACTTTAAGACATTAGAGAATCGAGCATAATAAGTTGACTTTTGAGAAGAAAAATTACTAGGTTGTTTCCCTTAATTGAGGTGTTATCTTGAAGTTTTGAATTCACAGGATTGACATCAAATACCCATAATTTTTTTGAGATCTTGAGCCTTTTAGAGCATATATCTTTCTTGCTCACTGATTTTTTTGGTTATGAGTATGTCAACATTGATTTGTTATTCTAGAACATGTTTCGATTATGCATGTCAAGACCACACCTTTGATTTGATATACAAAAATGATAAAGGCACTTAGGTTTTAACCCATTTACCCATAAAAAAGCCTACCCACATAATTGACTCCTTGTGAACCCCTTTGAGCCTTAACCATTATTTCTTGATATTCCCTAAAATTAACCCACAATTTAACACTTTGTGATTCATTAAGAATTTCTACCTTTTTATTAACTCCCTTTTTATCGAGATTTAATTTGATTAATTACCTAACTATGTTCGTTCATTTCAGTTCCTGAATTATTTCTTATTATGTACTTTCCATACTTGTTCTTAAAAAAAAACCCTGATTTTTTTGTAATTCAGCAATTAGCTTCATTTTTTTAAGTGTGGTAATTGTAATATCCTGATTTTGAGCCTAGTCGGAATAGCAGTTTCGTGACCACAAAATCCGAGATAGAAATAATTATTTTATGATTATTTTGAGGTCTATGATATGATTGCATGATTGTGTGAAAATTTCATGAAGAAATTTTATGCATAAAGTGCTTAAATTGAAATTAGGGACTAAATCGAATAATTTGTAAAACTTGCATTTTAGAAGTTTCTAGTATGAAATTGTTTTGAAATATTAATTAGGAGGTCTTAAATAGCAATTTTACCAATTTCTAAGTCTATGGACAAAAATTGGACATGGATGGAATTTTTGGAAAGTTTAGTAGTAAGGGCATTTTGGTCATTTAGGGGTAAAATGAATTAAAATACAAAATTAAAAGCCAATTTTGCTCATCTTCAACCCCATGGCCGAATATAGCAAGGAGAAACCATGGCTAGGGTTTTTCAAGCTTCCAAGCTCGATTGTAAGTCCGTTCTAGCCTCGTTTTTAATGATTTTTATGTTTTTGGAGTCCCGGTAGCTCGATTAAGATTATGCTAGCAATAATTCAACCTAGGGTTCATATTTGGAAAAATACCCATAAGTTAAATTTGTGTATTTTGGTGTTTTATGATAGAATATGAGGTTTTAAATTATGTTAGACAACTTGTACTACTCGGTTTTAAGTGAAAACGAGCAAAAGGGCTTAATCGGTAAAAATACCTAATAGTCATAAGTAAATGTTAGAGTGAGAATTTGATGTTTCCATAGAAGGGAAAAATGATCAGCATGTCATAAAACACAAGAAAATAGGCTGAAGTTTAATTTACGAGCTTTGGGGCAAAAGTGTAAATATGCAAAAGTTTAGGGGCAAAACTGTAATTTTGCCAAAATATGATTTTGGGTCAATTTGAATAATGTGAGTCCTAATTAGACTATATTTTAAATGATAGAGTAAGGAAAACTGAAATTCGGGCTAAAATGGAAAAATACCAAGTTGTGGACGAAATGGTAAAAGTAGCCATTTTCGCATACAAGGTAAGTTCATGTGTAAATAATGTAGCATAATTGTTATTTTTAAGTTATTGATATTAATTATATGATACGCTGATTTTTAATCGTGAAATATTATGCTTGGTGTTTAATGTTGAGTAATATGCAAATCATGTTTACTACTTGATAAATATGAATTGCTACCGAGTATCGGTTCCGATATTCCATGGAAGACGACAAATGTGAGATCGAGGGAAAAAGCCCGTTTGAACCTTAGGAATAGATTAGGATACAAGTGACATGTCACTAGGATGGTTGAGCATCCGAACTCGTTGAGTTGAGTCCGAGTTCACTTATGGATGCGAATGTCCGAACTCGTTGAGTTGAGTCCGAGTTCGTGAAATGTAACTAGGCATCCGAACTCGTTGAGTTGAGTCCGAGTTCACTTATAGATGCGAACGTCCGAGCTCGTTGAGTTGAGTCCGAGTTCACTTAGGGGCGGGTTACATGATTTCTTAATTACATATGAGGCACTTATATGCAAATTATCCGTGTATCTGAGTTGTATTCCGATGTGTTCAACGGGTGAAATTTCTAGTGAAATGAAAGAACACTTAAGATGCAAGCGACGTTTTGGTAAGTGTTGTGAAATGGACACTTTGGACAGGTATGTTCTTAACCCTCGGGTTGATAATAGATACAACAACGATAAGGTAGTAAGATGATGAATGATGTTTAGAAATATGATATATGTTTTGGTGATACCATGATAAAAGTTGTTTGGTATATTTGTATTGTTATGTTACTTGTTATTTACATATGAACTTACTAAGCATTTATGCTTACTCCCTCCTCTTTATTTACTATAGTTTTGAACAAGCCAGCTCGGGAATCGGGACGGGTCGAAGGTTCGATCACACTATCCAAAGGACTTTTATCTGGGTAAATGGCTTGTAAAACTTAAGTATGGCATGTCTAGCAATATATTTATTTTGTGTAAATAATTTTATGATATGGCCATGATTGGTTGAGAAAATGTTTGATATTGATAAGTCATGGTGATGGTTAAATTTAGATCATGTTTGATATCATGGAAGTTTAATAGGTTATCTAGTTCATAACAAATCATGAAAAGATGAAATTTGCCTTAAAACAGAATATTGCTGCAGCAATGACATGAATTTGAAAAATCACTAAAAATAGTATAAATGGAATTAAATGATGAGAAAGTTATGAAATTTAATCTTAATGAGTCTATTTTCATATGGATAAAAGGCATATAAATTATACTTTATGAGATATTTGAAACCTTGTGAAACAGGGCCAGAGTGATTTCTGGATCCTCTATTCTGACTTTAAAAATTCATAATAAATTGTAAAAAAATAATTAGAAGTCATTATTTATATGTACAGATTCCTTATTGAGTCTAGTTTTAATAGAAACAAACCTTGTAGTCATTGAAATTCTGTATAGAGAGATATCTGATTAGTAATACACATATGTCAGAGCAGTCAAACCCTGAAACAGGGGAGAATTTAACTAATAAACTGTACTAATTGGCCCAACTAAAAATTCTAGAAAAAAATTATTAAATAGATATATGAGTCTAGATTTATGGAAAATTTACGGATCTTGATTTCAAGTTTCGTAACTCGAGATATGATTTTTCTTGTAATTGTGACGCGAGTAGCTAGAAAGCTGTGAATGTAGAAACAAAAGATTTGAAGTTCTTATTTTGATAAATTATATTCGGTAACTCCTCAAGCTCGACTCCGGCGACGGTTTAGGGCGTGGGGGCATTACAGTAATTTATTAAATTAATCTCGATTCTGACCCTCTTTTTCAGCCTTTATCGACACCTTTAACCAAAGCCCCATTAAACCCAGTTAAAGACCTTTTAATTTGTGTATCATCTCATTTATAGTGGTGGAGATTTGATTTTCATGCAAGCCTATAGTAATAACTTTTCATGTTTGACTATTGAGTGCTTAATTATTGAACCTTAAACACTTTGAGTAATTTGAGAGAAT
Source organism: Gossypium hirsutum (assembly GCF_007990345.1). Classification (NCBI taxonomy): domain Eukaryota; kingdom Viridiplantae; phylum Streptophyta; class Magnoliopsida; order Malvales; family Malvaceae; genus Gossypium; species Gossypium hirsutum. The sequence goes on from NC_053431.1 coordinate 115,549,036, forward strand.
CATTAGTGAGGATGTCAAACTTGTCAATTTGGAATTAAAGGTGATTACTTAGATAAAGGGGGATACCTATGATTTTATGATTGAAATGCTCAATTTGGATTGTTTGAAACTTTAATGTTCTTTTAGTTAAGCTCTTAACGTATGATTACTTGTGGATTATTTCGAACATTATTAATGAAAATTATAAGTTGAGAAGGATTTATTTTATTTGTGAGTTGAGGATTTTGCTTGAGGACAAGCAAATGCTTAAGTGTGGGGAACCGTAGTATATACATATTTTTACGCCATGCTTGGCATATTTATGAATGATTTTTCCTTGGTTTTATTGAATTTGATGCTCCTAATCCTTTAATTTCATGTTTTATACTCAGGAGAGCTTAGGATAGCAAAAATAGCGAGAAACGGGCCAAAAACAGACAAAATGGGTCAAATTCAGCTTAGCACATAGCCTACGCACTTCCACACGGGTGAGCCACACATCTACGTGTGACACACGGCCATGTGTCATAGCCGTATCGACATTAATCCAAGTCAGAATTGTACACGGCCTGAGCCCCTTCATACGGGCGTGGCACACGGCCATCAGAATCACCATCAGAGGCAGGATTTATATCAAGACTGAAGATTTCCATCCAATTTCCTAGAAGTTCTTTGGGTTTCTTTATGCTTTGTTGTTTTCCAAACTTTGAGATGTTTTCCATTATTATTATGAACTAAACTCCCTAAATACCTAAGGGAGATAAAACCTAAGACGGGTCTTATTATTATTTGAGTTATATGATAAATACTTGTTCTTATTTTAATTGTGAATTTAACCCTTGCTTTAATATTCCAGGATATTAATTCAGGTTTTTGATGTGCTTACTCAGTGGAGCAAAAGCCCCTGTTTAAGAGTAGATCATTTATAATTAAGCGGAGTTGCATGCAATCCTAGAGATAGGATGACATAAATCTGCCGGATTAGAGTCAAATCTAATAAGGAAATCCATAGATCGAGTTAATGCGAAAATAGGGGTTTTAATTAGAAAGATATTTCGATTAATCAACCTAGAGTCAGTTGTTCTTAGCCTCGAGAGAGATATTAACATAAATGGGGGATTTCTACGGATTAAGTCAAGTGAAAAAATCGTCTAATTCAAAGGTAATAAGTGAAGTCTAGGTGGATTATTCCTTGAGTATTGTCTTCTCCACTGGTTTTCCAAAAGTATTTTCCAACTTCAATCTCTGTCTTAATTTTAGTTAATAGATAATTAGTTTTAGATAAAACATTCTCTTAATTTTTAGGCTAGATAATAAAAAGATAGTAATTACTAGTACTTTTAGTCCTCGTGGATACGATATTTTCGGTCTCACCATAACTATACTACTGTTCGATAGGTGCGCTTGCCTTAGTCAAATTTTTAGTTAGTTTCACGACTATCAACATCCATTCAAAATGAAAAGCAAAATAGTAAATATCATTATATATGGATTTTTTTACTAATCATTACGTAACTAATATAGGTTTGAAAGAATAAGTAACTAACCTCAACTTCTGAGCGTTGATATAACAATAGCCTAATATCTTCTAACTCTTTGAGTAGTCCCACGTAACTCGGCCGATGGTTCCACTTGTATAAGTGATATGTTAGTCAAAACGTATAATAAAAAATTTACTGTACAGACTACGTATTTGTTAATATATGATGTTTACCTTGTCACCAACGGGAATATGTATGAGTCAGTCACCTTGGGATGTAGAAATGGTAGTTGCCACCAAGCCCACAACTACAAAAAAAAACACCAACGATCGATGTCGCACTCGGTTTGGTGGCTCGACACATCTCTTGGTAAAATGTGAACAATACAATAGATCCCAAACTTAGTTTTCCGTACTCGTTAAAGTCTACTAGATATAGTTACCACCTTACGTGCACCAAATTTCTAGATTTGTCGAGCATTAAAATGCCCCAATTAACCTCATGATGTATGCTTGAGCGTATTGTTCTACGACCTCCTCTATTCGGTCTTTAGGGAGCTTGTCGAAATTATCGTTCAACTAGTTCATCAAAATCCAACCACCTTCGAACTTATCGGGGACCTTTCCCAACAGTTATTCACAGAGGCCCACTTTACTCAGAATGATCGCTGATCCTGTGATGACTGGCCCATCCACCGATAAACTGAGTTGTAGCGCTACACTTTCGAATGTGATTGTTCACTCGCCGTATGAAATGTGGAAAATGTGTGTTTAGGGCCTTCATCTTTCCACCAATGCGTTGATTTGTGCCAAATTGTGTTTACAGCCCCCGAACATGTGAGACGCATGTAAGAATCCAGTCGCTTGCAAGTGGCAATGAATTTCAGGGATCGTAGGTTTTCCCATTTTATGAATGAAGCCCTCCAGAACATGATCACTTGTCTATTTACACAATAAAAATAATTTCAAATTAAAAAAATAAATTTAACATTGTTAAAATTAACAAAATTTAAATTTTCGTTTGATCATTACTGTTTGGGCGGCAAAAATATGCTAGTTGTCGAAGTGGATTAGATAGGCGACCATTCGTGAAAAATCGATTTTTAAGAAATAAAATACGAAATAATTAATAAAAATATTATTTTTAAAAGAAAATATCGAACATAATCAAAATGAGAGAGTTGAGAGACTTAAGAGGGTTTGAGAGAGTTGAGAGAAGGATGTGAATGAAAAAAAATGAAATTTAGGTTTGCTTTGAAGCTTTTTGTTATATTAGATTAGTGCGATGTGCAACTTAGGTGTTTAATCTACTGTAATTGATTTTGCTAATTTTTTTAGTAGTTTTTATTACTGCTAAGTAAACTTTACTTAGCAAAAGAAGACAGGCATGTATTGTGTTGAAATTTAAAATTGATCAATGTTTATTTATATCGGTTCTTTTATATTTGTATAATATCACACTCGCATAGATTAAAGCAAAAACTGTTTTGGTCATAGTCGTATTCTTATGATGATTGAATCTATTAAAGTCATTAAATTAGATCAATGTGGAATTTTTGAATTGTTGGTGAAAAGTAATTTTGAACATACCAACAAAACATAAATAATTATTCATATAAAAAAAATCAATCAATAGGACATTGTGTGTATCAAGTCATTATTTTTAAGATTTTATTCATCTTTACTTATATTTGATATGTAAATGAGTTTTAAGCAAATGAACTTCAAGGTTACAATGAAACTTTGTAACTTTGTGTTTTATAATAATGGAAATAATCCGCTAAGAACTTAAGAGAGTATAACAAGAAAATCAATTTTTTTATTATAAAAAAACTCTACAATAATTCTTTAATTTTGTAGAACAATCTAATAATAGGAATACTACTCCTATTTATAGGAATTCTCATATCTATTCATAGAGATATAACTTTTCAATAGGTATCTTTTCTAAATAATTAAATCTATTAAATAGATATAACTATTAAATTAATATTATTTGAATAGTTATAATTCTTTGTTAAAAAATCAAGCGATATAACTATTAATATTTAAGAGACATAACTCATTCTTATGAATAGTCATAACTCTTGATTAATAATCAAAAGTTGTAACTTTTGATTACTTACACCTTTTTATTTATAGTTATTGGAACATTATATTCATTTTGAAAATGTTCTAGCAATCTTCCTTCTTTTTAAAATATTCCAGATTTTGATAATATTAAAAATCAATTTGCATAAATGAAGGTGTCTTATGGTTGACTTTACTTCGTGAAAACATGTTAAACTTAATCGAAATTGCATGGTAGGCTAAGCTTTGAACCAGTTATTACATTTGATTAACCAAACACATCTCACATAATGATTTCAACACTGGTCAATGTATGATATCTTGAGACACTATTATGACCATGTGTTTATATCCTCTTTTGATGAGTGCTGATAGAGCCAAGCCTTTGAGCTCCTAGAACTAGTAACACTTCACACTCACCTATGTAGATTCCATTAAGAGTGTTCTTGTAATTATAATACTCTAAAATTTGTATGTTATGAGCTCATTAAGAATACATTACTCATCATTCCCTTATCATTACATGTATCTAACACTTTAATCTTAGGATGAAATTATTTTATAGTGTTCTCGTAATTATAACACTCTAAAATTTTTATGTTATGAGTTCATTAAGAGTATATTACTCATCCTTCCCTTATTATTACAAGTACCTAGCACTTTAATCTTAAGTTTCCATCATGGTCACTCTAATTAATGAGCTTGAGTCTCATCCCTCTTGAGGTCTTGTTAACTACTTCTCTAGCAAGACATTTTGTCAAAGGATCTGCCAAGTTTTCACTTGACCTCACAAAATTAATAGTGATCACTCCATTAGAGATTAACTTTTGGGCATAGCTATGTCTTAATCTAATGTGCCTAGACTTTCCATTATATAGTTAAATATATGCCTTTACTAGAGTAGTCTCAATAACACAATGGATAGAAATAAATGAAATTGATTTAGGCCTTTAAGGTATATCATAAAGCAAATTTTTTAACCACTCTACTTCTTTAGATGCACCATCTAATGCAATAAGTTCAACTACCATATGTTGGGATCTAGTGCCTTTAGCTTATTTTTTTTGTCATAATGAACTTGCATTTTTAAAAAAAAAATTAGTTTAATAAAATTATTTACATTAACATCGTCTATCTTTTTCCTCAATGATTTTTTCATACAATACAAAATGAACAGGAAAATATTGGCTTATTGATTATCTAATGTTTAACTAATAGTAAATTACATTATAAGGTCGGATCATAAAGCAAGAAGAGAACTTATATTAATAGATCATCTAAATGGTACATCGTCTAATTGGAATTAAGTAAATTGATTAAAAGATTATTATGTTGTCTATCAAGTGCAGATGGAAGATACATTGTCTTAGGTATCGAAGTGGATGACTCTCAAAAGATAGAGACATAGATATGATTCTCCGGATTGACAATACATCAGATATGACCTAAGCAGAATAAATTTTAGATCCTTTTATGAATTTATTCGATTGTGATATTCATAGTATGACTTACCTCAATCCTAAGTAAGTGATGGAATATGTGTGTTTGACTTGTATATTTTGATGTATTAAAAGCATGAGTTCAATTGATAATAGAGCCGAAAGTTTGTATGTTGGGCATATGACTTTTGCATGATATAACTTTATTTACAATAGTAAAATTCATAGTCCAAGTAAAACATAAATGATATCCTATAATTGACATTACATGATTGATGGAAAAATAATGTAACCATGGGTCATTTGTCTAAATTACATCACCTTGCTTAAATTGAATGAGGCGTGGAGAACTTGTTTTGAAAATTTTTGGATGACTCGAATGGTTGAACAAAAGGTATGCTTGGGGATAAACATCAGTTAAATAGAGGAAAATTGATATTATGCCCAATTAACATATTTGTGTGCTCAATTTTGATGAATTGTAGATATGATGCCACTGATTTTGAGTTTATTGCTTTTTTTTTTTGTTGGTCAAGGTGGGATACAAATATGAAAATATCGAGAAGAGTTAAAAATGTGAGTTGCTAAACGATTTTTAGGCACAAAAACAGTAAATGAACGTATAAAGACCTTTTAGATTTTTGAATATTTTTATTTTTCTACCTTTTAGATTTTTGAATATTTTTATTTTTCTATCTTTATTTTGAATTTTATTTGTAAAAATATATTTAGGAGTTTTATTAGGATAAGGTTTTATTTTTTTATCAGTTAATTCTTTAATTTTATCTCAAGAAATTTGATTAGGAGTAAGAGGTTAACAGTTTAGCCTAAAAGAACTATGGAAAAGAAGAATGACACTTTTGATTTTGGCAGTGAATTGATAATCTATCATCTTTTTTCCCTTTAATTTTTTCCTTTGTTTTCCGCTAACTGTATAGTGGAGTTGACCACCTTTATGTTTTCTTTCACTTTCCATTTTTAATTAAATATCATTGTGTTTCTTTGATCGTTTTAATTGTTGTCTCTAGTTTAGACTGATAATTAATTCGGATTAGAATTGTGAGATGTACAATCGTACTTAAAATTTTTATTTCGGTACTTGTTAATTTTTTTAGTTTGGGAGGTAAATTTAGTTCTCTCGTAATAATGTTTTAACATCAAGTTAAGAAAGGTTTATTAATTTATCATAATCGATTCGTCATACAATAAATTAGCAAAATTAATTGAACGAGTGTTTTGATCTATCAAGGAACTTAACGATAATGTTTAAACGACCCATGCAATTGAAGCCGTTGATTTGAGTTGAGTCATTCTAATTCACAAGGCTACCGAGGAGCTAAATTGTGAAAGTTGCTTAGTAAGAGATAATTGCTGGATTATTCTCGTAATTAGTTTGCACACAAAAGTACTAGTGATATGAGGCTATTTCTTGATCATTATAACCAACTTATTAATTGGGGGAAAAATCTATTATTTAAAATTAATTGGGGAAAAAATCTATTATTTAAAATTAATTTGAAGTCAAAGTCAATTGTGCTTGAAATTAGAGTGTTGTTTGATTGATTTATTCATTTTTATTTAGTTTTTTTTATTCTACTGCATATTTATTTTTACTTTTTATTATTTCTGTTATATAATTATATTTAGATTTAATCTCTCTTTTATTTTTTATGCACTTCAACAGACGTCATGGGCGCAAAAACTAGCTACTGCACATATTGGTTAAAACAAACAATAATTTAAGATATTCAATCATTATGGGATCAACCCTACTTTTTAAACTACTAATTTATATTCAATTTAGACTTAAAAATTTATTTTTAGTGAGTTCGATGCCATCAACGTTTATCTCATTTAAGACTATGGTTAGAATATAGTTGAATATCAATATGATTTTTATATTTGGAAAGTTGGAGCCCAAAATAAAAATCTGCTACGAAGACTAGTACTGTTCAGCTTCAAAAATAGGGCATAGTGTGGGGGTGCATCCTGCAATTGTGGCCTTAATGAGAGGAAAGAGACTGGTACAACCTTGACTTAATAACTATCCCGAAAACGATGAGAAAACCCGGTTTTTTTTCCTTTTTCAAGAAATAAAATAAATAATTAGTCAAGGGTTTGATTTTTGTTCTCTATAAAATAATTTTAAAATTTATAATTAATATCTATCCTTTAATAGACACACAGAGTGGAAGCTTAAAAAAAAAAAAGAAGCAAAATAGATGGGATTGTAAATTAATTAGTGAAATAGTTGAAGTAAACCCAACTTCAAAGATGCCGTCTTCTATATATATATTGGCTCAAATAAAAAACATATTTTATCAAACTTCCATAACAACTAATTTTAGTTAGTTTTTTCTTAGTTTCAGTACAATATTACATTAATTTTATTAATTTCATTTTTTTAAAAACTATTGAAATTGTAATAAAATTATAAGGGACCATTTGCAATATTATTCCTTTCTTTTAGTTGGGCGTAATAACAGCTTGTTTCTATACTTTGGACTAGAAGTGAAATAATATGGTCTTTCATAATTTTATCAAACTTTCAAGACAAATTCTTTTAAAAAATAAATTAATAAAATAAATTTCACATTTACTTATAGTTCTCATCAAATTCTTGAATTGAAATCTATTAATATTGTTTTGAAACTGAAAAAAAAAATTAAAACTAACTAAAGGTAATTATTATGAAAATTTGATAAGATATAGGGACTATTTATGATATTTTCCCGTTTTTCATTTGAGCTTGTTAAATATGACTCTTATTTTCAGTCAAATTTGAGAAATAATCTTTCAGTTAAACTCTGTTTACTTGTTTCAATCAAACACTGATTAGTTTGGATTATTTTGTTATTATTTGACCTATAAATAGGCTCTTTTACAACCTTAAAAAAATACACCCATTAGAGATTAGAACTCATAACACATTTAAAGAATTTTGTGTTTACGTTTTGAGGGTTCTTTGTTTTTCAGGTTTTTCGAGGTTTAGTCTTAATCTCCATCTTTTGTACTCTTCGTTCTTTTGTCATTATAATAAAATTATCTTTACCCGTAATTTTTTATCCTCATTAAAAGAAATTTTTTACATTAAATTTGTGTGTTCAATTTCTCATTTTATTCACATGGGTAGGGCTGTGTCGCTTTCCACTTCATAAAATGAATGGAGAGATTTTGTTTAAGCATTCACATGGGCTTGGAGATAAATAAATCATCTCTTTTCACTGACATGTCCAAATCATGTTTTGCCTAAATTAATCAATTCAAAGAGACAGTGTCTAATGCCTCCTCCCTCTTTACCCTCCACACAAAATCTTCTTTTGTTTAATGCATATTGTAAGTAAGAGTGTGGACAAGGAAACACGACTACACGACCCCTCTTTTAGGTCTATGTCAAATACCTCCAGGCTCCGACACTGTCAGCCATTGACGAGTTCGTATTATTCATACAGCCTACAGGGAAAAGATGCGGAGATCCATTTCAGACAATACCAGTCTAACCACGGTTATTTAATTGTTTACTGTGTTATGAGCCATGAAGAAGAACAGTGAAATCTGTATATATATAATCAGTGGTGGAGTTAGCATGCTCGCCCCTAAATTGAAAATATTTTCATTTAAATTTTTATAATTTATAAAATTTTAAAATTAATAATAATAAAATTATATTTTAACATTCTAAAAACAATAAAAAATAATTTAATTTTCTAAAAATTATAAAAATATAAATATTAAAATAATAAAATTATATTTTTATCATCATAAAAATATAATTTAATCTTAATAACTTTATAAAAAAAATTTCTAACTCCGCCGTTATATATAATGGTCTTCCATTCCAGTACACAACATTTTTATATTATTTTAAAGATGGCAAAGTTAATTATAGAAAATGCAGAATTTAGATAATCAATGTTGCGAAATTAATTTTGAAAATGGAAGTGTCTGAGAAGGTGCAGGCCCTGTAATGTTGCAATTATTTAGCCTATTTGTTTAATGCCAACTATACCACAAGAAAATAGAAGAAATCTGAATTTTAAGTGATCAATATGGTGAGTATTCGATCGGATCGAGTCGAGTCGAATCGAGTTAAAAAATTTGAGTTAGTCAAGTTGATGAATTATATTTTAGTAATCGAACTCAATTTGAATTTTTTTCTAATCGAGTAAAAAAATTTCGAGTTAAGTCGAGTCGAGTTAACGAATCATATTATTTATACTCAATGCTGCGTTTACATGGACCGATTATTTAATTAGTAGACAAAGTACAAGATTATTTAACTACATAAACAATATAATTGTTTTACCTTTTAAATTAATGAGTAAATATTTATCAAAATAATGTAATTTTAACTTTTAATTTTAGAAAATGTAAATATTTATCAAAACGGCGTAGTGTTTCCTTTTCTTATTCTGATTTTCGGCTAACTCGAATTGTGTAATTCATATTCGAGTAACCAAAAAACTTAATTTTTTATTCAAGTTAATCCGAATAACTTGATTAACTCAAAAAACTCGAACTATTTAATTCAAAATTTAAAATTTTATCAAAATTTTCGAATCGAATCAAATTTTACTCATCCTTAATCATCAACCTGTCAATATGCTCAACAACCAATTACTCAACAATTGGACTAAAATATAAATTTTAGCTTTAATGCACATTAGACGTTGTCTCTTTATAATCAGTTTTTATAAAGCTTGAATATTTCCAATTATTTTTAATCATTTTCAAGGAGAAACAAAAAGGAACCCGTTACAAAATTTAAATTATAAATTGATAAATTATCCTATGTAAATATTAAAATATATTTTTTATATTCTCCATATTGAGGATTCAAATTATAAATCGAGAAATTATTCTATGTAAATATTAAAATACATTTTTTTATATTCTTCATTTTTAGTATTGGAGGTCTCAAGGTTTAAAATTGAATTAATGGAAAGATAAGAATAAAAACTAAGACAACGATTTCAGTTGAGATAATATAACTTTTTGTTCTTGAATTTAGCAATTAGATTCATTTTGATACTTATACCCTTTTTTATCCACTTTAGCACTTAAGCTTGACAACTAAATCTATTTTGATCCCTAATTTCAAAAATATAAAAAGTTGATGAAGTGGCACTCATCATCACTTTAAAATTAAATTTTTTTTGAGGTAATGATATGGTATAATATCAAAGTGTCACATTCAATGCTTTAATAATTAAATTAGTGGTTGACAAGCCAAATCACAAGTTCCCAATTTAATTAGTTCGATCGCTGAAATTGTCATATTAATAATAATTAAAAAAATAAAAAATATTAAACTACTTCAACTTGTGTGATAAATTAAATGTAGTGAATGTGAAGTTAATTAAAAAAATAATATTAGTGTCATAATAATGATAAGTGGAACACAAAAAGTATGTAAGTTGATTGATATATTGAGTTACTTGAGAAGTGAAAGAGTAATGCGTGTTAGTAAGTGGGATTAATTTAAATAATATTCAAAAGTGTAATGAAATTTATAAACAAATTATCTTAAAAATATAATATAAGAGAAATTTAATAATAAGTAAATAAATGAGTGAAATAAAATATAGAAAGTGACATTAAATTAGAGGTGTTCATGGGCTGGATCGGACTGGGCTTAACTAAAAAATCATGTCTATTTATTGGGCTTGGGTCGGCTCTGGCCCAAAAAAGGGTCTAAAATTTAGCCCAAGCATGACCCGGATAAAAATACTAAAACTTGGGCCCGACCCGGCTCTCTCGTATTAATTTTTTATATTATTTTTAAATATATATAATACATCAAAAATACAAAAAAACATCAAAATAAATATTTCCCAACAAATTAAAAATAAATTTTAAAAAATATCTAGACTTAAATAACACTAAGATCGATGCAACTTAACAAACAAATGTCTCTAAAATAATAAAAAAATTAACAAATGCCTTAAAAATAATAACAAAATTAACAATAAAATAAGTTTTATACAATATCCAAACAATAACAACAAAATAGTACAACATAATAGTAAAATGGTAGCAAAATAGGGAGAAAACAACAAGAAAATAACATTAAAAAATAAAAAAATGCAATTTTTTTGTCTTTTAGTAAATTCGGGCAGGGCTCGGGCTCGGGCTAAAAATAACTTACCCGTGGCCCGGCCCATTTTTTAAACTGGCCTTATTTTTTTGTCTTAGCCCATTTTTCGAGACTATATTTTTGCCCAAATCCTCTCACATTTCAGGCGGGCCTTCGGGTCGGGCCGGATAGCTCGGCCCATGAGCATCTCTACATTAAATAATGAATAAGTGTTAACGTAAGTGATCATGAGTGAATTTAATGAATAAATTATAAAGTATATAAGTTGTGAAAGTTGGTAATTTAGTGAATAAAATAGTAAAAAAGATAAGTGATATGTGGAGTTAGTGAAAGAATATTCATGAGTGGATTAAGTAATAAATATGAGTTATTTGTAAGAAAATATGTGATATATTCCTAAGTGACATATGAAAGTGTATATTTGAATATGAAACATTATTGTGATAATAACTAAACAGAAATAATTATAAGAAAATAAAATAACGTGAAGCCCTAGTAAATAAGTTAGAACAAGTGGAAAATAATTGGCATGCCAAAGAAATACCTATAGCGTGCTTCAATGTAATTAGCACTTTGATACTTAAGTGTAATTGGCACTTCAGTGCTTAAGTGTGATATGTACTTCACTGTACAAGTGTGATTAGTACTTTGGTGCTCTAGTGTAATTGTACTAATCTTCTCTGAACGTGTTATCGTTAAGAGTATAAATGTCACACCAAATATAGATATAATTAAATCAATAGTACTCGTAAGTTTACAATCAAATTGTAATATAATATTTGTGTTACAACGGAATACATGAAAGTATTACGAGGATCGTACTTAAAGGAGGATGGACTAAATGTATGGAAAACCTCTTTACAATAATAAGTCTAAATAGTAGTAATTAAATTATATATTACGATAAATCATACAAGATATTAATATTAGAAATTAAATAACTAAAGTAAATAAACAATAAAAAAATGATTAAACCAGTTAAACCAATTAAGAAGGTTATTTGTTTCAGGGGCTGTAATTAACTTCAGGTTAGGATTTTAGGGGAATTAGCTATTAACTAACCAGGTATTACCTTCCGGCCTCTAATTGATTAATTAATTGGTTGATACTTGCTTATCTCTTGACTTCACTTTCTCAACTAGGTCCGACTTGATTTATCGGATTCGAATATTGGGTGTTACGTCCTTCTTACAGATGTAACTTAAAATTTTTCTTTCTTAGTCATTGATGTAAACATCTATCTTTATATAATAGAATTTCTTATGGCATACATTGTATGGTTACACTTACATTTTTGGGTATTTCTTGACCTTTCTTTCTTCTTTCGCGGGTACAATACTGAGGCTACCGCCTTTCTTTCTTTCTCTAGAACCATTTTCCTTCACTTGTGCGTATTATACTTAACATCTCTTTACATTTTGTATCCTTTCTTAAATCTTATCTTTACATAATCCTTAACCTCTTCACTTACCTTATTATAAGATAACTTATTCCATATTCACTAGTCTTATCATTATCTACGGGCAGGGTAGATTGCGCCCAATACTTATTCTCAGAATTTGTCCATATCTTCCTTACTTTAGTGCACTCTCTATACTTACTTTTAGTTCACATCTTTGCCTTGCCACGTACTCTGGCGCACACTAGCCTTTCTATTTATCCCTTGTAACTATATGGGGTTCGCCATTCATTCGGTATCTGCCCAAAGACGTTGTTTTCAGATAGTCATATTGAGATTCATTCTTCAGATTTTGCCACGAAGGCGTTCTTTTAACAAAGTTTGCCACAAGGCATTCCTTTAATAAAGATGGCAATAGAGATAGCCACAAAGGCATTCATTTAACTTAGATAGCCACAAAGATATTCATTTAACTGAGATAGCCAAAAACACATCCTTTAACATAAATCGCCACAAAGGCTTTCCTATAACAGGGGATTGCCACAAAGGCTTCTTGATAATAGAGATCGCCACAAAGATTTCCATTTAACAGAGATCGCTACAAAGGCTTCATTTCAAAGATAGCCACTGTAACACCCCTAACCCATATCCGCTGCCAGAACAGGGTTTTAGAGCATTACTACCATATGCAGATCACTTAAAAAAATTTTAAATACTTACTGATTCAATGCATCATATAAATAAATATATATTACCATTCAATCAACAGTTTGGCACTTGTATAAGCATCAGACAGCAACATTGTTAGTATACTTGCACATATCTCATATAAATTCAACATTGATATATCTATTTTCTCGACATATCGCACTTGAGTTTAATAATAGTCTCAACTTACATAATTTCCTTGTATCAGCATATCAAAGATAATCATATATGTACATGTCATGAAACATATCATGCTCTTACCATTTCTTCATAAGCATATATCATTCATTTCATTATAACAATATTTCATGCTCCATCATTTCCATATATTTTATGTATATTTATTCCGGTAATAGCTTATATCTTAACATAAATTATATTCCATGTACTTATACTTATTTCATTTATCTATCTTCATAATTATTTCATACAACTATTTTGTACATATATTTCCATATGACCAGTTCTTGTAAACGTTTCACACAACCATTTCATATAATCATTCGTCATCTGATACATATTACTTGAATATCAATTGTTCAACAGATGTCATAGCGTCTCCCATCCACGGTCTTATTTATCTTTGACATGATGCCATAGTGTCTTTCAACTATGGTCTTACTCATTTTTTGTCATGTTGCCATGGTATCTTTCAACCATGGTCTTGTTCATTTCATATCATGTTGCCATGGTATCTTTCAACCATGGTCTTATTCATTTTCTGTCATGTTGCCATGGTATCTTTCAACCATGGTCTTATTGATTTCATATCACGTTGCCATGGTATCTTTCAACCATGGTCTTACACATTTCATATCTGGTTGCCATGGTATCTTTCAACCATGGTCTTACACATTTCATATCAGAGAGCACACTCCCGCGAACCTCATCCTTACAGTGGGATTACCAGTCCAGGCTAAATCCCCTGCAACGACAATTACTCTAATGAGCTTGGATCTGAATTACCAGTCCAGGCTAAATTCAGACCCTAATTCGGATTACCTGTCTGGGCTAAATCCATTTTACACGTATTCTTCAGAAGGGCTATATCAGAGTAGGATCACCCGTCCGGGCTAGATCCTTTTTACCGTCAATTCCTTTTCAGAGATCCATCGAATTTTCTTTTCATTCAACCGGGATTTCTTCCCCTTTTTATCAAATATATCAATGTTTCATCAATTTTCATACAATGAACATTCAAACTATTTTCACATCAATAACATACATTTCAAGCATTTAAGAATATAATTCAAGTTACACGAACTTACCTAATTGCTTGTTTGTGTTTATAATTTCATTAACCCGATATCTTTTCTTTTCCACGATCAAATCTCATATTTGAGTCGTCCGGATCTTTATAAATAAATTTGATCATCATTTTCATTCATTTCATATTCTAATGTGTTTAATTAATGCTCTAGGCAAAATTACCATTTTGCCCTCGAACTTTTAATTAATGATGATTTCATCCTTAGGGTCAGGAAAATAAAATTCTTGCAATTTAATCCTTATTTCCAGCTATTATTCTTATATGTATTGATAACAGTCCATGAATTCTATAAAATATAAGAATTTTCCATAATTTCAACACTTTTCAATTTAATCCCTAAAACATGTTTTCCCCCGATCTTGAACTAAATTAATAATTTCATTCAATTTTGTAATTTAAATAATAAAATAATCCATTTCATGCAATTTGGTCATTTCTAACATTTTTTACAAAATTGCCCGTAAAGTTTTACTTTTATTCAATTTAGTCCCTGAGACTAAAATATACAAATTAGCCATGCTAGATGAATATTCATACATATTTTTCCTCCTCCTCCTCTCCATTCCACATCCTTAATGTAGATAACACACTTGTAAGTAACATTATCTATAATTTTTATTATTTACTTTTATGAATATTCAAGTTGTCTATCTGCATCATAGTCACTAAATTATTTATATATGGAGCTATAGAACTCCAAATTAAGATACGCTAATTTTACCTGAAACTATACTTATATATCTTATTACCATAAAATTTTCAGAATTTTTGGTTTAGCCAATAAGTACATTTTATTCTTTAAAGTTACCCCTATTCTGCTGTCTGATAGTTCTGGCCCTTCTTCAGTAAAAATTAATTATCTCCTCGTACGGAATCCGATGATGTTACCGTTTGTTTCTATTGAAAATAGACTCATTCAGGATTCTAAAAATATAAATTTAATCCCATAATTATTTTTATCCAATATTTTATGATTTTACAAAGTCAGAATAGGGGAACCCGAAATCATTCTGACCTTGTCTCACAAAATTCTTCATATCTCATGATTTACAATTCCATTGCTTACATAATTTCTTCTATAAGAAACTATACTTAATACTCTTTAATTTAATATTTTATTCATCCTATAATTATATTTATACAATTTGTGATGATTTTTCAAATTTAGACTACTGCTGCTGTCCAAAACTGTTTTAGTACAAGATATTAATTACCATGTTATAACACCCTTATTTTCTTTTTCTACTCCATTTCTCATCACTTTCTCTTATTTTCTCTTCACTAACATATCAAGAACATAGGATCTTATGTAAGAAAACTCTACTATAACATTATTTCCATGCTTTGTCAATAATAACAAACTTAAAAACATATTGAAATCTTGATATACTTACCTTGTTCTATTGATACTAATCTTTAACTTGATTTTCTCTCTCCTCCAGCTTCTATTTCTTGAATCCAACTTGATATTCTAACTCCCCATGGTCTCCTTAACATTTTTCTCTCTTAGTAGCTATGAAAATTCTTTTGATTTCTAGGTGAAAATGGTGAATTTTTTGGTGGAAGGACCCAAATTGTAAAGAAAAGAAAATTTCTTTCTTTTCCTTCTCTTCTAACGTTGGTTGCATGCATGGAAAGATGATGAAAATTCTTCATCTTTCTTTCCTTTTATACTAAATAATTAATAAAAAAAATAATAATGAAATAATAATAAAATAATAAAATATCTCATTAAAATAATATATATCTAATTAAATAATCATAAAATATCATCAACATCATCATTACTTTCTAGATTTCTCTCTCTTCCAATTAACTATTTTGCCCTTTATTATCTTTTAAAATTCCATCATTGAGTCATCATTTAATTTGGCTAAATTTCAATTTAGTCCCTCATAGTTCTTCACCTATTCAATTTGGTCCTAATTCATCCATTTTCCTTAGTTTCTAGATCATTCCACTCTTAAAATATTTACACTATTGGTCCTTCAACTTTTTCATATTTATACTTTAACCCCTCAAATTTTGAGTATTTACTCTTGTGAAACAAAACTTTTCTCACTTTTACAATTTAGTCCTTTCTTGAATTAATATATCATAATATACTTCTCAATATTGACATAACTCAAAATTTCCCTTTTTGTCACTTTATTTCCTTATTTTACTATATCAAGGATAATATCTTAATGTAAAAATTTTCAGGGTATTACATTTCTCTCCCCTTTAAAATAAATTTCGTCCTCGAATTTTCCTTGTTTTCTTTTAATCATGAATTTCATTATTTCTATAGTTCTACAGTTTCTTTCTGTACATATTTACCCAGTTTATCATTTATATCCATTCTCTATCCTTTCATTTCACAATTTATTTTCAATACAATATTTCACATTTGCCTTTCAGAGCTTCTACCAATAGAAATAGAAAATAATATCATATGAATCTTATTATCAAGTGTTCTATCACATATATTGGCTTGGAAAACCAAAGAAAGATAGAGTAGTACCACTTGTGAATCAATCAGACTTGCGATAATTTCTGTCTATGAGCATATTTATCCAACCTTTCCATATATTGATTATAGCATCCAGACATGAACAGTTCCATATGCCTCTGAAAATATCAGTATATATAAGATACCTATATAAAATCCAAAAAAAATTTACTATAATATACCCAGTTATAACGGCTATATTCAAATATTTTTGCAATTTATTCACCAATCTATTGACTAGTATAGTCATCAATAATTTCACATCGTTTACTTCACTAAAAAGAAAAAACTAATGCGGAAGAAATTTCCAGTTAACTATTCTGTAAATACCATATTTAAAAAATTGATTTTCCCATAAATAACTTCTTTCTTTAACAGTGATACTGTATATCTCAACTACTTTAAGAAAAATCTGATATCTCTATTCAAAACTCATCTTTACTTATTAACTCATTCTCAGTTCCGACTGCATTATCAATTGTTCAACCTTGAGCTTTTCACTTTCCGCTTCTAAACTTAATCAATATAAATCTCATGAATTTCATTGCATATAACTGTATTAGTAAAGGGGTATAGATCGTAAAGCCTCATAATTTAATTTTCATGTATTTATTCATATAACATTTATCATTCTCAAGTACTATAAAACATTTATCCGTACTTTTACGAGTTCTACTTCATCATAACTAACAAGTACTATAAAACATTTATCTGTACTTTTACGAGTTCTACTTCATCATAACTAACATTTTTACTCAGAGATAATCCTTTTCCTCGTAACGAAAATTGTTTACTTTCAACTTAGCAGAGGCCCAGTAGACTAGATAGAACACTTCGGATATACGGGACTTATACAGAGGTGCATTATTATGCACTATTAAACAGAGAAAACTGAAGTGCTATACAAAGAGTACGAATGTGCTGAATGTGCTAATAATCAGAGAGCACTAACGTGCTAGTAATCAGAGAGCATGCTGAGGTCCCTTAATATCCTAGTAGTTCTAATCTTGTCTACTTGGGCAAATTATTTCATGCACGCATATCACTTTTACACCTTTCGCATAATGCTTTTACATGCTTTACAATTTAATTATTGTACCAATAATTCGTTTATTTATGTCTTCTCTACCTTTAATACATGTAATATTTTTCAAAATTCACTATTCATCCATAATTTACTAATAATCCTTATCATGTACTTCATATACCACTTTTATATATTTTGTAATTTAGTCATCAGCACAATATTTCGTGTAGCAATATAATTTACTTTTAATAATACACATAACATTCATCATCGACATGTATTTATTCATACCTTTATGAATTCCGATTCATTCTAATCAACTTTTTACTCATATACTTGAGTATCGTTTTTAGCATTATCAGAATTATCTCATTTTATAAGTAAAACAAATCTCATCAGAGTCGGGAGATATCATACTATCACATATTATAATGACATGTGTTTTTAGACTTCACATATACTACGTTTGGTCCGAGAACCAACTAAACCATAGCTCTGATACCACTAAATGTAACACCCCAACCCGTATCCGCTGCCAGAACAGGGTTTCGGAGCATTACTACCATTTGCAGATCACTTAAAAAAATTTTAAATACTTACCGATTCAATGCATCATATAAATAAATATATATTACCATTCAATCAACAGTTTGGCACTTGTATAAGCATCAGACAACAACATTGTTAGTATACTTGTACATATCTCATATAAATTCAACATTGATATATCTATTTTCTCGACATATCACACTTGAGTTTAATAATAGTCTCAACTTACATAATTTCCTTGTATCAGCATGAAACATATCATGCTCTTACCGTTTCTTCATAAGCATATATCATTCATTTCATTATATCAATATTTCATGCTCCATCATTTCCATATATTTTATGTATATTTATTCCGGTAATAGTTATATCTTAACATAAATTATATTCCATGTACTTATACTTATTTCGTTTATATATCTTCATAATTATTTCATACAACTATTTTGTACATATATTTCCATATGACCAGTTCTTGTAAATATTTCACACAACCATTTCATATAATCATTCGTCATCTGATACATATTACCTGAATATCAATTGTTCAACATATGTCATAGCGTCTCCCATCCACGGTCTTATTTATCTTTGACATGATGCCATAGTGTCTTTCAACTATGGTCTTACTCATTTTCTGTCATGTTGCCATGGTATCTTTCAACCATGGTCTTGTTCATTTCATATCACGTTGCCATGGTATCTTCCAACCATGGTCTTATTCATTTTCTGTCATGTTATCATGGTATCTTTCAACCATGGTCTTATTGATTTCATATCAGGTTGCCATGGTATCTTTCAACCATGGTCTTACACATTTCATAGCAAGTTGCCATGGTATCTTTCAACCATGGTCTTACACATTTCATATCGGAGAGCACACTCCCGCGAACCTTATCCTTACAGTGGGATTACCAGTCCAGGCGAAATCCCCTGTAATATAAACTCATAGAGTATTGTCGGGATTACCAGTTCAGGCTAAATCCCCTGCAACGATAATTACTCTAATGAGCTTGGATCTGAATTACCAGTCCAGGCTAAATTCAGACCCTAATTCGGATTACCTGTCCGGGCTAAATCCATTTTACACGTATTCTTCGGGAGGGCTATATCAGAGTAGGATCACCCGTCCGGGCTAGATCCTTTTGACCGTCAATTCCTTTTCAGAGATCCATCGAATTTTCTTTTCATTCAACCGTGATTTCTTCCCCTTTTTATCAAATATATCAATGTTTCATCAATTTTCATACAATGAACATTCAAATTATTTTCACATCAATAACATACATTTCAAGCATTTAAGAATATAATTCAAGTTACACGAACTTACCTAATTGCTTGTTTGTGTTTATAATTTCATTAACCCGATATCTTTTCTTTTCCATGATCAAGTTTCATATTTGAGTCGTCTGGATCTTTATAAATAAATTTGATCATCATTTTCATTCATTTCATATTCTAATGCGTTTAATTAATGCTCTAGGCAAAATTACCATTTTGCTCCCAAACTTTTAATTAATGACGATTTCATCCTTAGGGTCAGGAAAATAAAATTCTTGCAATTTAATCCTTATTTCCAGCTATTATTCTCATATGTATTGATAACAGTCCATGAATTCTATAAAATATCAAAATTTTCCATAATTTTAACACTTTTCAATTTAATCCCTAAAACATGTTTTCCCTCGATCTTGAACTAAATTAATAATTTCATTCAATTTTGAATTTAAATAATAAAATAATCCATTTCACGCAATTTGGTCAATTCTGACTTTTTTACAAAATTGCCCGTAAAGTTTTACTTTTATTCAATTTAGTCCCTGAGCCTAAAATATACAAATTAGCCATGCTAGATGAATATTCATACATATTTTTCCTCCTCCTCCTCTCCATTCCACATCTTTAATGTAGATAACACACTTGTAAGTAACATTATCCATAATTTTTATTATTTACTTTTATGAATATTCAAGTTGTCTATCTGCATCATAGTCACTAAATTATTTATATCTGGAGTTATAGAACTCCAAATTAAGATCCGATAATTTTACCTGAAACTAGACTTATATATATTCTTACCATAAAATTTTAAGAATTTTTTGGTTTACCCAATAAGTACATTTTATTCTTTAAAATACCCCTGTTCTGTTATCTGACAGTTCTAGCCCTTCTTCAGTAAAATTAATTATCTCCTCGTACATAATTCGAATGATGTTACTGTTTGTTTTTATTGAAAATAGACTCATTCAGGATTCTAAAAATATAAATTTAATCCCATAATTATTTTATCCAATATTTTATGATTTTACAAAGTCAGAACAGGGGAACCCAAAATCATTCTGACCTTGTCTCACAAAATTTATCATATCTCATGATTTACAATTCCATTGCTTAAATAATTTCTTCTATAAGAAACTGGGCTTAATAAGCTTTAATTTCATATTTTATTAATCCTATAATTATATTTATACAATTTTTAATGAATTTTCAAAGTTAGACTACTGCTGCTGTCCAAAACTATTTTAGTACAAGATATTAATTACCATGTTATAACACCCTTATTTTCTTTTTCTACACCATTTCTCATTACTTTCTCTTATTTTCTCTTCACTAACATATCAAGAACATAGGATCTTATGTAAGAAAACTCTACTATAACATTATTTCCATGCTTTGTCAATAATAACAAACTTAAAAACATATTGAAATCTTGATATACTTACCTTGTTCTATTGATACTAATCTTTAACTTGATTTTCTCTCTCCTCCAGCTTCTATTTCTTGAATCCAACTTGATATTCTAACTCCCCATGGTCTCCTTAACATTTTTCTCTTTTAGTAGCTATGGAAATTCTTTTGATTTCTAGGTGAAAATGGTGAATTTTTTGGTGGAAGGACCAAATTGTAAAGAAAAGAAAATTTCTTTCTTTTCCTTTTCTTCTAACGTTGGTTGCATGCATAGAAAGATGATGAAAATTCTTCATCTTTCCTTCCTTTTATACTAAATAATTAATAATAAAATAATAATGAAATATAATAAAATAATAAAATATCTCATTAAAATAATATATATCTAATTAAATAATCATAAAATATCATCAACATCATCATTACTTTCTAGATTTCTCTCTCTTCCAATTGACCATTTTGCCCTTTATTATCTTTTAAAATTCCATCCTTGAGTCATCATTTAATTTGGCTAAATTGCAATTTAGTCCCTCATAGTTCTTCACATATTCAATTTGGTCCTAATTCATCCATTTTCCTTAGTTTCTAGATCATTCCACTCTTAAAATATTTACACTATTTGTCCTTTAAATTTTTCATATTTACACTTTAACCCCTCAAATTTTGAGTATTTACTCTTGTGCAACAAAACTTTTCTCACTTTTACAATTTAGTCATTTCTTGAATTAATATATCATAATATACTTCTCAATATTGACATAACTCAAAATTTCCCTTTTGGTCACTTTATTTTCTTATTTTACTATATCAAGGATAATATCTTACTGTAAAAATTTTTAGGGTATTATTGTAACGCCCCGTACCCGAGACCGTCGCCGGAGTCGAACACGAGGTGTTAATAGACTTAATTCATTACTTAAACAGCTCAAACAATTTATTTTTAAAATTTTTAGTCAAGCTAACAATCTGCGTTATAGTCGCTTAAAAATTCATATCTTGATTTACGAAACTCGAAATCCAATTCCGTAAATTTTCCCTGAGACTAGACTCATATATATTTACTAATTTTTTTATAGAATTTTTCGTCAAGCAAATTAGTACAATTTATTAGTTAAAGTCTCCCCTGTTTCAGAGTTTGACTGCTCTGACCTCTGTGTATTACGAATCAGATATCTCCCTGTACAGAGTTTCAATGACTATGTTGTTTCTTTCTAATAAAACTAGACTCAATAAGGAATCTGTACATATAAATCATGACTTATAATTATCTTTGAAAATTTATGGTGAATTTCCAAAGTCAAAACAGGGGATCCAGAAATCGCACTGGCCCTATTTCACAAAAATTTAAACATCTCATAAATATAACTCATATACTGTTTTTTCATATATGACTATTTTCCATATATTATTCATCATCTAATTGTATCTCTACTATTTTTAGTAATTTTTCAAACTCACGTCACTGCTGCTGTCTGAATCTATTTTATGGTAAATTTTACCTATTTCATGGTTTCCATGGATTAGCTAGCAATTTAGCATACATAACACAAAATATGATCATGATTAGCCATTCCAATGGCTAATTATTACCAAGCATTTCCATACCACTCAATAACCATATCATAAGACCATATACACAAAATGATTATAATGCTATACATGCCATACTCAAAATATACAAGCCATTATGCCAAGATGGTATACGGATAGTGTGAGCGTGCCTCCGACCGTTTCCGATTTCTGAGCTGGCTTGTCAACACTACAAGGAATGAAAAGGAGGGAGTAAGCATAAATGCTTAGTAAGTTCACATGCAAATAGCAAGTAACATAACAATATAAGCAAACATAAAACATCATTTGCATAATCATCACCGAGACATTCATATCACATTTTCATTTATCATCTTACCATATTGTTGTTATATCGAGTTTTCAACGCGAGTGTTAAGTACATACTTGTTCAAAGTATTCATTTCACAACACTTACCAATACGTCCCTTTCATCTCGAGTATTCCTCCGCTTGAGTAGAATTTTACCCGTTGAACACATCGGAATATAATTCAGATACATGGAAAGTTTGCACATAAGTGCTACATATGTAGCCAAGCTACCATGTAACCCGCCCATAAGTGAACTCGGACTCAACTCAACGAGCTCAGATGCCTAGTTACATCTCTCGAACTCGGACTCAACTCAACGAGTTCGGACATTTGCATCCATAAGTGAACTCGGACTCAACTCAACGAGTTCGGATGCCCAAACATCCTAGTGACATGTCACTTGTATCCTAATCCATTCCTAAGGTTCAACGGGACCTTTTTCCCAATCATGTGTCTCAACCATCTCCTACGGAATGTCGATATCGATACTCGGTAGTATTTCACATTTTCCAAGTATATCACATAATTTGACATATTAACAAACAATTATCACAGTATAATATTTCATAATAATTATCATATCATTTAAATAACATTAAAACATTTAAAATAATCTATGTTACCAACATTTACATATGAACTTACCTCGTATGCGAAAATGGCTACTTTTACCATTTTGTCCACAACTTGGTATTTTCCCCATTTTAGTCCGAATTTCAGTTTTCCTTTCTCTATCATTTAAAATATAGTCTAATTAGGACTCACATTATTCAAATTGACCCAAAAATCATATTTTGGCAAAATTACAGTTTTTCCCCTAAACTTTCACATATTTACACTTTTTCCCCAAAGCTCGTAAATTAAACTTCAGCCTATTTTCTTATGTTTATGACATGCTGATCATTTTTCCCTTCTATGGCAACATCAAATTCTCACTCTAACATGTACTTATGACTATTAGGTATTTTTACCGATTAAGCCCTTTTGCTAGTTTTCGCTTAAAACCGAGTAGCACAAGTTGTCTAACATAATTTAAAACCTCATATTCTATCATAAAAGACCAAAATACACAAATTTCACCTATGGGTATTTTTCCAAATATAAAACCTAGGTTAAATTATTGCTAGCATAAGCTAAATCGAGCTACCGAGACTCCAAAAACGTAAAAATCATTAAAAACGAGGCTAGAACGGACTTACAATCGAGCATGGAAGCTTGAAAAACCCTATCCATGGTTTCTCCTTGCTATATTCGGCCATGGGGTTGAAGATGAGCAAAATTGGCTTTTAATTTTGTATTTTAATTCATTTTGCCCCTAAATGACCAAAATGCCCTTACTACTAAACTTTCCAAAATTCCATTCATGTCCAATTTTTGTCCATAGACTTAGAAATTGGTAAAATTTCTATTTAAGACCTCTTAATTAATATTTCAAAACAATTTCATACTAGAAACTTCTAGAATGCAAGTTTTACAAATTATTCGTTTTAGTCCCTAATTTCAATTTTAGCACTTTATGCATAAAATTTCTTCACGAAATTTTCACACAATCATGCAATCATATCATAGACCTCAAAATAATCATAAAATAATTATTTCTATCTCAAATTTTGTGGCCATGAAACCACTATTCCGACTAGGCCCAAAATCAGGATATTACAATTATAGCCACAATAGCTCACTGATACAGAAATTAGTGTTTTTGACAATAGGGATTTGTTTACACTCACCGTTGTGAGGTTTGCCCCTCATCGCTGTTACTCACCCAACTATCCTTTACATATTCCATATGATGCCATAACCTGGCCATGATCTTACACTATATGGTCTTCAGAGTGCCATGGACTTTTTCTTGTAGAGTCTCGTGTTTCTAGTCCTGACGGGCCCCTTTAGACGACTCTAGATACAAAGACATACACTTCATGTAGACTTATACTTGACAGACTCGTTCACAATTGAATTATTCATGATAGACTCTTTTGCAATAGACTTATTCATATAATCAAAACACACATATACAGATTGTACACATTCGGACACATTATCCCTAGAGATCATATCCATTTTCCATACGAATCTTTCATGCAAGTTTATTATATAGACATTTCACATAGAATCATCACATCATACATTATTAGCTCATTTTTCATAGAAGGTTCTAACATGTACAATACATTTGCAAGAGTTGACTTAGAGACTTGCCTTATAATCTTGAAGGTTGTTAAACTTTAGATCTAATCCTTCCTTGTGACAACAACAACTTGAGTTCCATATTTTTCATTCAATAAGATACTATAGCTTCTTCGCCTCATCAAACAAAAACACTTTCTTAGAATCTATTCAGGCAACCTTTATCATCATTTTAAACCCAAAACATAACACTAAGCCTTATCTCTTCAGGTATACTTACAGATCTGTGTTCCTTTAACAAGAAGAACCTCAAAACATACCTTAATAAGAGGAAAATCACTAGCAGAATTGGGGTTTTAGATTCATCTATTGGGAGGAAACTTTCATTTACTAATAGCCTTCACCCTTAAGAAGGAATATAACCCCTTTAACTTAACCCGAGTGTCATTTTAACCTAACTTAAGTTTTCATGGGGACTTGGTGAACATCACGTAGAAACTAAGTGGCTTATCAAAATCTGCCACGTTTAAGAAACTTACCTAATACTCCTTCAACCTTTAACTCTTCTAGTTCACGTTTAGTTAGTTCCTAACCATCTTTCCTTACAATTCAACTGGTATAAGACTACATTGGTCACTAGAGGTATTATGCCCTCTGCATGGCCTCATACCTCATAACCATCCTTTTTCATAACGCTTTTATTTCACTTATTGTAACAGCCCGATTTTCATGGCGACTCGTAAATATTATTTTTAGAACATTCATAGAGTCATTAAAGTTGTATTAAAATTTAGTTTAGAAATATTAACATTTAGATAGTTAATTAGGAGAAAATGGCTAAATTGAAAAAGGTGCAAAACTTGTTAAATAATGCAATTAAATGATTAAATGGTTTAATAATTAATAAAAGAAGGACTTAAATGATAATTAAGCCCTAGTCACTATAGTAGGACGGCTAAACATGAGAAAATGTGAAAAATTAATGTGAACTAATGGAAAATTTAATTTAGTTAAAATTATAACAAAATTAATTGAAAAACAAAAGATTTTCTTCTTCATTTCTTCATTTCTCTTGCCAAATAGCCATAGGTAGGGTGTGTAACACCCCTAACCTGTATCCGTCGTCGGAACAGGGTCGTAAGGCATTACTGAATTAAAATACAATCTCAAACGAACACATGCATGTATATGTATAATTATTCACAAACGTAAGTCTCAAAGGTTAATTAAAATTATTTAAATAAATTAATACTACTGTTAAATTAAAACATTTCACCTCATGTATATGTGAACAGTCTTATTATCCACATGAAAAAACAAAAAACAAAATTAAATATAATCTATATATTGCATTATACCTATTCACTGCTTGCATTTAATTAATAAGATTAAGTAACCATCACATGTATATAATTAATAAACACTTGTTCTCATAAATACTTTGCATATGTACTCAACATGCAAAACTTAAATAATATAGCAAGTCCAAGTGTTATTCACGCATATCATAGCTTAATACAATAAGAAGTTTCGAAATTAATATCATGCACACTCATTTTCTTTTATTCAATAACTTCATGATTTTCAATAGTTCACCGACTTCTATAATGAACCATTCAACCGTTTATGCACATCATCAACAGTTCAAATTGTATATTATGCATTCGCCCTTGACCTTGACATAATATAAACTAGACATTAAAAACATATATTTTATTCATTATGAATGCTTACAGCCTGTGCATTTACCCAAAAGTCAAAGCTAAAATTTTCATTAAAATTCTAAATTCACATTAATTAGCCAACTAGGTTATTCATAAACTATATATATATATTATTAAGACAATACCGCACATACTATTTACAATGACATAATAATACACAATAAACATTCATTATACCTTTACCCTTTCTTGGCCGAAACCTATTGTTTAAGAATCACATACAAATCCAAACTTCCAACCTCAATTACTAATCAACAAGTTCATTAAACATTTGACTAAGGATATACAAGACTAAGTCTAACATAACACACAAGCTACATTCAAAGCATATGACACTCATCACACATACTTTGCATTCAAAGCAAGCAATTTAATGATAGAGGTTACTGAAAGCCTTACTTAACATAATAGAATACTAATATAATAACTTAGCCATTTTTGCATGGCATTTATACATAACCAACTTTCATCACTTTCAAAACATGATCCAACCTATACATGCTATAATTTAAGTTCAGTTTAAAGGTACCAAAGTTGTGGTTAGTGTGACGGGCTTGTCTGACAATCCCTGAGCTTGTAGCTTGACTCCAAAATCTATAAAACAGAGTAAACACAATACACAGAATAAGATATCACAACTTAGTAAGTTTTAAGCAAACAAACAATCAAATAAAATTAGTCAATATAACTAAACAGAACCAAATTATTTTTATCATACCACATGTATATCCAATCGTTTATAAATACATATATTCATACTAAATATGTATTTAAGCATATAATAAATATTTCTCTTTTATATTTTTTTCTTTTTTTTATATTATCACCTTGACCGAATATTTATATCACCAAAATCCATATAATTTGACTTTTAATCTTCATAGCCGAATATATAATACATATTTAGTTCACATGCACAAACACAAACTCATGTGATTTATTATAATTCCACTTGCATATACTAACCCTATAACCGAATATGTACCTCATCACTTAATCACATACACGTAAGAACTATTACAACATGCTTACTAGTCAATCACAAATAAATACACATATCAAATACACATATTTTTTTTTCTAAATTTGTACTTACAAGATTTGTAACAAATAACCAAGGTGTTTACTTACCTTTGTTCAAATAAATAACAAATAAATTCTTACCTGATCTATAGTTTGTTTTACACATTCGTTCTCATTATACCTCTGCCTGATGAACCATTCAAAATTGGATAGGACACTCGGATAATCACACAAGTCGTACACTGCCAACGTCCCAGACGTGGTCTTACATGTAGTCATATACAGATGCCACTGTCCCAGACAGGGTCTTACTCATAAACACATATCAGAACCACATATCGATGCCATGGTCTTACTCACACACATATATCAGAATCCTATGTCATGACATATGTATCCTAACTATTCCTAATGTTCATATGGGGCTTTCGGACGTCGTATCTCGGTCGAATTGAACTCGAAAGTATGGTAGCCATATTTATCCATATTCAACCATAGTACAATTAATTCTAACATTCCATAACAGCATATAATTATAACATTAATTTACTAATAAAGACGTCTATTAGCTTAAAAACTTACCTCAAACGGTACAAAACGGAATCGGGCAGCTAGTTGACAACTTTCATTTTTCCCCGATCCAAATTCGATTTCTTTAGTTCTTGATCTAAAAATATTAAAATTAAGCTCATTCAAATATATTTTCATTCAATTTAGTCCAAAAACACATAAATAGGCAAATTACCATTTTACCCCTAACATTTACAATTTTTTTTCAATTTAGTCCCCATTGCACAGAACACAAAATACACAAAATTTGGCTACACTCTAGTTAGTCCGAATGCTCCCTATATACATACAAGTCCATATTTTCCATAAATTTCATAATTTAGTCCCTCAACTTTTTATTTTTGCAATTAAGTCCTAATTACTCAAAATCATCAAAAAATCCAATACAAAATATGTTAACCCAACACCTATCTTTCATATTTCATCATCAAACAATAAAAATCACAAGCTCTCATCAATAACATAACTTAAAATATTCATCAAAATTAAAAATTTAAGCATGGGTTTTGTAGTACTCGAAGCAACGATCTCAAAAACGTAAAAATTATCAAAAATCGACTAAAAACGAACCTTGAATTTGAACTTGGGAGATGGCCGAACCTAGTTTCTTCTCTGTTGTTTTATTCTTTTGTTTATAATCGGCTATGGTGATATTATAAGAGCACTTAGGCTTATTTTATTTTATAACATATATTTTATAAATTAAAGGTTGGCTTCCTAAATTACCCTTTTAAAAATTAACAACTAAAGCTTATAAGCCAAGGACATATTCGTCCATGTCACATGTACATGGTTTCTAACTCATAACTTATATTATATACATATAATTATATACATTTTATTATTATAACATATATATATTGTACATATTAAAAATGAAAATATATTCAACTTAGCTAATGCCGTCCACTAATATATATATAGAAAAAAAATTGGACTTTTTGCATCATGAGTGCTTCCATTTAAGAAGCCATTTCCAAAACAGTCCTTAGAATTAAAACTTGCTAATTTTCAATTTATGCGATTAAGTCCTTTCATTTAATCGGATACCCAAACGATAAAATTAAATCACAAAAAATTCACAGATATAAATTCACACAAAATAAACAAGAAAAATAATTTAAAAATATTTTTCTGACTCAGATTCGTGGTCCCGAAACCACCGTTCCGATTAGCGTCTAAATTGGGCTATTACAACTCTCCCCCCTTAGGGATTTTCATCCCCGAAAATCTTACCGGTTAATAGGTACGGATAACGTTCTCTCATTGTATCTTCTGGCTCCCATGTTGCTTCCTCAAGTCCATGTTTATGCCACAATACTTTAACTAATGAAATCTTTTTATTCCTTAACTCTTTTGTCTCGCGAGTCAAAGTGCGAATCGGTTCTTCTTCGTAGGTTATATCAGGCTGAATTTCAATCTCAAACGGGCTAATCACATGAGAAGGATCAGACCGATACCTCCGAAGCATTGAAACGTGAAATACATTGTGTATCTTTTCCAACTCAGGTGGCAACAACAATCTGTAAGCAACTGGCCCAATACGCTCTATAATTTTATATGGCCCAATGAATCTCGGACTCAATTTGCCTTTATGACCGAATCTGAGTATTTTCTTCCACGGTGAGACTTTCAAGAAAACTTTGTCTCCAATCTGAAACTCTATATCTTTACGTTTCAAGTCCGCATAAGATTTCTGACGATCCGATGCTGCTTTCAAACTTTCAAGAATCACTTTCACTTTCTGTTCAGTTTCTCTGATCAAGTCAACCTCGTGTATCTTATTTTCACTGAGCTCAGTCCAGTACAACGGCGTATGGCATTATGACCATATAAAGCTTCATAAGGTGCCATTTTGATACTTGACTGATAACTGTTATTATATACAAATTCAATCAGAGGCAGGTATTATTCCCACGTACCTTCGAACTCGAGAAAGCAACACCTCAACATATCCTCAAGTATCTGAATGATTCGTTCAGACTGGCCATCTGTTTGCGGATGGAAAGCAGTACTGAAATGTAATTTCGTACCTAGTGCATCTTGCAGTTTCTTCCAAAACCGTGATGTAAACCTCGGATCTCTATCGGAAACAATGGATATAGGCACACCATGTAATCTTACAATCTGAGAAACGTACAATTCAGCCAGCTTATCAAGTGAGTAATCTGTACGTATCGGAACAAAATGAGCTGATTTAGTCAATCTATCAACAACAACCCAGATTGCATCCTTTTTGCTCGGTGTCAACGATAGACCAGATACAAAATCCATCGTAACTCTGTCCCACTTCCATTCTGGTATCATAATTAGCTAAAGTAACCCTGAAGGTACCTGATGCTCGGCTTTTACCTGTTGACAGACTAAACATCTAGTAACAAAGTTAGAGATGTCTCGCTTCATACCATGCCACCAGTAAAGCTGTTTCAAATCATTATACATCTTTGTACTACCTAGGTGAACAGATAACCGACTACTATGTGCTTCATTCAAAATCATCTGAATCAACTCTGAATTCCTCGAAACACATATTCGGTCTTTGAATCTTAAACAATCATCAGCATCAACTCTGAACTCTGAATCAGTATCCATCTCACACTGAACTCGTTTTGCAATCAATTCATTATCAACCTTCTAAGCATTACATATTTGTCAAAAAAATAACGGTCTTGCTTTCAATTCAGCTACTATCGAACCATCCTCAGACATGGTCATATGCGCATTCATTGCACGCAAATAAAACAATGATTTTTGGCTTAAAGCATCAGCAACAACGTTAGCCTTTCTTGGGTGATAGTCAATCACAAGCTTGTAGTCTTTTAACAGTTCTAACCATCGAAATTGTCTCAAATTCAGATCTTTCTAAGTCATCAAGTATTTCAGGCTTTTATGATCAGAATAAACATGACATTTCTCATTGAACAGGTAATGACGCCAAATTTTTAATGCGAACACAATAGCTGCCAATTCCAGGTCATATGTCGGATAGTTCTTTTCATGTGACTTTAACTGTCTCGAGGCATAAGCTATCACTTTGCCTTCCTGCATCAGAACGCAGCCCAAACCATTTAATGATGCATCACTATAAATAACAAATTCTTTACCCGATTCTGGCTGAACTAGCACTGGAGCTTTAGTTAAAAGGGCTTTCAATTGTTCAAAACTTTTCTAACACTTCTCTGACCACTCAAACTTAACGTCTTTCCGTAGAGCTTTGTCATCAGAGCTGCAATCATAGAGAAACCTTTCACGAATTGTCTGTAATAACCAGCAAGTCCCAAAAAGCTTCAGACTTCAAAAACATTCTTCGGAGGTTTCCAATCCAGTATAGCTGAAATTTTGCTCGGATAAACCCAAATACTTGATGCTGATACCACATGGCCCAAAAAACTGACTTCATTTAACCAAAACGTACATTTACTAAATTTCGCATATAACTATTTATCTCATAAAGTCTGTAACACAAGTCTCAAATGTTCAGCATGTTCAGCTTCATCACGAGAGTAGATCAAAATGTCATCTATAAACACAATCACAAATCGGTCCAAATACGGTCTGAAGATTCGATTCATCAAATCCATGAAAACAATAGGTGCATTAGTGAGTCTGAAAGGCATAACCAGAAACTCATAATGTCCATACCTTGTTCTGAACGCAATCTTTGGCACATCTGAATCTTTAACTCGCAACTAATAGTAGCCTGATCTCAAATCTATCTTCGAAAGTACTGTAGCCCCTTTCAGTTGGTCAAACAGATCATCAATCCGTGGTAACGAATAGTTATTCTTTATAGTCACCTTATTAAGCTGTCTATAATCGATACACATTCTCATAGTTCCGTCTTTCTTTTTCACAAACAACATAGGTGCACCCTACGGGGAGAAACTCAGTCGCGCGAAACCTCTATCTATCAATTATTGCAATTGAGCTTTCAATTCTTTTAATTCTGTAGGTGCCATTCTATATGGAGCTATAGATATCAGAGTCGTCCCAGGCATTAACTCAATACCAAACTGTACTTCCTGAATAGGCGGCAAACCCGATAATTCTTTTGAAAACACATCCGAATACTCACATACAACAGGTACTGATTTAATGTTTCTTTCAGTCACTTTACTGTCGACCGCATAGGAAAAATAGGCTTCACACCCTTTTCTCACATATTTCTGAGCTAGCATCGAAGATATCACTACTGGTAAACCATACAAATCACTATATTCAACCCGAATGACTTC
This sequence comes from Gossypium hirsutum, assembly GCF_007990345.1. Taxonomy (NCBI): domain Eukaryota; kingdom Viridiplantae; phylum Streptophyta; class Magnoliopsida; order Malvales; family Malvaceae; genus Gossypium; species Gossypium hirsutum. Next base: position 115,581,796 of record NC_053431.1, read on the forward strand.
ATCATTTAAACTCCGTAGATCAATGGTATTTCTTTTATAGTTCACAATAGCATCATGTAAAGTTAACCAATCCATACCCAGAATTATATCAAACTTATCAAATTGCAGCAACATCAAATCAGCCGGAAAGCACAGATCTCAAACCATTAAGGGACAATTCTTGCACATTTTATCAACCATAACACACCGGCCCAAGGGATTTGACACTCTAATTACAAACTCAGTAGACTCAACAAGTAGAGTCTTACTGAATACTATCTCATATATATAAGAATGAGTAGAACTAAGATCAATCAATGCAATTACATTAGTATCATAAAGAGTAAATGTACCAGTAATAACATCCAGGGATAAAGCCTCTTCTCGTGCACGTATAGCATAGGCTCTGACAGGTGAGCGAGCCTCAAATCTATTTGCTATATTTTTATTTCCTCTCTGACTGCCACTCGCATTACTCGCATTTCTTGGTGGTCTACCCCGAGCCATAGTATTACCCGATCTCGAGTTCTGCACTAGATTCTCTTTAGCTAACCTTGGGTAATCTCGAATATAGTGCTTCATCTTCCCGCATTTAAAACAAACCCGATCATGTAATCTGCAACTGCGAGGATGTCGTTTACCATAATGCTCACACTCAGGTTGATTAGATCTGATATTACCCACACTGGCTACTGAGGTAGCTCTCGAATTCACATGTGGTCTGTTCTGATCTTGTCGAGAATAACCCGAAGTGGCTTTTGAACAACTAAAATCATCTCGGGACTTCTTTGATGCCGACTGGAATAACTTACCAGGTGTTCTTTTGCGTGCATCTCTAGCTTCAAAGTCAGCTTTTCTTTTCTCTTTCCCAAGCTCTTCAGCTTTGCAGGCTCGCTCAACAAGTGCCACAAACTCTTTTATCTCAAGTATGCCAACTAACAGTCTGATATCTTCATTTAGCCCATCTTCAAATGTTTTACACATTATGGCTTCAGTGGAAACACACTCTCGGGCATACCGGCTAAGTCTCACAAATTTTCGCTCATACTCCGTCACTGTCATCCGACCCTGTTTCAGGTCTAGAAATTCTTTACACTTCTGATCTATAAATCTTTGACTGATATAATTCTTACGGAACTCAGTCTGAAAGAATTCCCGTCACCTGCTCTCTCGGAACTACTGACACTAGAGTATTCCACCAATGGTATGATGTGTCTCGAAGTAAGGATATAACACATTTTAAACATTCCTCTAGAGTGCAGGACAACTTATCAAACACAATGATGGTATTATCAAGCCAGAACTTAGCCCGCTCAGCATCATCATCATCAGTGGCCTTAAACTCTTCAGCTCCATGTTTTCTGATTTTATCAACAGGTGGTCTACTCAATTGCAACAGATCACTTACTTGAGGTATAGCAGGCATTGAAGATGGATTAGTCGGGGGGTGGAGATTGTTGTGCAGCCGGGTTAGTCTGGATATATTGGGTGAACCAGTCATTCATCATTTGATAAAAGGCTTGTTTAGCCTTACTTTTTGGATTACTCGAAGTCGGTCGAGAATCAGCCTGCACTGTCCCTTACGTGAGAGCAGGCGCTACACTCTCGACATCATCATCTACATCTCTGTCGGGATCCATTTACTATATGAAAACACATTTCAAATGTCAGAAGTCATCACACTATCACAGTATATAATTATGGCATGTATAACTAAACTCACACATGTTATGTAGTCCTAGAACCGATTAAACCGTAGCTTTGATACCAGTAAAATATAACACCCCTAACCCGTATCCGTCACTGGAATAGGGTTGTAAGGCATTACTGAATTAAAACACAATCTCAAATGAACACATGCATATATATGTATAATTATTCACAAACGTAAGTCTCAAAGGTTAATTAAAATTATTTAAATAAATTAATACTACTTTTAAATTAAAATATTTCACCTCATGTATATGTGAACAGTCATATTATCCATATGAAAAAAAAAACAAGATTAAATATAATCTACATATTGCATTATACCCATTCACGACTTGCATTTAATTAATAAGATTAACTAACCATCACATGTATATAATTAATAAGCACTTGTTCTCATAAACACTTTACACATGTACTCAACATGCAAAACTTAAATAATATAGCAAGTCCAAGTGTTATTCACGCATATCATAGCTTAATACAATAATAAGTTTCGAAATTAATATCTTGCACACTCCATTTTCTTTTATCAATAACTTCATGATTTTCAATAGTTCACCAACTTCTATAATGAACCATTCAACCGTTTATGCACATCATAAACAGTTCAAATTGTTTATTATGCATTCATCCTTAACCTTGACATAATATAAACTAGACATTAAAAACATATATTTTATTCATTATGAATGCTTACAACCTGCGCATTTACCCAAAAGTCAAAGCTAAAATTTTAATTAAAATTCTAAACTCACATTAATTAGCCAACTAGGTTATTCATAAACTATATATATATATTATTAAGACAATACCGCACATAATATTTACAATCACATAATAATACACAATAAACATACATTATACCTTTACCTTTTCTTGGCCGAAACCTATTGTTTAAGAATCACATGCAAATCCAAACTTCCAACCTCAATTACTAAACAACAAGTTCATTAAACATTTGACTAAGGATATACAAGGCTAAGTCTAACATAACACACAAGCTACATTCAAAGCATATGACACTCATCACACATACTTTGCATTCAAAACAAGCAATTTAATGATCGAGGTTACTTAAAGCCTTACTTAACATAATCGAATACTAATATAATAACTTAGCCATTTTCATCTGGCATTTATACATAACCAACTTTCATCACTTTCAAAACATGATCCAACCTATACATGCTATAATTTAAGTTCAGTTTAAAGGTACCAAAGCTGTGGATAGTGTGACGAGCTTGGTTGACAATCCCCTAGCTTGTAGCTTGACTCAAAAATTTATAAAACAGAGTAAACACAAGACACAGAATAAGCTATCATAGCTTAGTAAGTTTTAAGCAAACAAACAATCAAATAAAATTAGTCAATATAACTAAACAGAACCAAATTATTTTATCATACCACATGTATATCCAATCGTTTATAAATACATATATTCATACTAGGTATGTATTTAAGCATATAATAAATATTTCTCTTTTATATTTTTTTCTTTTTTTTATATTATCACCTTGACCGAATATTTATATCACCAAAATCCATATAATTTGACTTTTAATCTTCATAGCCGAATATATAATACATATTTAGTTCACATGCACAAACACAAAACTCATGCGATTTATTATACTTCCACTTGCATATATTAATCATATAACCGAATATGTACCTCATCACTTAATCACATACACGTAAGAACTATTAAAACATGCTTACTAGTCAATCACAAATAAATACACATATCAAATACACATTTTTTTTTCTAAATTTGTACTTACAAGATTTGTAACAAATAACCAAGGTGTTTACTTACCTTTGTTCAAATAAATAACAAATAAATTCTTATCTGATCTATAGTTTGTTTTACACATTCATTCTCATTATACCTCTGCCCGATGAACCATTCGGAATTGGATAGGACACTCGGATAATCACACAAGTCGTACACTACCAACGTCCCAGACGTGGTCTTACATGTAGTCATATACCGATGCCACTGTCCCAGATAGGGTCTTACTCGTAAACACATATCGGAACCACATATCGATGCCATGGTCTTACTCGCACACATATACTGGAATCCTATGTCATGACATATGTATCCTAACTATTCCTAAGGTTCATACAGGGCTTTCAGACGTCGTATCTCGATCGAATTGAACTCGAAAGTGTGGTAGCCATATTTATCCATATTCGGCCATAGTACAATTAAATTCTAATATTCCATAACAACATATAATTATAACATTAATTTACTAATAAACACGTCTATTTGCTTAAAAACTTACCTCGGACGGTACAAAATGGAATTAGGCAGCTAGTCGATAACTTTCGTTTTTCCCCGATCCAAATCTGATTTCTTTAGTTCTTGATTTAAAAGTATTCAAATTAAGCTCATTCAAACATATTTTCATTCAATTTAGTCCTAAAACACATAAATAGGAAAATTACCATTTTACCCCTAACATTTACAATTTTTTTCAATTTAGTCCCTATTGCACAGAACACAAAATACACAAAATTTGGCTACACTCTAGTTAGGCCGAATGCTCCCTATATACATACAAGTCCATATTTTCCATAAATTTCATAATTTAGTCCCTCAACTTTTTATTTTTGCAATTAAGTCCTAATTACTCAAAATCATAAAAATTTTCAATACAAAATATGTTAACCCAACACCTATCTTTCATATTTCATCATCGAACAATAAAAATCACAAGCTCTCATCAATAGCATAACTTAAAATATTCATCAAAATTAAAAATTTAAGCATGGGTTTTGTAGTACTCGAAGCAATGATCTCAAAAACGTAAAAATGATAAAAAACCAACTAAAAACGAACCTTGAAATTGAACTTGGGAGATGGCCGAACCTAGTTTCTTCTCTCTTTTTTTTCCTTCTTTTTTTTATAATCGGCTATGGTGATATTATAAGAGCACTTAGGCTTATTTTATTTTATAACATATATTATATAAATTAAAGGTTGGCTTCCTAAATTACCCTTTTAAAAATTAACAACTAAAGCTTATAAGCCAAGGACATATTCGTCCATGTCACATGTACATGGTTTCTAACTCATAACTTATATTATATACATATAATTATATACATTTTATTATTATAACATATATATATTGTACATATTAAATAAGAAAATATATTCAACTTAGCTAATGCCGTCCACTAATATATATACAGAAAAAAATTTGGACTTTTTGCATCATGAGTGCTTCCATTTAAGAAGCCATTACCAAAACAGTCATTACATTTAAAACTAGCTAATTTTCAATTTATGCGATTAAGTCCTTTCATTTAATCGGATACCCAAACGATAAAATTAAATCACGAAAATTTCACAAATTTAAATTCACATAAAATAAACATAAAAATAATTTAAAAATATTTTTCTGACTCAGATTCGTGGTCCCGAAACCACCGTTCCAATTAGGGTCTAAATCGGGCTGTTACTTGGTGAAAGAGCTTTGGTTTCTTATTTTGAATGCATGTAAGTGATTTTGATGTTATTTCTTGTAATTTTTATGTTTTTGAGATAGTTGCAACTAGGTCCAGCTAGCCTGTACCTCCGTTTTTTATTCTGTTAAAAATTGTGGAAGTTTCCATTGATTAATATTGATTATTTTTGATGAATACCATGTATTTGGAGCCTTTATTATGCTATTTGATGAATTTGTAAAGAGATTTTTGTTAAATCTTAATTTTAGGATTAAATTATGAAAATGTCAAAATATTAGGGTTTGATAGTGAATTTGATGTTTACTAAAGGCTGTTTGAGGGCCTAATATATTTGGATAAATTATTAACTTGAGAAAATTAGTTAATTTGATGAATTTCAAGTTAAGTTTTAATGCTTATTAGTTTGATTTATTCTTGTAGGACCTTTAGAATCGTTGCTTTGATTGGATTGACTCGAACACTCACACACTATCATCAACATATTGGTAACCATTTTGGTTTTTGCTTGTTGGTTTAAGTGGCATGTTTTAGGAAAGGGTCTTTAGTACTTAAATATTTTGTATGGATGTAAATATTGAAAGTATTATGTTATGTTTGTTGCTAGTAATGATAGTTGAACTTGTGTTCTTAATTAGGTAAACCTTTCGGAACATATATAAGTAGAAATTGTTTAAATCTTTTGGTACCAAATGATGATGATTGAATACTTCAAGTATGCTATGTGAATTAGCTTAGTTTTAAGTAGTTATGATGTTTAATTTTTTATAAGTGTTTGGCATGTTTGGATGTGGTGGATTGGTATAATTGTTAAAGATGACATGTATGTCTATAAGTGCTAGTTGTTAAATGGCATGTCTGGTACTTTTTGGTGTGAATTTGATAGGTATACAAAATTTTATGATTTGGCATAAACTTAGTTATAAATGAGTTGAACTATTGGCCAAATTTTGCATATTGTTATACATGTTTAATTATTGTGATTGAGGTGCCTTTTAGTCATATTGGTTGTTTGAATATTTACCTTATTGGTTTAGCTTGTTAATGCATATTTTGGTACATTTTGAATGCTTGTTTACATATGGAAAATTGCTTATAGGTGTGTGCGCAATTGGGTGAGAAAAGTGACTCATTTTTCATCCACACGGCCAGAGACATGGCCTAGCATACGGCCTGGCACACGGGTGTGTGAGGCCATTTTGAGGGGTACATGGCCTGACACACAGGCGTGTGGCTTGGCCGTGTGACCCAAGTCAAAGAGTTACACGAGTAAGGGCATAGGCTGGGACACGACCGTGTGTCCCTACTTTGAATTCCCACACGGCCTGGCCACATGCCCATGTGACCTCTGCAGTACGAAAATTTTGAACCTTTTCCCAAAAATTATATATATATTTGATTTAGTCCCTATTAATTTCTAATGTGTTTTTAAAGCCTTGAGGGCTCGTATAAGGGACAATATGTATGAGTTTGAATAATATTGCTATGAATTGTGATACGTTTTGATTCTTTTGATTAATTGATCGTGTGGGATGTAAACTTTCAGTAATACTCTATAGCCCTATTTCGACAGCGAATATTGTAACACTCTTTACTCGTATTCGATGCCAGAACAGAGTACGAGGCGTTACCTATCTCAACACATGCAAACATACATTTCCTAATTATGAAATTTTGCTCCAATTTAAAAATTTTCACAATACCTTAATGTCCCTACTATGGGCCTACAAGGCCCCAAACGCACCTTGGGATTGATTCGAGACTAATCTGTGAACTCTAAAATAACTTTGTATGATTTCAAGCAGATAAGGGCACATGCCCGTGTGGAAGGGCGACACGACCGTGTAGAAGGGCGACACGACCGTGTAGAAGGGCGACACGCCCGTGTGGCGTACACAACTTGAACATATCGGGACACGCCTGTGTCCCTAGCCTGTATGAATTTATTTATCGATTCGAACCTATAGGGGTTTTCACATGGCTTGGCACACGCCCGTGTCCATGACCCGTGTCCCCTACACGACCATGACATGCCCGTGTCTCAGCCCGTGTATAAAAAACTTGACATTCTATTTCTGACGTCAACAACCCTTTAGAGGCACATGGCCATGGTACACGCCCATGTACTAGGCCGTGTCCTCTACATGGTTGAGACACATGGCCGTGTCTCTGCCCGTGTGGTTGCTACTGGGCATTTTGTTTTTCCACATTTAGGTGTAGGGGACACACGGCCTGACTACACGCCCATGGGGCAGATTGTGTGTCACACACGGCCTAGTCACACTTCCGTGTGTCTACTCGTATGGACAAAAACAAGGCTATCTATCAAGCCTTTTTGCCACCCTTACTTGCACCAACCTACACAACATCAACATAACCAATCCAATCATAAACACACATAACTAGCATAGCCACAACCATGAAAATTTTCATCAAATGCATTTAATAACAATCAATATTAGCCAACATTAATGGCCTATACAAAATGAATATTACATCCAAATGAGCCAACACTTATGGCTAAACTAACATGACACTAAACAAAATACCAAGTTCCTATACATGCCACATTCAAAACATTTAAACTAGCTATACCAAAAGCTTTAGGTGATAGTGTGATCGATGCCTCCGACATCCTTTAATTCCCAATGCTAACTTGGCGGAACTATATGAAAATGGAAAAGAGCGGGAGTAAGCAAAAAGCTTAGTAAGTTGCATGTAAATAAGTAACGGTATCAACCATTCATATTTAAACACATAACATATTATAAATCAACACAATATTGTTGAGTGAACAAAGGTAGATATCTCTACATACTTATGTATCACAAGTATAAGCCAAAGATTTCAAAATCTTCCTAAAATCATTTTCATAGATAGAACTTACTCATGTTGTTCTTACCATTAAGGCAACATAACTAGACTCATATCTCATGAGTTTCATATAAGAACCTGTACCATTCACAACATAATTATATCATTCCATATCTTTATCATAAGCTTTAAAATAACTCATGAACCCATTTGGAATACTAAAGGATATCCGATAATCCTCACACAAGAGGGTAAACTGCGGATGCCATGTCCAAGACATGGTCTTACACTGGCTCACATGTCGAGGCCAATGCCATATCCCAGACATGGTCTTACACTAGCTCACATGTCGAGGCTGATGCCATGTCCTAGACATGGTCTTACACTAGCTCACATGTTGAGGCCGATGCCATGTCCCAGACATGGTCTTACACTAGCTCTCGTTTCGATGCTGATGCCATGTCCCAGACATGGTCTTACTCTGGCTCTCATAACATTGTCGATGCCATGTTCCAAACATGGTCTTATACTGGCTCTCATAATGTGGTTGATGCCATGTTCCAAACATGGTCTTACGCTGGCTCTCATAATGTGGCCGATGCCTTGTTCCAAACATGGTCTTACACTAGCACACATATCACCTAAATGAAATGGAATGGATATCCAATCTATTCTTAGGTTCAACTGAGAATTTACCACATTAAATTTCATCATGCATTATTCATAAGCATATTCAACATTATTTTGCAAAATCAATCATTCAACACATAATAACGATAAAGTTGCCTTACTTACGTATAACTTACCTCGGTATACAGAAGGCAAGCGACTAGTCGATATTTAATCCATTAGCTTGGCTTTCCCCCGGTCTAGGTCCGGATTTCGTATTTCTTGATCTATAATGATAAAATTTACTAGTTTAATTATCACATTAATCAATGAAATTTCATAATTCATATTTTGGCAAAATAACCATTTTGCCCCTAGACTTTCACAAAATTACTATTTTACCCCTAGGCTCGTGAATCAATTTTTATCAAATTTTCTCACTAACCAAGCCTAGCCAAATTTTTTTTAAACTAGAAGTAGCCCAAAATTCCAATTATTACTCATACTTATCACTTATTTTGTCATCTTTACAAAATGGTCCATTTAAGGTGTTTTTATGAAAATCCTTTTACAAAAGTTGTTTATTTAAAAACCATGATTCATTTTCTTCCATAAAATTTCAGAAATCAACTTGATTATTATCATGGAAAAACCCTAGACTCTCAACCATTTTGCAAAATTGTCCCTCTATTAGCTAAATTAAGCTACAAGGGTCCCAAAAGTATAAAAATTATCAAGAAAGTCATCAAAAGCACTTACTTATTGGAGAACTTAATAGCTGAAAGTTTCAAGCTTTAAAGACCCCTTTCTTGTTGAAAATTTCGGTGGTAAAGAGAAGAAAATAAAAAAGATGATAGCTAGCCTTTAGGTTTATTATTTATTTATCAATTAAGTCTCCTACCCTTTGACCATTCCATAAATTAAGGCTCCATGTCCAACCACTAACATTTTAATTGGTCTATTTACTCAATAAAGACCTCTACTTTAATGTTCCATAGCTATTTGACACCTTTAGCTAATAGAACAGAACTTTCACACTTTATGCGATTTAGTCCTTTTTCGCAATTAAGCATGCAATTGCTAAAATTATTTCACCAGAATTTCATGCACTCATATAGTCATGCTATAACACATAAAATAATATTAAAATAATTTCTATAGCCTCATATTTGTGGTTCCAAAACCACTGTTCTGACTAGGCCCAAAATAGGGCTGTTACAGATACCGGCTAGGGGTGTTACAATTATCATTCTAATCTGACTAAGAATCCTTGATAAACCATACTATATACATTTTTTATCCCATGCTTGGCATATTTATGGATGATTTATCATTAGTTTTATTGTATTCGATGCTCCTAATCCTTTAATTTCATGTTTTATATTCAGATGAGCTTATGAAAGTCAAAAGTACAAGAAAAAAGGCCAAAAATGGGTAAAATAGGTTTATTTCAGTACTACACACGGTCTAAACACTTCCACGTAGGTAATCTACGCGCCCGTGTGAGAGACACGAGTAGGCCACATGCCCGTATGTCATGGCCGTGTTGACTTAAAACCATGTTAAAATTACACATGGCCTGAGCACCATCGCATGGGCGTGCCACATAGTTGTGTCCCTGTCGAGCCCAAGTCTAATTCTATTCAGAAAAGGCTAATTTTGGGCTATTTTGGGCATTCTAAATTCTATATAAACACCCTAGAAGAGGATCAAAGGGGAGATACGGAGAGGAGAAGACAGAGAATACTCGAAGAGAGCCATAGGAATCAGCTCAGAAGCAGGATCTACTTCAAGACTGAATATCTCCATTCAATTTCCTTAGAAGTTCTTTGGGTTTCTTTATGTTTTTTATTTTTCCCAATTTTGAGATGTTTTCCCCCGTTGTTATGAAGTAAACTCCCTAAATACCTAAGGGTGATGAAAACTACGACATATCTTATTACTATTTGAATTATATGATAAATACTTGTTCTTATTCTTAATTATGTGTTCTTAATTCTTGCTTTGATATTTCAAGATATTAATTCAAGTCTGATGTGCTTATTCAGTGGAGCAAAAGTCCCTATTTACGAGTAGAACTAGCATAATTAAGCGGAGTTGAATGCAATCCTAGACATAGGATGACGTAAATCTGCCAGATTAGAGTCAAATCTAATAAGGGAATCCATAGATCGAGTTAATGCGACAATAAGGGTTTTAATTAGAAAGAGATTTCAATTAATCAACCTAGAGTCAGTTGTTTTTAGTCTCGAGAGAGATATTAACATAAATTCGGGATTTCTACGGATTAAGTCAAGTGAATAAATCATCTAATTCAGAAGTAATAAGTGAAGTTTAGGGAGATTCTTCCTTGGGTATTGTCTTCTCCATCGGTTTTCCAACAGTATTTTCCCACTTTAATCTTTGTCGTAATCTTAGTTAATTAGATAATTAGTTTTAGTTTAAAAATACCCTTTAATTCTTAGGCTAGATAATAAAAAGATAGTAATTACTAGTACTTTTAGTCATTGTGGATGCGATATTTCTGGTCTCACCACAACTATACTACTGTTCGATAGGTGCACTTGCCTTAGTCGAATTTTCAGTTAGTTTAGTGACTATCAAGTTTTTGGCGCCGTTGCCGAGGACTAAGATATTAGGAACGCTTGATTTTTATTAATTTAGCCATTTTATTTTATTTTATTGTATTGTATTTAATTTTTGTTTTAGTTTTATTTTTAATTACTAATTTTTCTTTTGTTTGCTTCTGACAAGTTCTTATAGTTTATGACTAGAAGAAACCCGTCAGGACCTTTACTTTTTGACAGTACAATTGAAAGCACAGCTCGCAGAAATTGTAGAGAAATAAGGCGGAGTCTACAGTATGTAGAGGAAGAGTACGAGGATGATACCAATACTACTGAAGAGATGGCTGAAAATCAGAATAATCTACTACCTCCTGTGGTTGTTGCGAATCCAATAAATTAGAATCCTGCTCCTCGTACTATGTATGATTATGCTAAGCCTACTTTAACATGATCTGAATTGAGTATTGTTCGACCTACTATTGCTGTAAACAATTTTGAACTGAAGCCAAACACAATTCAGATGATCCAGCAGTTTATTCAGTTTGATGGTTTACAAGATGAGGATCCAAATACTCATTTGGCCAACTTTCTGGAATATTACGACACTTTCAAGATCAATGGCGTTTCTGATGACGCCATTCGCCTAAGGCTATTTCCCTTCTTGTTAGGAAATAAGGCTAAGAAGTGGTTGAACTCCCTACCACGTGGTTCAATCACTACTTGGGAACAGATTACCGAGAAGTTTCTACTCAAGTACTTTTCACCGGCTAAGATGGCCAAATTGAGGAACGTTATCTCTTCCTTTGTGCAGATGGATTTAAAGACTTTATACAACACATAGGAGAGGTATAAGGACTTACTAAGGAGGTGCCTTCATCATGGGTTACCTCTATGGAAAAAGGTTCAAACTTTTCACAACGGTTTGAACACCTTAACTAGGCAAATGGTTGATGCAGCCGTTGGTGGAACCTTGAACAACAAAACATCTGAAGGGGGTTACGAATTTATTGAGGAGATGTCACAGAAAAACTATCAGTGGTAAGTCATGAGAACAAAGCCAAAGAAATCACCCAGTGTTTTCAACTTAGATGCAGTCACCATGCTATCAAACCAGGTAGAACTCTTGAATAAAAAGATTGATGATTTATGTGGTTCTACAAAGGTACATCAGTTGATCAGTGTGACACGAGTGGAGGTGGAATGAACAATTCAGAATATTCACCCTTCAACCCTAGCATGGAGAACGAGCATAATTTATATGGGTAATAATCCTCGACCTCAAAATAATCCTTACAATACAAGTTGGAGGAACCACCCAAATTTCTCATGGGGAGGCCAAAGAAATCAGAGACCACCACCCCCTCCAGGCTTCCAACAACCTTACCAGTAAGAGAAAAAGTCAAACCTTGAAGAGATGATGACAACGTTTATTTCAGTAGCGAAAACCCGTTTCCAAACACTGAAACTACACTTAAGAATCAACAAGCATCAATTCAAGGGCTCGAGACCCAAATTGGTCAACTCGCCAAACTGATTTCTGAACGACCACAAGGTAGCCTACCAAGTAGCACTAAAACTAACCCAAGGGAGCAACTTCATGCCATTACTATGCACAATGATGAAGGGTTAGTTGCAGATGAACCAAAACCGAGGAAAGACAATGTGGTAGATAAAGGAAAGGTTGATGTAAGCAATGATAAGCAGAAACTGGTAAGCAAAGAGTATAAACCTCGTATGCCATACCCCAATGCGACAAAGAAAGACCACACGGACAAACAATTCGGTAAATTCCTTAAATTATTAAAAAAATTACATATTAACTTACCGTTTATTGAAACTCTTTCGCAGATGCCAAACGCAGTTAAATTTTTAAAGAAGCTTTTATCAAACAAACGGAAGTTAGATGAGTCATCAAATGTGGAGTTAAATGCAGTTTGCTCAGCTATTCTAAAAAACAAGCTACCCAACAAACTAAAAGATCCAGGGATTTTTACGATTCCTTGTTTAATTGGTAGTTTGAATGTTAACAATGCTTTAGCTGATTTAGGGGAAAGTATTAATGTTATGCCTTATAAAATGTTTAAACAACTAGGTCTTGGGAAACCCAAACAAACTAGGATGAATGTTCAATTGGCTGATAAAACCATTAGATTTCCTAGGGGTATAATTGAAGATATGCTTGTTAAAATCGAAAAATTTATATTTCCAATAGACTTTGTTATTTTAAACATGGATGAGGATAGTGACATTCCTTTAATTTTAGGACGACCCTCTTTAGCAACTGCTAGGACTATTATTGATGTCGGTATAGGTGAGTTAATACTTCGGGTAGGCGATGGCATGATTAAACTCCAAGGTCGTGATTCTGTCAGAAATACTAGTGATCGAGATGATTACTCAAGTTCTTTTAATGTGAGTAACCTTGTTGTTCAACCCTCTTTGCAGGAAAAACTTTTGAGAAGTAAAAATGAGCCACGTTCCAGTCCACGTAATGACAAGACCATCCATGAAGAGCGAAGGCTACAGATCGAAGAACTAGATGAATAGCGAACACAGGTTAAGGACAAACTGAGAATATATGATGAATCAAGGCAGTGCCATGATAAATTTAAAGGTGAATCGAATCAACTTAAGGCTGGAGAAAAAGTACTGTTAGATGAAGCAGACCCTTGTGTTGCCACTTCTGAACCTAATGGAGCAATCGCTTTTGCGCTACTCAACGTTTTCCCATACGGTACAGTCAAGGTAACTCATTCCAAATTTGGAACTTTTAAGGTAAATAGTACTCGTCTAAAACCTTATTTTGATAAGATTGATAGTAGGAATGAGGAGTTTTAACTTCTCGAACCACCATGACAGTGCAAATATGAGGTGAGTAGAGCTTAGACTTTAAATAAGTGATTCTCGAGAGGCAACCCGAGCACTAACCCCACTAAATACGTTTATTTTTCTTTCATTTTTCATAGTTTAAATGCAGTTATTTTTAACATACACGGTCTGACACACGGGCGTATCCTAGGCCGTGTGCCCACCATAGGTTGGAGAAATGGGCATGCCTTGAGCCGTGTAAACTCTTTAAAACTTAGTATTGGTATTCAACAGTGGCGAACACGACCTGGAAAAACGGGTGTGTCCATGGCCGTGTTAAAATAGGACACACATTTCCCAAGTCAAAGTGACACACAGGCTGCGATAACTAGCCACGGCCGTGTGAACCACATGGCTGAGGAACACGAGCGTGTCTCAAACTGTAGTGAAATTGCATTTCAATTTCCCAAAAATTGACAGAGGCACAGAATGTGTTAAATCACCATGGCTCTGCGATGCGGCCGTGTAACCCACACGGTATTGAAACACAGGCGTGCCTGAGGCCGTCTTGGAACCTGAGCACACACATTGAAATTTTCAACTAGTCAGAATGGAAAACGGGCAGATTTCACGGCCGTGCCCAAACGCCGTGGGCAATCCTGACTACAGACCATGGGTGTGTTGGAACGCACACGGGCATAGGAGAAGCGAACAAAAGAGAACACGACTGTGCGATGCGGCCATGTGTGCCACATAGCCTGGACACATGGGCGTGTCCATAGGTCGTGGGTAACACTGACTTAAACCATCAAACCACAAGCACAAATTAAGATACGGGCGTGTTGGAACTCACACGGGCATGGGAAAAGCGAACGAAAGAGAACACGACCGTGCGATGCGGTCGTGTGTGCCACACGACCTGGGGACACGGGCGTGCCTTAAAGCCGTGTGCGATACAGGCTTAAAATTTCATGAAAAACACGGGTTAGGAGTGAGACACACGGACTGGGCAACGGCTGTGTGGTCCAAAGCGGGGCCTGCACAATCATGTCCCCCTTTTTATTTGAAACCCTAACCCTAAACTATTCCCATTCCCCTTTAACCCAACTATTCAAACCTCGTTTTTCATTATTCATCCCCTTGCCGCCGCTGCCACCACCCTCAAACTAGCCACCAGCGATCGATTCTCCCACGTACGAAACCCCATCTTCCCATTCACTATTTTTCAAACTTTTTATTATCCTTCTTTCCCTTTCCTCACACAAGTTTTCACTCAAGCTTAACTCAACTCTGGCCACCAACCCTATCTACCCAGCCACCATTACACGCCCACGACGAGTCCACCTCCATCATTCGCCATCGTTAACAGCACTACCATCGTCCCTCCTACACAAAACACCACCGGTTCCCTCATTTTTTCTTTCCCTTTTATTATTTCATTCTTAATAACTCTTTAATGCATTCTTTGTTTTCTAGTTTCTTAGTTATCAATGGTTTCCCTTTATTTATTTTCACGACTTGATGAGTATTGATTCTTGAACATTGTGATTCATATAGCTTGTTGCCTTGTTTCTAAACGTCATGATTCCTGGTTAACTATTGATGTTATTAGTTTAGGTGTTTAGGCATTCTTTGATTGATTTTTAGGTTTTCATTATTTTTTTTTCTCTCGCTATGTCATGATTTTTCCATATTATTTCAGTGTTTTTGTCGCTATTGTTACTATAGGTATTCAACATATTTGAGTGTGTATGCATCCTTTTTGTTACTTGATTCTATCGTCTTATGAACTTAATGAATCTTCAGTGATGTCCCTTTGCTTTCTTTCAGGAACACATGACAAATACTCGTGGTAAAAAGTCTGCAGTTCTTGCTTCGAAAAAGAGAAAGGGGTCAGGTGCGACCTCCTCGAGTGCGACTACTGAGGTGTGCTATCTTTTTCTCCAATTCCCACCAGGATCTCAGGAGGAGTTGTTTTAGATTCTACGTGCCCGACACCTTGGTGTGGGCCTGTGCATCGATTGGGCCGCATTAGAGCAGATCCACCTAGCAGACTCAGTTTGGACCCTTCTCGCTACCGCTCCATGGGACCGTTTCTTCGACATCGTAGAGTTGACTTGTATGGAGCTCACTTTGGAACTGTGCTCGACATTCCTCCTCCAGATAGTCATGGTAGAGTTCGACGATCCTGGCACCATTTAGTTCCGACTCAGCAGTCTAGTGCGTCAACTAAGTGTCCCAGAGTTCAGCGTGGCCTTGGGACTTTATACCGACGAATTTATGGAGGCTGATGATTTTCCCCATCTTCATCGTCAGATTCATTATTCACCATCATCCTGTTGGGATGGTCTCTCACCTATAGTAGGAGCCTATGATCCCAGTCGCTCGAAGGCATCAGCTCTCTCTCCAGCCCTACGTTACATTCACGTACTACTTGCCTACACTTTAACAAGGTGACGAGAGAGCACTGGCTTTGTTAACACTCACGACGCATATTTCTTATGGAGCATGAGGCAAGGGCATGTTTTTGATTTTGCATGCTTCGTCGCCCTTTCCTTTTGCCATCAGACTGAACGAAACAGAAAGGGAGTCATCAGTATCGGCCCTTACGTGACTTTTCTAGGTTGACATTTTGGGCTGCTGAACACATTGCCGCAATCCTCATCACTCACACTCATCGGTCAGATGTCCCCACAAGGCATCTCAGGTATGCTCCACATGAGGATGATAGAGCATCGTCGTGGGTTCGATCCTCCTCAATACCAATAAGCACGAGCCACCGATCAGGATGACCCCGAGGATATTACTGAATATATCCCTTCCTTTCATGAGAACCCACCTTCTTTGCCACAGCCAAGTCATAGACCAGTTCATGTGGCTGCTTCTTTGACAGCAGTTTCTAACCACTTGACTCGATTCGAGCAATATTTCACTTAGCAGTTCAACAACTTTGCTCAGCGATTCGACAGTATAGAAGCCACTTTGCAGCAGATTTTCCAGCATTTCTACATTTCGTCTCCAGCACCACCATCTCACGATCCAATTGCCGATGAGGACTTTTGAGTCCATTTATTTTCACTTCATTTTTCTTTTTCTTTTCCTTTTGTTTTTGTTTCTATTTCTATTTTTATTTATCATTTTGTAAAAGACTTTTATTAGTATATTTTGAACCCCTTAGTTATATGGTTGTTCCTTTATGAGTAACCATGACAACCCCATCGATATAAATCCCTAAAACATTACTGGTGATATCACAGTTTCAAAAGGTTCAGTCGATTGGTGCTACTCAGGAATATACAAACAATCCTCTGGGGAAAGATAATCCACAACTGCCATTTCCTGCTCGACCATGACCATAGCTACCACGACACCAACCACCACGATAACCTCTTCATTTGGCACTATGATTGTGGAACCCAACCTCTACCACCATCGGAGTATCCTGTCCCACTTTCACCTCTGTCTAGTTACGTATGCACTTCATTTCCAATGTCTATAAATTCGCTTTCGCTATTCCAAAGATTACATCCAAATTCAGGGCAGTTTCACTTCTTTCTCTCTTTTATGATATTATGCTTATATTATTATTATTTATCTTTGTAAATTGAGGACAATGTACATCTTAAGTGTGGGGAGGTTATTTATATGGTTATCATAAAATCCCTGAATTATATCTTATTCTCAAATAATTTTCTCATATTACTATTAGAATAAGTTTTGATTGATTTATGATTTTTATTGATATATTTTGGATTAAAACATAGGTAATTGTGCATTGATTATTTAAACTTTAGGACAATAGAGAATCAAGCATGATAAGTTGAATTTTTGAGAATTAAAATTTGTGGGTTGTTTCCCTGAAATGAGGTATTATCTTGAAGTTTTAAATTTACATGATTGACATCAAAAACCCATAATTTTTGTGAGATTTTGAGCTTTTTAGAGTATATATCTTTCTTGCTCACTTTTATTGATAATTATGAGTGAGTCAATGCTGATTTGTTATTCTAAAACTTGCATCGATTATACATATTGAGGCTACACCTTTGATTTGATATACTGAGATGATGAAGGCACTTAGATTTTAACCCACTCACTCCATAAAAAGCCTACCCACATAATTAACCCTTAGTGAACCCCTTTGAGCCTTAAACACCAATTCTTGATATTTTCCCATTAAATGTTAACCCACAACTTAACCCTTTTTGATTCGTTAAGAATTTCCCCCTTTTTATTGACTCCCTTTTTATCGAGATGTGATTTGATTAGTTACCAAACTATTTTCCTCTATTTTAGTTGCTAAATTATTTCTTATTATGTACTTTCTATTACTTATTCTTATTCTTAAAAAAATCGTATGTTTTTATTCATATAATTACATATTGATATAAAGATTTTGGATAAGTTTAGTTATTATATTGGGAAAAAGCTCACTTCATTAGTTTTGGATAGTTTTAATTCTGGCACTTGTTTGTAATTCAGTAATTAGCTTTATTTTTCTAAGTTTGGTATTTTATCAGATTAATCTCGATTCTAACCCTCTTTTTTAGCCTTTATCCACACATTTAACCCAAGCCCCATTACAACCCTGTTAAAGACCTTTTGATTTGTGTATCATCTTATTTATAGTGGTGGAGATTTGATTTTCATGCAAGCCTATGGTAATAACTTTTCATGTTTGACTATGGAGTGCTTAATTATTGAACCTTAAACACTTTGAGTGATTTGAGTGAATCTTTAGTGAGGATGTCAACCCTTGTCGATTTGGAATAAAAGGTAATTACTTAGATAAAGAGGGATACCGATGATCTTATGATTAAAATGCTCAACTTGGATTGTTTGAAAATTTAATGTTCTTTTAGTTGAATTTTCAATGTATGATCACTTGTGGATTACTTCAAAACATTTTTTATGAGAATTACAAGTTGAGAAGAATTTATTTTAATTGTGAGTTGAGGATTTTGCTTGAGGACAAACAAATGCTTAAGTGTGGGGATATTTGATAAATCATAATATATACATTTTTTTATCCCATGCTTGACATATTTATGGATGATTTATCATTAGTTTTATTGAATTCGATGCTCCTAATCCTTTAATTTCATGTTTTATATTTAGATGAGCATAGGAAAGCGAAAAGTGTAAGAAAAAGGCCAAAAATGGACAAAATAGGTTTATTTCAGTACTACACACGGCCTAGACACTTGCACACGGGTAATCCACATGCCCGTGTGAGACACACGGGTAGGCCACACGCCTGTATGTCATGGCCATGTTATTTGTTCTTAATTCTTGCTTTGATATTTCAGGATATTAATTCAAATTTGATGTGTTTATTCAGTAGAGCAAAAGTCCCTATTTACGAGTAGATCTAGCATAATTAAGTGGAGTTGAATGCAATCCTAGACATAGGATGACGTAAATCTGCCGGATTAGAGTCAAATCTAATAAGGGAATCCATAGATCGAGTTAATGTGACAATAGGGGTTTTAATTAGAAAGAGATTTCAATTAATCAACCTAGAGTCTGTTGTTTTTAATCTCGAGAGAGATATTAACATAAATCAGGGATTTCTACGGATTAAGTCAAGTGAATAAATCATCTAATTCAGAAGTAATAAGTGAAGTATAGGTAGATTCTTCCTTGGGTATTGTCTTCTCTATCAGTTTTCCAATAGTATTTTCCAACTTTTACCTCTGTCGTGTTTTTAGTTAATTAAATAGTTACTCTTAGTTTAAAAACATTCCTTTAATTTTTAGGCTAGATAATAAAAAGATATTAATTACTAGTACTTTTAGTCCTTGTGGATACGATATTTTTGGTCTGACCACAACTATACTACTGTTCGATAGGTGCGCTTGCCTTAGTCGAATTTTTAGTTAGTTTAGCGACCATCAATCCTTGATCATTTATTTCCATATTAGAGTCTGCCCATTCTATGCCCCAAAAATGCATTTGGCCAACTACTACTACTTAGTCAAATATTCCTCCCTATGGTCCCTTAACTGTTCCTATTATAGAGGGCTGTATTTGTAACACCTCTAACCCGTATCCGTCGCCGGATAAGGGTTACGAGGCATTACCAAAATACATAGTTTTCAAACATTCGCTGATTTATACAAGTCATGTTCACATTACAAAAAGGATATGACCAATTAATTATTAAACTTGCCTTATAAATTTTGAAACAAAATACAATTCATATATCAAGTCAGGTATAATATGCTTTTAAATGTAAACACATTTTCAATAAATACATAATAAGAAACTAAATACATCTTGATCAATTATGTACTTCCATACTCTATCTTAACATAGATACACAAAACTCATATCTATTTAACAAATTCATATATATGCATTTTAATATTAGTTAGCAAAAGATACTATCCATTTGGTCCATTCTTATCTCATTTGTCGAATGTACACATGCTTAATACCATTTTCATTCCAATTTTACTCCATTACTAAACAAATATGCAATCACACATGGAAGCATATATAAACATACTATAATTTGCATTTTACAAACGAATTATTCATATATATATTTCATATACCTTAAAAAAATAATCAATACAACATGCTTATAATATAGTCATGAAATCAAGCCAATTCATCTCATTACATAAATACAAATACTGAATCATGTCATATCTATTTCACATATTATAATATCATTCCTAGAACTTCACATTGCTGAAGCGTATAAACCAAAACCATCATTTATACTTACATCATGTAAACCAAATCCAATCGTTACTTTATTTATAATACATCAAACATCTTACTTAATTATTCAATTCACAACTCAAGCTCACAACATCAAACATAACCCAAACATGTCATATATACATAAAATGCACATTACTTTCGAAACATGCTTAGATCACAACGAAGTTCACACAACCATTATCAATACATACCACAGTTATAAACTATAACCAAAAACACATATACTTAGGTAACACATTTATAATTATTCGTAGCACATAGCATATTGGCCAAAATGAACTTAAACCATATCCAAACCAAAACTAAATTCAAGCAAAGTAGTTAAGCCATTTTCGCATGGCTAATAAACATACATTTCCAAAAATTCAACTTTACTGAACACACACTCCAGCCTATACATGCCATAGTTCGAGTTCAAATATTTAAATACCGAAGCTGTAGATAGTGTGATGAACTTTGCTGACGATCCCCGAGCTCGTAACTTGAATCTAAAATCTATAAAACAGAGTAAACAAGAATACACAAAGTAAGCTATCATAGCTTAGTAAGTCATAAGCAAATATACAATTCATTGATATAGTTAACTCCTTAACTTTAAACTAAACCAATTTATTAAGTTAATACTATACTTTATCTCAACTTATACATTCCATAAACCATACATTTACACAAGTTCACTAAAAACAATATTTAACTTCATATACATACATCACATATTTGACCGAGTACACAAGATTATATATAACATCACATATGCTTATTACCTCTATGGCCGAATATACATGGTCACACATATACACATAGTGAATAATCATTTCATTAATATTCAAATTATTTATTCACAAGGCCGAATACACATACTAATCTTACATTTACTTTTCATTTCTATCATACATAATTTAACACAAATATTCAAAGTACTTACTTGCCTTATCTCACATAGATAACAAAATAAGTCATACCTGGCCCTTTTGCTCGTTTTACTTTCTCAAACACAACTTATCCTTTCTCGATGAACCATTCGGATTTGAATAAGATACTCGGATAATCACATATACCCTATAATGCCAACGTCCCAGACATGGTCTTACATGCTATCTCATATCGATGCCATTGTCCCAGACAGGGTCTTACTCGAATCAAATACGATACCGATGTCCCAGAAATGGTCTTACACGTAACCACATATATCGATGCCAACGTCCCAGTCATGGTCTTATTCGGAAACACATATCAGAATCCTATGGTTCAAAAGGGGCTTTCAAACGTCGTAACTTAATCGAATCGAGCTTGTCCTTATAACTTATAAATATATTCAAATTCGGCTTTCGTATATATATTTTTACACAATTCAATTCACCATATAAATCTAGTATTTATTCAAATTTAACAACATTTATTTGCTTATAAACTTACCTCGGACGGTGAAAAACTGGTGCGGATCAACTAGTCGACAACTTTCGTTTTTCCCCGATCCAAATCCGATTTCCTTGGTGCTTGATCTAAACATATTCAAATTAAGATCATTCAAACATATTTTCATTCAATTTAGTCCAAAAACACATAAATGGGCAAATTTCCATTTTACCCCTGACATTTACACTTTTTACAATTTAGTCCCTATTACATAAAACACAAAATATGTAAAATTTCAAGATACCCATGTTTGGCCTAATGTTCCTAATGTTCATACCAATCCATATATTTCATTTATTTCACATTTTAGTCCCTCAACTTATTATTTTTACAATTTAGTCCTAATTACTCAAAATCATCAAAAACTCCAATACAAACCATGTTAATCTAAAACATATCTTTCATATTTGATCATCAAACAACAAAAATCACAAGCTCTCATCAATGGCATAACTCAACATATTCATCAAAATCAAAAATTCAGGCATGGGTCAGATAGTACTCGAAGTAACGATCTCAAAAACGTAAAAATTATCAAAAATCGAAACCAAACTAACCTTGAATCAAGCTTGAGAAATGGCCGAATATCACAAAGCTTTTGTTTCTTTTTATTTTCGGTCAAAATATGAACATATGAACAGGACTTTTAATTATGTTATATTATATCATATATATTATTTACCTATTTACATATTTAACCTTTTAAAATTAATAACAAAAACATGCATAATAAGGGCACATTCGACCATCACTTAGTCTAAAAGATTATTTGCAACATAAATGCTTCAATTTACAATGCCATTAACAATTTGATCCTTATAAAATAAACTATCAAGTTTTCAATTTATGCGATTAAATCCTTTTACTTAATTAGACACTCAAAGGTCCAAATTAAAGATGACCACGAATCAATCCAAGTATGGCTGGAACACTCGATTCATCAGATCCATAAATGCTGCAAGTGCGTTCGTCAACCCAAATGGCATAACCAAGAACTCACAGTGACCATACCGAGTTCTGAATGCCGTCTTGTGAATATCCACCTCCTTCACCCTCAACTGATGATACCCAGATCGAAGGTCAATCTTGAAAAATATTAAAGCTCCTCTAAGTTGGTCAAATAAATCATCGATTCTCGGCAGTGGGTACTTGTTCTTAATCTTCAGTTTGTCCAACTACCGATAATCGATGCACATCCGCATTGACCCATCTTTGTTCTTTACGAATAACATTGGTGCTCCCCACGGAGACACACTTGGTCTAATGAAGCCTCTATCCAATAACTCTTCATTTTGGGCTTTCAGCTCCACCAACTCCTTCGGTGCCATCCTATAAGGTGCAATGGACACCGGTGTCGTTCCAGGCAACAAGTCGATTCCAAACTCAACCTCTCGGTTCGGGGGCAAACCCAGAAGCTCTTCTGGAAAAACATCTTGAAAATCCTTGACGGTTCTAACTTTATCCATTGTCAGATCCTCAGTTTCTGATTAGCTTACAAATGCCGAATAAGCCTCACATCCCTTTCAAATCCACTTCTCGGCTTTCAATGCCGACACCACATTAGACAGATAATCCCTACGCTCGCCTATCACCAAAACCTCCTCATCCTTTGTGGTCTTTAACATTATTCGCTTAGTAGCACAATCCAGAGTAGCCCTATGCTTAACAAGCCAATCCATTCCCAAAATGAGATCGAATTCTTCGAAAGGTAGCTCCATCAGATCTCCAGAGAAAAATTTTCCTTAAGTTTCTATAGGCACATCTCTATACAGTTTATCTACCCTAACCGAGTGACCCAAAAGACTTAGTACAGATACCCCACTCACGATCTCCTTAGAGCGTACACCCAGCGACCCAGATGTAGCACATGTAACATATGAATGGGTAGATCCAACATCTATAAACGCAGTGTATGGCATACTGGAAAATCAGAAACGTACCAGTTATGACGTCAGGTGCATCACCCTCCTCTCGGCGACGAGATGCATACACCAATGCCGGCTGACGAGCCTTAGCAAATCAAACACCCCTGCCAGGCGCTCCTCTTCCTCGACCGTTTCCATTACCACCTCTGCCTTGCCCACGTCCTCTCGAAAACTGTGGTCCACCCCTCACTGGTTGAGCGACCCTCTACTCTAAAACTTGAACCTGATTTGGTTCCTAGGGACAATCCTTAACCCTATGCTCCATAGATCCGTATCAAAAACAAGCACCAGAATGTTTTCGACACTCATCCATATGCATCTTCCCACAATTCCTACAACCCTGTGGTCTAACAGCATTCATCGGTACTGCTCGAACTGGCTCCATTACCCTTGCTCTCTTAACATTCCTGTTCATACCACCTGAAAGTCCTGAATCTCTCCTAAAATGGTTCCGATCTTTCCCACGATTCTGTCTTTCTGTATGCTTCACTTCCTCAACTATCTTAGCTTTCTCCACTAAAACAGCGAAGTTACGCTCCCTCTGCGGAGCAATCAACACGCTAAGTTCATCTCTCAGACCATCCTCAAAGCGTACGCTACGCTCATACTCTGTAGCGACAATCCCAGAAGCATACCAGCTCAGTCTCAAAAACTCAGACTCATACTCAGCCACTGACTTACTCCCTTGGACCAGGTTCAGAAATTCTTTCCGGCGAGCGTCCACGTAACTAGCCCCAACATACTTTCCTTTGAAGGCTGTCTTAAACAGCTCCCAAATCACACTACCAGCAGGAGTTCCATCTCTCACTGTGAGCCACCACTGATAAGCCTCATCCTTGAGTAACGATATGGCTCCCTTCAGCTTCTACTCCACAGAGCAGTCCAGATCATCCATAATCCGCTCTGTGGCTTCTAACCAATACTTAGCCACATTTGAAGCTACACCAGATACGCCCCTAAATATCTCTACTCCATTGGCCCGGAGCCGCTCAGAAATAGACCCCCGAATTCTATTTCCCGTACTTGCCCCAGTAACCCTTTCCAAAACTCAGAGCATTGCTTGGGACAGAGCATCGTCCCTGCACCTCGATCGTGAGACTCTACCTCTGTTGCCGGTGGTACCGATGCATCTGCTGCCGGCACATGTCCTGAAGACGAAGATTCAGCCTGAGCATTACCTCGGCCACATCCACGGCCTCTTCCACGAGTTGCTCGTGTACTCATTTCGTATTATCTGATTAAGAATTTTATGAATCAGTTTAATATTTCAGTGTTTATTATAGATGTCTTATGAATAACAGTAATTCAGAGTTTGAGTTTGTTTCCTTTTGCGGTAGCCTAGCTACAGTCTCAGTCTACTTATCAGAGTTTCTATAGTTCCAGTGTTACCCTAACTAAAGTACCATGATAAGGTTTTGTACAAGCATATAACAGATATTTCAGAAACAATCAGAAAGGCTTAGAAAACTTACAGACTAGGGCCGGAGATTCGGTGTGCCACCTTCTAAAAAACTTAATTTTAGAAAATCGATTTTAATCTTTAAAATCATCTATTTGTAAAGAGAAAATATTGGAAACATTCTCGAAAATAATTTATAATCAAGTTCCAAAAAAATGATTTTCAAAAACTTTTATTCAGTGTTTCTTTACAAACTCTCATTTTTAGACCCGTTCCACAGTCGAGTTGTTGCAACTTGGCTCTGATACCACTAAATGTAACACCCCAAACCCGGCCCAGACGTTATGGCCAGATCTAACGTATCACATGGACTTACGACTTAGTATGCATTCGTTGGTTTAAGTGATTGGGGTGGTTTTTGTAAAAACAGCGGTTGAATGAAAAGCTGGTTTATCAATCTTTAGGCTATCCATTTTTTGTGCTTGTTGAGTCTTAAAAACGTTCATTAATTTTGAAAACCCGTGCAGCCTAACACTAGCAGTTTTGTCATAGTATAAATGTTATTAGAAAATAAAACCAGAGCGAAAAAAGAAATTTAAATAGTGGCCTTATTACAACTTAAAACCCAAAATTAAATCAGAATATAAAAATAATAAAAATAAACTAACTTAGAAAACCAACTTTGCAGATGATGTGGCCACTCTGAATCCCTCACAGCTCCAAGCCCACTATGGTTGGGGATTTCCTGCAGAGATGAAAATAAAAGGTGAGTTTAGTAAACTCAGTGTGTAACATAACCCAACCATAGCACAAAACAGATTAAACCTCAGAGTCAAACTTATCTGGGCCTTGGCCCAGTACAGAAATCAGAATGAAACCCATAGGCTCATAGCAGATACAGAACAAATATATCATGAATGCAGAAATCCCAACCCAGAGCCATCCATAACACCCCCGTACCAGCCTTACACCATGTGGGAAGACTACTCGACCCACCCAACTGCTACACACCATAGAAATTGCAGCGAGGCTGCCAGATATTGTGACGAAGTCCCCAGAACAGATATATGTGGCGAGGCCACCAGATTGCAGCGAGGCTGCCAGAACGCTTCCTCCATCAATATAAACCCATGTCCTATGCAACAGAAATAATATGTCATGGCATACGTATACAGAAACAGAACATCATGCTCTCCATCTACTCTTATGTTAGCTTCCCGATGTGGGATCCCTCCATCACCAGAGTTTAAAACCAACACCAACTATTGCCGTCCCAACATAGAAAAATAATCAACCTTTGCGTGCCAAGGGATTCGAACCAAAGTCCTCTCACATGCCAACTCACGCCACCACCACTAGGCCATCAACTTATTTGTGTCATAAATCCAACACATTAAACTTTAAAGCGCACCTACTTGCTTCTAGATTTATTGAAAATAAAAACCAAAATATATTGCAAGAGCCAAGATTTGAACTTTGGACCCCTTACTTCCTTTATGGCGTCACTTCCTTGTCCCCTAAGTGGCGCCACCTTGCCACTACACCACACTTCTTTTTGTGTCATCTTTTACCCCTTTACTCTTAAAAGCCCAAACTCCAATTGCATCACCTGTTCATAAAATTAAAATTTCGAAGACTACCACAGATTTAACTTAAGTTTGGGCCTTCCAAAGGCCCACTAACCTACTAAAATATATATTTTAACCAACCAGAACACACACAAATTTTAAAAATCATAGAAACACAGGAAACCCGAAAATTGGGGCATTACAACAAGGTTGTGTGACTCGTACAATTGAGACACAGGCCTATGTCTCAGGCCGTGTAACAATCAAAATAGAGACACATTGCCGTGTCCTAGCCCGTGTAACTCTCTGACTCGGGTCACATGGTCAAGCCACAAGCCCGTGTGCCTGACCGTGTAAGCTTCGAAATAACCTCACACACCCATGTGCTAGGCCGTGTAACTTTTAAAAAGAAACCTTTAGAGCCTACAGGGGACACATGGACGTGTCGCGTGTGGTCAAGAAATTGGCCAAAATCAAGCCATTTCCTTCACCCGTTTCAAACATGTAACACCTCTAACCCATATCCATTGCTGGAATAGGGTTACGAGACATTACTGACTAAAGCACATTTCAGAACAGTCATAATTCACATGCTTTAAAACTCCACTATTCGAATCATATATTTATACTTATCATTTATTGCATTCGAATAATCTAAGTATAAAATAACTTATTGTTTTACAAATTATATGCACATACTTTAAAACATGCAAACATATATCATTTCATTTTATATAACTAACATGTACCATTATGTCTATTTCATTTGTCAAATATTAACGTAACGTTTGTTTACTCAGCACATAAGTTTATTAAAATAAATAAATCATTTCACACCAACTAATATTTAAACTCATACGCAACCTTAATGTATTCAATTACCAAATCAAATTACACACACACACACACACACACATATATAACTTTTCATCTCACTACTTATTCGACTAGCTAATTAACCTATCATTATAACATTTGTTTACCTAACTACAACAAATGCATAACATGGATATGTATATAATATTCTACATAGCATATTCCGAATATATCATCAACTTAATCTATTAAGCTACCCAAATAAATTGACCAAAACATTCAAGCAGTATACTCATTATTTGTCTTAACCACTCGTACCTAATTAGTCAACCATGACCCAATTAATTGAATACATATTCGGTCATTCATGACAATATTCAAGACATAATATAATTATAAAATCTTACTATATACCAAATCACATACACATCAATATGAATCCAAAACCTTAGCCAATTATACATATACACATTATTTATCATTTCTAAAGCAAAATATCCAAGTAAACTTGCATTTGAAACTGACACAAAAACCACATTCATTAATCAAATTTTCATAGCCTAACTTAGTCCACAAATATTCAATATCACAATTATAACATTATCATATAAGTAAACACTTAATGACATGATTTAAAGTCACTTGCTGAATCACAAATAGCTTTTAACCATCACCTATATTTCATGTTATGTATCTCAATGATAAGTCATTAACAATCCATAACCCAAACACATTTAACAACCACATGTATCAAGCTTTCCAAATGAACTAATCATAAGTCATATATAATTACTTCGTTCCAAAACATATATATATACCAAGCATATCACACACTTATACTATGAAACATAATACTCAACATGAACTCATAACACATCACAACCGAAAATGCATAAACATAAGCATAATTTCAAGCCATATTCGCATGGCTCATATATTTACAATCTCAAAACCAACCAAAACTAATATTAAACTATACATGCCATATGTTCATAATTTCAAACTTTTGAAATACTGAAATATCGATCGATAGTGTGACAGATTTCCTTGATGATCCCAGAGCTCGTAACTACCTTCCAAAATCTATATAACAAAGAAGATACACACAAAGAGTAAGCTTGAATAGCTAGTAAGTCATAAGCAATTAAAACATTTCACTAATATACATAATTCAATTACATTAAGCTGAATTAAACAATCGTTAGTCACCTACATATATATTATACTTGCAATTTCATATATCATCATATAAACATTAATATATTATACTAAACTTGACAAAATATAAACATATTCATAAGCATATATAAATATCTCTCTTATCACACATGATTCATGTATTCATCACAAGTATATACTTACTTTACTTTTATAATCTTATAATTTAGCACATACCTGGACCTTTTAGCTCAATTTCACATTCGACCACTACTCGATATTGCCCGTTGAACGATTCAGAATTAATAAGGATACTCGGATAATCAAAAAGCTCATACAAAACCAACGTCCCAGACGTGGTCTTACATGTAATCACATATCGATGCCACTGTCCCAGATAGGGTCTTACACGAACTTATATATGATGCCGATGTCCTAGACATGATCTTACACGCAAATCACAAATCGATGCCAGTGTCCCAGACGTGGTCTTACATGAAATTACATATCTGAATCCTATGTCATGACATATGTATCCTAACTATTCCTAAGGTTTGTACGGGGCTTTCGAACGTTATAATTCGATCGATTCATGCTCGTAATTAATCATTCTATGCTAAATTCAATTCGGTAATGTAGTTATACATACATGCATACACTTCAATTCGGTTATATACATAATAAATACATTCAATTTAACATCATTTATTCACTTTTGAACTTACCTTGTACGAAGACGAACAGACTGGGTCGACTATTCAACAACTTTAGATTTCCCCCGATCCAAATCTGATTTTCTCTTTTTTTATCTAAATTAATATAAATTAAACTTATTTAATCAAATATTTAATCAAATTCATCCAACAACACATAAATGGGAAAATTACACTTTTGCCCTTGATATTTCACATTTTTTACAATTTAGTCCCTATTTCACAAAACACAAAATATTCAAAATTTAACTACACTCATGTTAGGCCAAATTTACCCTTAGTCCATACAAGCCCATATGTTTCATTTATTTCACATTTTGACCCCTCAATTTTCAAAATTTACAATTTAGTCCTAAATAGACATTTTTATCAAAAAATCACTTAATTAAACTTGACAATCTAACAACATATATTTATTTTTCATCATCAAACACAAAAATCATCAAGCTATCAACAATGGCAATTCATGAATATATCATCAAATTCAAAAATTCAAGTATGGGCTAGCTATTACTCGTAGCAACGTTCTCAAAAAAGTAAAAATTATCAAAAACCGAACAAAAACTAACCTTGAATTAAGCTTGGACAACGCCAAACCTAGCTTGGTCTTTTTGTTTCTTTTTCTTTTGAAGTTTCGGCAAAATATGAACTAAAATGCATGGCCATTTCATGTTTATTTTATTATATTACTAATTATTTTACTTTTTACTATTTTAACCTTAAATATTTAATTATAAACTATATAATGGTTGTCCATTTTTTTCCATGCATGTTTCCAAAGGTCAAATAACATCTTAAGGACTCCACATTATAAAAACAATAGCAATGTAGCACTTTAACAATTATCGAGCCACTTTTACATTTTACGCGATTAAGTCTTTTTAATTAAATCGAGTACACAAACGATAAAATTTTCACACAAAATTTTCACACATATATAACATGCTGTAGACACCACAAATAATATTAAAATATTTTTTGACTCAGATTTGTGGTCCCAAAACCACTATTCCGATTAGGGTCTAAACCGGGCTGTTACAAAACATGTACCTACAAGCCATTTGTACCATTGATCAATGCATTAAAACATACCAAAACATGCATAAAATGCCCAAATATTTATACCAAATTTCTACACAACCAATATGCCAAAAGGCATCTCAATCACAATTCATCAAACATATCTAAACATGTGTATATTTAACCATTCACACTTAACCTATTTCCATACCAAACATACCATATTTGACCACATTTATACCATTACAAATAGCTTATATATACCTCAAAGCATAAATCAACTTGGCCACATTATAATCTTACCAACACATATGAAATTGGCCAATTAAATCATATATCAAAACTTAGCCATATTGATACCTACCATCAAGGCATCAAAAGTACCATAAGTATATCAACCATAATAACATATACAAGCTAAACTATCAACAAACATTCAAACACAAATTCACCTATACATGCCATTATAACCTTAGCCAAAACATCAAAACTACTGATAAACTGCTGGATAGTGTGATAGATCTCTAACGAGCTTCCAAATCGATCGAGCTTTCGATAATCTGTAAAATAAGGGAAAGACAACTATTTAAGCGATGAATGCTTAGTAAGCTCGTATAAATTTCATACATAGCATTCCGTTTCAATAATAAACTTTATAAGGTAAATATAAACCTATACTAATACCACAAGATTTATCAAACCATAATCATCAACTCACAAATAAGTATGTCCATAATCACCATATATATTTAACATTCCTAGTATAATAGGATTTTATAAGACATATTACACAGCCATTAACCTTTTTCATAAGACTTTGAAACCTTCCATTTACTTACTTTATGTAACACCCCTTACCCGTATCTGACGCCGGGACAGGATTCGAGGTGTTACTGGACTTAAACATAAACATTCATACAAATTAGGCCATAAAATTTGCAAATAAAATTCATCCAATCACATGCATATCGTCCCTTATACGGGCCCACGAGGCCTAAAACATATGTTGGGAGTGGTTTGGGACTAAACCAAAAACTTTTGGAACTTTTACTACACTTAGAAATTTTTCATACTTTGGAGAGTCACACGTCCGTGTGGGTAGGCCGTGTGGTCATACACAAGCCCGTGTGCCTTGGGACACGCTTGTGTCCTCGGCCTGTGTAACTCTCTGTTTATGATGTCATGCACAATTTGGGGTAACACGGCCAAGTCACACGCCCGTGTCTTGGTGCCGTCTTCTTCACACTGCCGTGTCTCTGCCCGTGTGGCCAAGGAAATGGCTATTTACCAAGCCATTTGCCACCCTCATTTGCACACTCACATACACACTTTCAGTGGAACTTAACATGGCACAATTAAGCTACCAACAGAACCAAGGCTTAAACATATCGAAACAATTATTTACTGTTTATAACAAAACTATCTACTTGAGTCATAGTCACTAAATTATTTATATCTTAAGCTACAGAACTCTAAATTAAGATCCGCTTGATTTTTCCAAAACTGGACTCAAATATCCTCCTACAATAAAATTTTCAGAATTTATGGTTTAGCCAATAAGTACAATTAATTCTTCAAATTCGTCCCTGTTCTGCTGTTTGACAATTTCAACCTTTCTTCACTAAAGATTAATTATCTTTTAGTACAGGATTCAGATGATGTTTCCGTTTGTTTCTCTTGAAATTAGACTCATTAAGAAATAAAAAATATAAATTTAAACCCCAAGTATTTTTATACAATTTTTAATGATTTTCAAAAGTCAGAACAGGGGAACCCGAAATCATTCTGACCTTACTCACAAAAATTCAAATATCTCATAAAATGAAATTCTTTTTGTAACACCTTTCGCCCATATCCAACGTCGGAATAGGGTTCGAGGTGTTACCAGATTTAAGCCAACACTTTCATACTAAATCGGCCATGAAATTTCGTTCGAATTTACAACTTTTCATTTCACATGCATACTGTCCCTTAAAAGGGCTTACGAGGCCCAAAACTTACATTTGGAGTGGTTCGGAACCAAACCGAGAACTTAAGAAAAACTTGGAAAATTCATGCTTTAAGGCTTTACACGCCCGTGTGATCATTTCGACATGGCCATATTGGTTTCCCGTGTGCACCACACGGCCTAGTGTTCATCGGGACACGCCCGTGTCCCTCACCTGTGTAACTCTCTGTCCATTTGGTCATGAACAAAAGAAGGCACATGCCCGTGTGCTAGGCTGTGTCCACCACACGGTTGAGACACATGGCCATGTCTCTTCCCGTGTGTTTACTACCATGCATACTGACTTGAATTTCTAAGGTGCAGGGGACACACGGCCGGGTAACACGCCCATGTGGGCAGATTGTGTGTCTACCTGTGTGGACAAATACAAGGCTATTTTCCAAGCCATTTTGTCACCCTCACAACATACGCACCCATACTTATACAATAGCATACAACAAGGCATACATGGGCACTTAAACGATCATAAACATGTTATGATCATGTCAATTTCTAATGCAATAGATATCATAGATTTTACTCACATCTTTACCACATTCATGCCATAATCATTATAAACTCATCACATATAACCATAGCTAATGCATGCATATAAATAGGTTTACAACCTCAATAGCTAATGTAAGCCAATACATTTGGCTAAAACAAATGTCACACACTCAAATATTTAAACTCCTATACATGCCATAGACTCAAAGTACTTGAAATCACTTACACCATTAGTGATAGCTTGACAGCGTGATGATATCTCTGACAAACTCCAACCTGAGCTAACCTGGCAACATTAGAGAACATGGGAAAGGAAGGGGAGTAAGCTTTATTCTTAGTAAGTTCATATGAAAACAATAAGCAACTCATTAACATGTTTTTATCAATGTTCCTGACATATTCTCAAGTTCATGATAAGCTGTCTTCTTATACAACAGTTAATAAAATATTTATATCTAGAGCTATGAAACTCCAAATTAAGTTTCGTTAATTTTCTTGAAACTAGACTCATGTACCTTTCTACCATACAATTTCCAAAATTTTTGGTTTAGCCAATTAGTACAGTTTATTCCTCAAAGTTACCCCTGATTCACAGTCTGACATTTTCGACCCTTCTGCACTAAAGTTTAATTATCTCATAGCACAAGACTCGAATAATTTTTCCATATATTTCTCTTGAAAATATATAATTAAGGATTCTAAAAATATAAATTATAACTCATAACTATATCTGTACAATTTATAATGATTTTCTCAAATTAGAATAGGGGATTTCGAAGTCATTCTGACTCTGTCTCACACAACTTCAAATATCTAATTATAGGAAATTCTTTTGCTTACACGGTTTTGTTTATAAGAAACTAGACTCAATAAGATTTAATTCCATATTTTATTCAGCCTCTAACTCATTTCCCACTATTTTTAATGTATTTTCAAAGTTACACCACTGGAGTAGCCCAAAACTATCCAGGCTAATTTACTCATTCACAATTATTGTTCACCAAATTAATACAACATCATTTCATCTATCATGGTAAGAACACATAGCTATGCACCATAAGCGTGGACCCATAAGCTTAATGTCATTAAGTATCAAAGACTTATTCCAAATCATGCCATTTTCATAGTATTCACTAAGTACTATATACATCATAGATTATCACATATCTAGGCATTACTCATAAGTTTAGTATACATACTAGTACAACTTGTAACATACTCAAGTACATACTTGTACAATTGTAATAAAGTATATAATCATACCTTCTTTAACATGCTCTCCTTAGAGCTTTCATCATATCATCCATTACATTACCTGTTGAACACTCGTAATACTAAAGGATGTTTGAAATTATCATACACCAAATAAAATACCAAAACCATGTCCCATACATGGTCTTACATGGATCCACATATCGTTGCCATATCCCGGATATAGTCTTATACAAGGTCTCATGCCAGTGCCGATGCCATGTCCCGGACA
Source organism: Gossypium hirsutum (assembly GCF_007990345.1). NCBI lineage: Eukaryota > Viridiplantae > Streptophyta > Magnoliopsida > Malvales > Malvaceae > Gossypium > Gossypium hirsutum. The sequence goes on from NC_053431.1 coordinate 115,616,493, forward strand.
TGGTCTTATACTAGCACACCTATCATCACATTTTCATTGAATCATCACAAGTCAATTCCAATAAAGGCATATATCCATATTTCGTACAATATCAAGTATTAAGCACATGATAATGAAGTTGATAAATTACTTTCATACCAACTTACTCCTTTCAAAGAAACATTATATTCCATCAATCTTCCAATATATTAAATCATATAATATATGCAATATTAATAAGGAATGTAATTCAAACATAACTTTGCATTATTATTATCATACGAACTTACCTCGACACCAAATTGGTAGAAGAGGCCTAAACATCAATTTCTCGATTTTTCCTCGTTCTAAGCCCGAATCTTGTTTTTCATCATTATTAAGGGAGTTTCTTTGCTGAAATTTTCCAGCTTCAAAACTCTTTCTTTGCTGCCATTTTTGGTGAAAGAGAAGAAGAAGAAATGACAGAAAATGACAACTTTTTTCTTTATTTTATTTTATTACCAAAAAGTCACCTAATATCCCATAAATTTTGGCTTTTTGACCAATCTTGTCTCCCTTGGTCGGCCACCTCTATTAAAAAGGGTATAATTTCCCTTTAAAGGCCTTAAATTTTAGTTATCTAGCTATTAGACACATTTAGGCACTAAAATACAACTTTTACCTTTTACGCGATTTAGTCCTTTTTCGAAATTAAGCCCTCAAATGCTAAAATTAATTCACCAAAATTTTCATGCACCTTTATAAACAAGCTATATCACATAAAATAACTTCAAAATAATTTTCTCTGGCCTCGGAATAGTGGTTTCGAAACCACTATTCTGACTAGGCCTAAAATCGGGCTGTTACACTTTTTCTTACATCGTTTCTTCTATTTAAAAGTAGACTTAATAAGCTTTAATTTCATATTTTATTCAACCTCTAATTTGGTTTACACAATTTTTGGTAATTTTTCAAAGTTATACTATTGCTGCTGTCCAAAACTGTTTTAATGCTAATTTTACTCTTCCTTGTACTAACTTTCATTAACATACCATTATAAACCACATCACACAATGACATTGGCATAGGCATATGAGTAATTAATATACTTGCAACCTATTAGCCAATATAAGCCAATTTATATGGGTACATACCAAATCAAATGCTTATTCATTAGAAGCCAATACATTTGGCCATATCGTAATGACACATACACAAAATGACTAAGTCCCTCTACATGCCATAGACTCAAAAAGTTTTCGTTCATTTACCCAACATGATAGCTTGATAGTGTGATAGAACCTCCGACGATCTCCAATCTGAGCTAGCTGAATAAACCTATGGGAGGTGGGAAAGAAAAGGGGGTAAGCTATATAGCTTAGTAAGTTTGTATAAAAATAATAAGTGAATCATTTACATGCATTTACCAATTTCATCAATATGTTCTCGTGGTTACACATTAATCAATTGTAATGCTTATCATTTAATCTATAAACATAAATTTATCCTGTCTTGACATTAGTCAAGCAAACATAAACTCTCATAATAAAACACTTCAACATTTGACAAATCATTTCAGCATTCATAATAAAAGTGCATATTAATTATGTATATTCATATTTCCCAATTCATATAGCTTAACATCCTTAAATGGTCCAAAACTCTTAGCTATCCATACTTTCATATCCATTTTTATTAGGCTTTTATGCCTTTCCGATAAACCATAAATATAACATGTTTTAAATCCCACACTTAGCATGTTATTGATTGATTTATTATCAAATTTAGTGAATTTGATGTTCTTATTCCTTTAATTTCATGTTTTATACTTAGGAGAGCATAAGGGAACAAAAGGAGAAGAAAATGGGCCAAAAACGGACAAAACGGGCTAATTTAAGGATCTACACAGCCAAGACCATTTCCACACTGGCTGAGCACACGCCCGTCTGAGCCACAAGGGTTAGCCACACGCCCATGTTGCAGCTTGTGTCGATATCGCTCATTGTTTCCCAAACACGTAAAAAAGCCAATTTTTAGGGTTTCTGAGCAGTTTAAGGTCTATATAAACACACTAGAAGAAGACCTAAGGGGATACGCAGAGTAGAAAGTAGAAATTACTCGAAGAAAGCCGTTGGAATCATCTCGGAAGCAGATCAACTTCAAGATTGAAGATCTCCATTCAAATTTCATTTGAAGTTTAATTGGGTTTTTTATGTCTTATTGTTTGTCTAAATTTGAGATGTTTTCCTTTTACATTATGAACTAAACCCCTTCAATACCTAGGAAGGATGAAACCTACGATGGATCTTATTATTTAATTTTCTGAATGACATGATAAATACTTGTTCTTGTTCTTAATTATGTGTTCTTAATTATTGCTTTAATGTTTTCAGGATTTTAATTCGAGTTTGATGTGCTTATTCAGTGGAGCATAAGTCCCTATTTAAGAGTAGATCTCGCATAATTAAGTGGAGTTGCATGCAACCCTAGAAATAGGGCGACATAAATCTACTGGATTAGAGTGAAATCTAATAAGGGAGTCCATAGATCGAGTTAATGCGATAATAGGGGTTTTAATTAGAAAGAGATTTCAATTAATCAACCTAGAGTCAGTTGTTCTTAGTCTCGAAAAAGATATTAACATAATTTAGGGATTTCTACGGATCAAGACAAGTGAATAAATCGTTTAATTCAGAGTCAGAATAATAAGTGAAGTCTAGGTGGATTCTTCCTTGGGTATTGTCTTTATCATTGGTTTATTCGATTATTTCCCTCACTCTCTGTCACATTCATTAGTTAATTAGTTTAGTTAATTTTAGATTAAAACAAATCCCTTTTATTTTAGGCTAAATAATAGAAAGATAGTTAATACTAGTACTTTTAGTCCTTGTGGATACGATATTCTGGACTCACCATAGCTATACTACCATTCGATAGGTGCACTTGCCTTTGTCGTGATCATAGTTTAGTTTAATGAACTATAAAATGATCATCACGGTCTTTCCCTCTTTTCATTATTCATTAAATCACAACATTAAAAGAATAAGCATATCGTGTCTCAATTCAATTTGGCTTAAAAGCCTTACACATGATTCTTAATCGAATTAACCATATATTTTTACATCATAAATATAAACCTCTAATCACAAGGTCATCATAGAAAGTCATTCTCATAGACATAACTCATTCATTTGCATTCTTACCACATACCAAGCTTGATGCTCATGAGTTTTGAGTACGTACCTGTACTATCTCACAACATAACCATGTACTTATTCTTCTCATTGACTTAGCCCCTGTGTTTTCCATCAAGTTACTCGATAATTTACCCGTTGAACACTTGGAATACCATCGGATACATCGAAATCTCGTACCTAAGTGCCCCATATGTAGCCAACACTACTTCATATCACATATCACATGTTGCTCGCTTTCGAGCTACTCACGAGTCTCCTCACACAAGCTATTGGTCAGGATGTAGCTACACGGGCTACTCACACAAGCTGTCAGGTATCCGCAACACATGCTGGACTACCCAGCCACCGGTAGAACATACAAGACCAGCACCCGGACCACCATAACATCTGTACATATCAGACCACAACTCATGAGCTCAGAACGTGTAGTTCATATTGACATGTCACTCGTATCCTAATCTATTCCTAAGGTTCAAACGTGATTTCCTTAATTACACGTCTTCGTTGAACTTGTCCAGAGGACCAATCATATAACTCATGATAATGATTAATCACATAATTCTTCATAATGATAATAGTAAAGATAATCACATTTAAACATGAAATTTTAGCTCATCACAATGTCATCAAGTATCATAAACATAATTTAGATCATATCATTGCATAGTGTATCATAAAATCTCATGGTCATTTCCGTAATACCGTACTCCATAGCATTCGCATGTCATTTTAATAATGAGGCATTTATTCAATTATATCAATTAAACATTTATACATGTACAATTAAAGTCTTATTAAACATACGAACTTACCTCGATACCAAAAATGGTGAAAAGGACATAACAGTCAAATACGCATTTTTCTCTTGTTCTAGGTCCAAACCTCATTTTCCTTGATCTAAAATATCACATTTAGCTTATTTATTAGTCACATTATTCATTTTGACCCAAAAATCATATTAGGGAAAAACTATATTTTTACCCCTAAACTTTGTCATATTTACATTTTTGTCCCTAGGCTCGTAAAATGAAATTTATTCAATTTCTTGGTACTTTAAGCCTAACCGAACCATTTTCATAACTATAATAGACCAAAATTTCCACTAGAACACACTTTTACTACATTTTTATAACTTTTACAATTTAGTCCTTTTAAGCATTTTCACTGAAAAACACTTAGCAAAAGTTGTTTCTCCAACCATACACATGCATAGTCTACCATTAAACATCAAAATGCAGAAATTTATAACATGGTTCAATCCCTATACCTTCATCATAACTTAAATAAATGGTAGAAATATGTATATCTTATTACGAGGATTTTAAAAACGTAAAAATTATAAAAAATGGGGCAAGAACGGACTTACAATTGAGCTGGGAAGCTTGGAAAACCTTTGCCATGGTTTCTTCATGTAAAATTCAGCCAAGGAAGAAGATGGGCAAGAAATTTTGGCTTTTATTTTGTTTTTAATTCATTTTAATTAGTAAATGACCAAAATGCCCCTATCTTAAAAATATTCTATTTCACCTGTTTCATGTCCATTTTTGCCCAACAAATTAAAAAATGGTCTAATTACCATTTAAGGACCTCCAATTTAAAATTTCATAACAATTGGACACCACTAACATGTAGAACTCAACTTTTACAATTTAGTCCTTTTGACTAAATTGAGTGCCCAAACGTCAAAATTTTCGAACGAAATTTTCTCAAAATCATTTCGTGAAATTGTAGACCATAAAAATATAATAAAAATCAAATTTTACTTCTCGAATTTGTGGTCTGGAAACCACTGTTCCGATTAGGCCCAAAATCGGGCTTTTACACTTTAGCTTAAATAACATAATCAACTCACAAATTAGTGTATTTATCCACGACCTATATAAATTCATCCATAGCTTAAGTAAATTTATCACATATAAATATACCCTTTTACTTATCAATCCATTTACATTATCACATTACATCTCAAGTATGAACTTACCATTTCATTACATTCCCTTACGTGTATCATTTGCATAACGTTAAGACATAAGCATAAACATCAACCTATTACTCAAGCTTGACACAAGCCTATATATCATCATCAATACACAAGCTAGTGCATTTATTAATGCTTTTGGGATCAACCACATGGTAAACCATTTCATTAAAAAGAACACATCATTTGATTCATATCACCCTTTCATGAACATAAGCATATTTCCATTTGGACATTTACCAATTCAATGTATAACATTACCATTAAGCATGATATAATCCAACCATAAACTTGGCACAAGTCTAAGCATTATCAACGACAAATGTTATTGCATATACACATAATTCACTTGAAATATTATAAGGTAAGTCATTGAACATGAACAACTTCATTTTGAAATCATCAATTTCATGAACATTAGTATACTTTCACTGAACATTTCCTTTTCAATCCTTTTCATAGATTCATGGCATAAGTCATTTGAATACTTACCATTCTTTTCTTTTCATGCCCATTGAAATAGTAACTTAACTCAAATACTTGGGTAACTACACCACACCAAGGGCATCATAGATGCATAACAGGGAACCAAAGTGCAATCAGGAGCACGAATGTGTGATCAGGGGTATCGAAGTGCAAATAGGGGCACAAATGTGCATTTAGGGGTACCAAAGTACAATTAGGGGAACTGATATGCAAAAAAGGGTAACAGAGTACAACTAGGGGCATTGATGTGCAAATAGGGGTACCGAAGTACAAACAGGGCCACTAATGTGCAAACAAGGGTACCGAAGTACAATCAGGGGCACTGATGTGCAAACAGGGGTACTGAAGTAAAAATAGGGGCACTAATGTAAAAACATGGGTACTTCATCATTTTTGCATACATACTTAAAATCATGTCATTCACATATAACTTTAATACAAATCTAAGAAAAACATTACTAATAATCTTTTCCAAATTTCATATATATAAATATTTGCAACACTTATCGTTATATAAATAATCGAAGTAATTCACACACACATATATAAATCAATTAACTAGAGAAAAAAAATAATAATCATAAGTGAATTACATTAAATAACAAATCACTATGAACTTATCTGACTAATTTGCAGAAATGACTAAGTATAGGGGTTATTTGGTAATTTTCTCTTCTCTTCGATTTTCTACTTGTTCATTATCAAAATTAATAATTTCATTCAATTCATTAATTTAGATAGAAAAATAAATTCATTTTATGCAATTTAGTTCTTTTTGACATTTTTACAAAATTACCCTCAGCTTTTCATTTTTATTCAATTTAGTCCCTACGTCCTAATCATTCAAATAAACTAAATTTATTGAAAATTCACACTAGAAGAATATTAATAGCTTTCAATTCAGCCTACGTTTGCAACAATTTCACATCAAGTCCTTGTATTTTTACTATTTCAACAATTTAGTCCCTAATCGGTAAATTCATCAAAATCACTTAACAAAATACTTTTAAATAACAATTAATACTTTAAATTCATTATTTAACTTTTAAAATCACAAAGATTCATTAATGACAACATTCAAAATCTTTAACAGTTTCTATAACAGCCCGATTTAAACCCTAGTAGAAATAGTGGTTTTGGGACCAAAAATCCAAGTCAAAAAATATTTTAATATTATTTTATATGCTTATAATATGTGAATTGATATCTGTGAAAGTTTCGTGTGAAAATTTGATCATTTGAGTGCTTAATTTGCAAAAAGGACTTAATCGTAGAAAATGCAAATGATGTGTTCTATTTGTTAATGTGAAAATTGCTTTGTCTTTATGTATTTGAGGTCCTGATTATGTTATTAGACCATTTATATATTAAATGGACATTTTTGGACATCCTTTTTAAGTTTAAATGTTTATTATATTAAGGTTAAATTGGTAAAAATGGCTATTATAATGTTTTAAATAAAACATAATCAAATTCAAGCTTTATTTTCACATGTATTTTCCAAAAATTGAAAGAAAAAGGAAGAATAAGAATAATCTAGGGTTCGGCCTTTGTCTTCTTTGATTAAGGTATGGATTTTGCTCGGTTTTTAATAATTTCTACATTTTTGTGATTGTTGCTTTGTGTTTTATCAAGGTCATGCTTAAATTTCAGAATTTGATGATGATTTTGAGATATTCCATGGATGAATTCATGAACTTTGTGATGTTGGTTGATGGAAAATAAAAGATATGTGTTGGGTTAATATATTTTATGTTTGGATTTTAGATGAATTTGAGTATTTTGGACTAAATTGTGAAAATGAGAAATTGAGGGACTAAAATGTAAAATAAATGAAATATGTGGGCTTATATGAAATACATGAAAATTTGGCTAAGCATGTTTATATGGAAATTTTGTGTATTTTGTAATTTTATGAATTAATGACTAAAGTGTCAAAATGTGGAAATGTGAGGGCTAATTTGTAAAATGCCCTAAATATGTGTATATGGATTGATTTGAATGAATGTGAGATTGAATAAGTTAAATTTGAATTTATTTAGATCAAGAACCAAAGAAAACATATTTAGATCGAGGAAAGTCGAAAGTCGTCGAGTAGTCAATTCCATTCGTTCGAATCCGTACGAGGTAAGTCGATAGATAAATAAATGTGTTAAATTGAATAATTATTGCTTATATGATATTTGAATTATGGTGAATGGATATTAGAACTGAATATATGAAATCTGAGAAAGTTTCGATAATGTGACGACGTCCCCATAGGAATAGCTAGGATACATATGTCATGATATAGGATTTTCGATATGTGATTTCGTGTAAGACCACGTCTGGGACGTTGGCATCGATTTGAGATTAAATTTTAAGACCATGTCTTGGACATCGACATCATATTTAATTTCGTTGAAGACCCTGTCTAGGATAGTGGCATCGATATTTGATTACATGTAAGACCACATTTGGGACGTTGGCATTGTACTAGCTTTCTGAGCTATCTGAGTTGTCCGCGTATCCTATTTGATTCTGAATGGTTCAACGGGCATTTCGAGAAAATGAATGGCTATGTGAACTTGTATCAGATTCAGGTACATTTGAAATGTATGTTAAGATTGAGAATGAAAGGTAAGCATATGTATATATGTGGACATATGTATGTATTAGTTATTTGAGAATGAGATGTGTATATGTAGTTGAATTATCAACATTTGAGCTAGATAAAAATTATAGATATGTGGTTATATTTTGCCATGAACCACATGAATGAAATGGTTTAGAAATGTGTTATGTGATAAGTTTATTTGTATATGGCTTACTAAGCTTTTGAAAGCTTACTTTGTGTGTGTTTACATTGTTTTATAGATATCGAAGCTACTGGGAGCTTGGGGATTGTCAAGGATCATCACCACACTATTGAACTCTAGTTTTGGTACCTTTTGAAAATGTAAAGTATGGCATGTATAGGTTAGAAGTATTTCATTATGTTTTTGAGTTGTGAATATTAGCCATGTGATATGGCTTGGATTTGGTTGTGATTATGAATGAGTTTTGAGTATAAGCTATGTGATGCAATATGGTCAATATAATGTGTGCATGAATGGTTAATAGAATTAGTCATTTTGGTAAGTTCTGGTATGTGTCTATTTTGGAATTTGGTAAGATTTTGGCATGTGAATGTATGAAATATATTGAGATTATGAATCATATGTTTTGATATGACTTTGGTTTATGATTTGGTATGTTTTGGTTTGGATATAAGTGATACGTGATATTCGTGACAGGTTTTAAATATTTATAATGAATCGTTCTTGAAACTTACTATTATCACGATGAAGGCAAGTGTACCTATCGAACAGTAGTATAGCTTTAGCAAGACCGAATTGTCGAACCCAAATGAACTAAAAGTACTAGTAATGACTGTCTTTTTATTATCTAGCCTAAGAATAATGAGGTTTGTTTTAACTAACTAATTAACTAAACTAAGAATTCACAGAAAATAGAATTGGGGAATTACTTTTGAAAAAACTCGATTGATTAAGATAATACCTAAGTAAAATCCACCTAGACTTCACTTGTTATTTGACTCTGAATCGAACGATTTATTCATTTGGCTTGATCTGTAAAAATCCCTAAATTATATTATTATCCCTCTCGAGACTAACAACGTCTAACCTTAGGTTGAATAATTGAAATCTCTTTCTAATTAACTCCCTAAGGTTGCATTAACTCGATCTATAGATCCCCTTATTAGGTTTCACCCTAATCCGGTAAACTCTTGTCACCCTATCTCTAGGCGCGCAATCAACTCCGCTTAATTATGACAAGTGTACTCTTAGACAGGGTCTATTCTTACTCTGAATAAGAGCTTAACTTGAATCAATATCTTGGAATATCAAGACAAGAATTAAGAACACATAATTAAGAACAAGTCAAATATTTATCATACAATTCAGATAATAATAACAAGATCTGTCTTAGGTTTCATTATCCTTAGGTATTTAGGGGTGTTAGTTCATAACTAAAAAGGTAAACATCTCAGAAGAATAATGAATACAAAACATAAAGAAAAACCCAAAACTCCTGAAGGGAAATTGAGGGGAGATCTTCAGTCTTGATGATGAATCCGACTTCTGAGATGGATCAATCGGCTTTCTTTGAACAGTTCCTTGCTTCCTTCTCTATGTACCCCCTTTTCCTCCTCCTCTAGGGTGTATTTATAGGCTTTAGAATGCCTAAGAACCCTCAAAATTGGCCTTTTCTGAATTGGACTAAACTTGGGCTCGGCAGGGACATGCCCGTGTGCGATTACTTCAGGCCTTGGTCAAGCCTGTTAAATAGGCACGGGCGTGTGGTCCACCTGTGTGAGTCATGCTTCGATTCTGCCAAATTGACACGATCGAGTGGTCTGCTTGTGTGAGGAGGTCCAGGTCGTGTTGATTTCATACGTTGGCCAATTTTCTCCGTTTTTGACTCGTTTCTTGTTCCTTTCACTCTTCTATGCTCACCTAAGTATAAAATATGAAACTAAGGCATTAGGAGCATTGAATTCACCAATTTTAAGGGAAAATCATCCATAAAATGTGCTAAGCATGGGATAGAAATATGTATAAATTACGGTTTATCAAATACCCCCACACTTAAGCATTTTCTTGTCCTTAAGCAAAATCCTCAACTCATAATCAAAATAAATTCTTCTCAACTTATAATTTCTATCGATAATATCTCAAAATAATCCATAGGTAATCATACATTGAAAATTCAATTGAAAGAACATCAAAGTTTCAAACATTCCAAGTTGAGTATTTTATCATGAAAACATAGGTGTCTCCCCTCGTCTAAGTAATTACCTTTGATTCAAAATATCACAGAGTTTCACATCCTCACTAAAGATTCACTCAAATCACTCGAGGTGTTTAAGGACAATAAATGAAGCACTCAATAGTCAATACTAAAAAGTCATTACCATAGGCTTGCATGAAAATCAAATCTCCACCACTATAAATTGAGATGAAACATCAATCAAAAGGTCTTTAGAGGGTTGTAACGTGGTTTTGGTTAGAGGGTGTGGTCATCAATTGTGTACAACAGATATTTGTCTCAGAATATGGAATTTAACTTCTTTAGCTTAGAAGATCACTACTACTAATATGTATATATGTTTTTTTTAAGAACAAGTCAAATTACAAAATAGAATAAAACATAGCTAAGCAACTATTCCAGCTCAAATCTCGACAAAAATAGGGATCAAATTAATTTAGGGGACTTCAACAATAATGGGTTATGGGTTAATATTGAGGATAAATCAATGAATGGGTTGTTAGGCTCAAGGGGGTTCACTAAAGGTTAATTGTGAAGGTAGGCTGAGTGGGTTAAACTTAAGTGCCTTTCTCATTTTGACATATCAAATCAAATTGTGTAGTCTTGACATGCATAATCAAGCAAGTTCTGGAATAACAATTCAATACTGACGCACTAATAATGGAAGTGAGCATGAAAGAAATAATAGATGCTCTAAAAGCTCAAAATCTCACAACAATTATGGCTTTTTGATGTTTAAACTTGTGAATTCCAACTCAAGGTAATACCTAAAATTGGGGAAACAACCTAAAAGTTTTTAATTCTTCAAAAATCAACTTATCATGCTTGATTTCCTAATGTCTTAAAGTTTAAACAATCAATGCATAAATGCCTATGTTTTAATTCAAGATATATCAATAAACATTATAGACTAATTGGAATTCATTCTAAAAATGATATGAGAAGATCGCGTGAGAATAAAACAAAATTCAATAATTTTTCTGATATAAAAGATCCCCCCACACTTAAGATGTACATTGCCCTCAGTTGGCTGTGTCTGTGTGGTAAACCTGTATTCAAGAGCTCCGTTAGTAAGTTAGTTGTTAAACACTAAAATTTAAAGAAGTTAAATACAGTTAGTGGTCGGGTTGCCTCCCCAGAAGCGCTTATTTATAGTCTGAGCTCGACTTACCTTTCCATTGAATGGTCATGGTGGTTCAAGGAGTTTATACTCCTCATTCCTGCCGTGAATCTCATCAAAATAAGGTTTAGGCGATGACTGTTTACCTTAAAAGTGCCAAGCTTGGAATGACTTACCTCGACTGTACTGAATGGGAAAATGCTAAGTACCGTAAGAGAGATTTCTTCATTCGGTTTGTTAGTGACAATGTGAGGATCTGCGGCTTCTAATAAAACTGTATCTCCAACCTTAAGTTGATTTGGAAAGGTATTGAGCTTGTTCTGCCATAGTTTTGGTTTATCGTGTGTTCTCGGTTTATGTGTGTGATAACCCAAATTAGGGCCTAATCGAAATAGAAATTTTGGGACCTCAAATCCGAGAGAGAAATAATTATTTTATGATTATTTTGAGGTCTATGATACGATTGCATGATTGTGTGAAAATTTCGTGAAGAAATTCTATGCATAAAATGCTTAATTTGAAGTTAGGGTCTAAATTGAATAAGTTACAAAACTTGCATTCTAGAAGTTTCTAGTATGAAATTGCTTTGAAATATTAATTAGGAGGTCTTAAATAGAAATTTGACCAATTTCTAAGTTTATGGACAAAAATTGGACATGGATGGAATTTTTGAAAGTTTAGTAAGGAAGGGTATTTTGGTCATTTGGATATTAAATGAAATAAAATGAGAAAAATAACACAAAAATGATCATCTTCTCCATAAGTTGCTGCTGAATTTTGCTCTCCACCATAGCTAGGGTTTCAACACTTTTAAGCCTTGATTGTAAGTGATTTCTATGCCCGTTTTTAATGTTCTTTACATTTTTGAAATCCTCGTAGCTCGGTTTACCTATTTCTACTAATATTTTGAGCTAGGGTTTATATTTAAAATTTTAACCATTGATGATATGTATGAATTTTGATGTTTTATGGTAGAATATGAAGTTTGAGATTGTGTTAAATAACTTTTTCGAAGTGATTTTTCGTAAAAACGAGTAAAATGACATAATCGGTAAAAATACCTAATATTCATAAGTACATGTTAGAGTGTGAATTTGATGTGGCTATAGAAGGGAAAAATGATTAGCATGCCATAAAACATAAGAAAATAGGATGAGGTTTAATTTACGAGCCTTGGGGCAAAAGCGTAAATATGTGAAAGTTTAGGGGCAAAATGGTAATTTTGCCAAAGTTCGTATTAGGGGCTGCTTTGATGAATGTGTGTATTAAATAAATTAATTTGGTATTATAGATCAAGAGGAAAGAGATTCGAGTCGAGATCGGGGGAAAAATAAAGTTTACGAGGAATAGGCTCGACTATTCTCATTTAGTATCGAGGTAAGTTCATATGTAAATATTGTAATATAACCGTTATTTTAAATCATTTAATGATATTTATACGATATTATGATTGTTATCATGCAATTCTATGTGATCGCGTGATAAGTAACAAGTAATAAATATTTATAATGAAGATCAAACCTAGACTAACTATTATCACGACGAAAAGGCAAGCGCACCTATCGAACAATAGTATAGTAATGGCAAGACTGAGATATCGTACCTAAGGGAACCAAAATTACTAGTAATAACTATCTTTTTATTATCTAGCCTAAGAATAAAAGGGTTTGTTTTAATTAACTAATTATTTAAACTAAGAACGCACAGAGAAAAGAATTGGGGAATTGCTTTTGGGAAAATCGATTGACTTGAGACAATACCTAAGGAAAAATCCACCTAGACTTTACTTGTTATTCTGGCTCTGAATCGGACGATTTATTCATTCAACTTGTTCCGTAGAGATCCCTAAGTTATGTTATTATCCCTATTCAAGACTAATAACGTCTAATCCCTAGATTGAATAACCGAGACTTTTCTCTAATTAACACTCTAGGGTTGCATTAACTCGATCTATGGATCCCCTTATAACATTTCACCCTAATCTGATAAAATCTTGTCACCCTATTTCTAGGCACGCAATCAACTCCGCTTAATTATGGCAAATGTACTCTTAGACAGGGTCTATTCTTCCTCTGAATAAAAGTATGTCTTGAATCAATATCCTGGGATATCAAAACAAGAATTAAGTACACATAATTAAGAACAAGTTAAATATTTATCATACGATTTAGAAAACAATAACAAGATTCGTCTTAGGTTTCATTCCCCTTAGGTATTTAGGGGATTTAGTTCATAACTAAATACGAAAACATCTCAGAAGAATAAAGAATACAAAACATAAAGAATAAAGAATAACAAGATTCATATTAGGTTTCATTCCCCTTAGGTATTTAGGGGAATTGAGGAGAGATCTTCAGTCTTGATGATGAATCTGGCTTCTGAGATGGATCAATCGGCTTCCTTGAGGTAATTCCTTACCCCTCTTCTCTGTCTCCCCTTTTCTCCTCCTCTAGTGCGTATTTATAGGCTTTGGAATACGTAGAAACCCTAAAAAATGGCCTTTTTTTAAATTGGACTTAAGTTGGGCTCGGTAGGGACACGCCCGTGTGCCATGACCGTGTGACGTGATTGCCAGGCCGTGTTCTATCCGTTAAATTGCACATGGCCGTGTGGGTCAATCACACGGCCGTGTGGGTCAATAGCCAGGCCGTACGAATCATGAAAGCCTTGGTCGACACCCTCGAAAGACATGGGCGTGTGAGCTGCCCATGTGGCAAGGCTTAGGCCGTGTCATCTTCTCGATTTGGTCCATTTTGTCCCTTTTTGGCTCGTTTTTGGCTCCTTTTGACTCTTGGTGCTCTCCTGAGTACAAAACCTGAAATTAAAGCATTAGGAGAATCGAATTCACCAATTCTAATGAGAAATCATCTATAAAATGCATTAAACATGGGGTAAAAATATGTATAATTTACGGTTTATCACTATACTTTGTGGTCATTGTTGGACAACATGCAAAAATTTTATGAATTATGTGAAAAATGTGAAAGACTACCGAAGTATCGTCATTAGTATTCCAATGGTAAAGGAGTACGAATGAGGAAAGTCCCGTTGAACCTTACGAATAGATTAGGATATTTGGGCATCTGAAATCGTTGAGTTGAGTCCGAGTTCACTTATGGATGCGAATGTCTGACCTCGTTGAGTTGAGTTTGAGTTCGTCAGATGTAACTAGGCATTTGAGCTTGTTGAGTTGAGTCCGAGTTCGCTTATGGGTGGGTTACATGGTAGCTTGGCTACATATGTGGCACTTATGTGCAAACTTTCCATGTATCCGAGTTATATTCCGATGTGTTCAACGGGTAAAATTCTAGTGAAATGGAAGAATACTCAAGATGCAAGTGACGTATTGGTAAGTTTTGTGGAATGGGAATTTTGGAAAGGTATGTACTTAACTCTCGGGTTGAGACTTGATACGACAACAAAAATATGGTAAGATGATGAATGATGAATAGAAATGTGATATATGTTTTGGTGATATTATGCTAATGTTGGTTGGTATAATTGCTTTGTTAAGTTATTTGTTATTTGCATGTGGACTTACTAAGCATCTATGCTTACTCCCTCCTTATCATTCTTTGTAGTTTTGACAAGTCAATTTGGAGTCGGGACGGTCGGAGGCACGCTCACACTATCACTGGACAATCGCAGTATAATGACTTGTAATTTTTGGAAAAATGGCATGTATAGTATTCCAATCATTTTGAGTGTATAATCTTACGATATGACCCATGGATGGAATGGAAATGTTTGAGAATGATTAACTATTGGAATGGCTAATCAGGTTTATATATGATAACGTGTATGCTTTATGTTTTAACTAAACCATGAAAATCCTTGGAAAGGTAAAATTGGCCACAAACAAAATCAGACAGCACCAGTGACATGAATTTGAAAAATCACTAAAAATAGTAGAAATGGAATTAAATGATGAATAAGTTATGGAATCGAATCTTGATGAGTATATTTTCATATGGAAGAAGCAAAATAGATAAATGAGTTATAATTTATGAGATATTTAAGTTTTGGTGGAACAGGGTTAGAGCGATCTCTGAATCCCCTGTTCTGACTTTAAAAGTTCACTATAAATTTTAAAAAAACAATTAGGAGTTGTACCTTACATATATGAAATCCTTATTGAGTCTAGTTTTATGAAAAATATACAGAATAGTTATTAAAACTCTGTACAAGGAGATATTTGATTTGTAATACACAAGGGTCAGAGTAGCCGAACCCTGAAATAGGGGAGACTTTAACTAATAAACTGTACTAATTGACCCAACCAAAAATTCTAGAAAAAAATTAGTAATTAGATATATGAGTCTAGTTTAGGAAAAAATTACGAAATTGGATTTCAAGTTTTGTAACTCGAGATATGGATTTTTTAGCGACTATGATGTAGTTAGCTAGCTTGTCTGGAAATTCTAAAATAAATTGTTTGAGCTGTTTAATTAATGAATTAAGTCCGTTAACACCTTGTGCTTGTCTCCAGTGACAGTCTCGGTTACGGGGGCGTTACAATGTGTCCGCCATTCATCTAGCTCCTCGATTTGTAGCCTTCATTCTTCATGAATAGGTCCTCTACTATTGCTTGAAAATGGCTCATGTACTTCCTTCAAACTCATTTCCTGCAAAGTAGGTTGCACCATATTGTCAATTTTAGTAGAATAGTTTAGACAATCACCTTCAATTTTCGATGTGTTGCCGGAATTGCAAGCTTGAAGGGTGATTGTTTCATCTCCCACACGAAGTGTGAGCTCACTTGTGCCAACATCAATAATCGTTCTAGCAGTTGCTAAAAAGGGTCTTCCTAAAATCAAAGGAGTGTTGCTATCCTCCTCTATGTCTAGAACAACGAAGCCAACGGGAAGTATAAATTTATCGATTTTAATTAGCACATATTCAATAATACCCTTAGAAAATCTTATAGTTTTATCTGATAATTGGATACTCATCCTAGTTTGTTTGGGTTTCCCAAGACCTAGTTGTTTAAACATTTTGTAAGACATGACTTTAATACTAGCCCCTAAATCAGCTAATGCATTATTAACATCTAAACTTCCAATTAAGCAAGGGATTGTAAAACTCCCTGGATCTTTCAATTTGTTGGGTAGTTTATTCTGTAGAATAGTTGAGCAAACTGCGTTTAGCTTCACATGTGAAGCCTCATCCAACTTTCGCTTATTTGCTAAAAGCTCCTTTAAGAATTTCATTGTGTTTGGCATCAGGGATAGAGCTTCAATAAACGGTAAGTTAATATGTAATTCTTTTAAGAGTTTAAAGAATTTACCAAATTGTTCATCTGAGCGGTCTTTCCTTGTTGCATTGGGGTATGGCACACGAGGTTTGTATTCTATAATTACCGGCTTTGGGTCATTTTGGCCGACCTCATCTTTTCTTTTGCTTATCTTAGTTTCTTACCTTGGTTCTGGTTCAAGTGTGACTAATCCTTCCTCATCTTGGCTAGTAATTGTGTTGAGTTGCTCCCTTGGTTTAGATTCTGTATTGCTTGGCAAGCTACCTTGTGGTCATTCAGAAATCAACTTGGCAAGCTGTCCAATCTGAGTTTCGAGCCCTTGGATCGATGCTTGTTGATTCTTAAGTGCTGCCTCAGTATTCTAAAAATGAGTTTCTGACACCGATATAAACTTTGAGAGCATCTCTTCAAGGTTCAGCTTCTTTTCCTGTTGGTAGGGTGGTTGTTGAAAACCCGGAGGATGTTGTGGCCTTTGATTTCCTTGACCACCCCACGAGAAATTGGGATGGTTCCTCCAACCTACATTATAAGTGTTACTATATGGTTATTTTGGGATCTAGGGTTGAAGGGTTGATATTCTGTACATGCTCCTCCTCCATTCGAATAGCACCTCACCACTGGATGTACCTGAGTAGAACCACACAAACTGTCAATCTTTTTATTTAAGAGTTCTATTGGTTAGATAGCATAGTAACCGCATCGAGGTTGAAAACACTGCCTGTTTTCATCAACTTTATTCTCATAACTTGCCACTGATAGTTATTCAGTGACATCTCCTCTATAAATTTGTAAGCCGCCTCAGGTATCTTATTATTGATAGTTCCTCCAGCGGCTGCATTAATCATCTGCCGAGTCGAAGGATTCAGGCCATTATAGAATGTTTGGACCTGTAGCCAAAGCGGTAACCCATGGTGAGGACACCTTCTCAAAAGGTCCTTGTATCTCTCCCATGCATCGTAGAGTGTTTCTAAATCCATCTGTACAAAAGAAGAGATATCATTACGTAATTTAGTTGTTTTAGCCAGTGGAAAATATTTTAATAAAAATTTTTCAGACATTTTTCCCAAGTAGTGATTGACCCTCGTGGTAACGAGTTCAACCATTGTTTACCTTTATTCCTTAACGAAAAGGGAAACAACCGAAGGCGAATGGCGTCATCAGAAACGCCATTAATTTTAAAGGTATCATAAAATTCTAGGAAATTTTCCAAGTGAGCGTTGGGATCCTCGTCCTGCAAACCATCAAACTGAACAAACAATTGTATCATTTGAATTGTGTTAGGTTTCAGTTCAAAATTATTTGTAGCAATAGCAGGTCTAACTATACTTGACTCAATTCCTGTTAAATTAGGTTTAACATAATCATACATAGTGAGCAGAGCAGGATTTTGATTAACAGCAATTGCAGGAGGTAGCATATTTTCTTGGTTTTCAGCCATCTCCTCGGTTGTGGTTTGAATATTGCCCTCTTGCTCGCTCTCTGTGTATCTTAGGCTTCGCCTTATTTCTCTTTGGTTTCTGCGAACTGTGTGATCGATCTCAATGTCAAAAAGTAATGGTCCTAACGGGTTTCTTCTAGGCATAAACTATAAGAACCTGCCAGAAAAAGGGAAAAAGAAGAATTAGTAATAAAAATTATAATAAAATTTAAGTTGCAGTAAAAGTAAATGGCTGAAGTAATAAAAATCGAGTGTTCCTAATATCTTAGTTCCCCAACAACAGTGCCAAAAACTTGATACGTGATATTTGTGACAGGTTTTAAATATTTATAATGAATCGTTCTTGAAACTAACTATTATCATGATGAAGGCAAGTGTACTTATCGAACAGTAGTATAGCTTTAGGAAGACCGGATTGTCGAACCCAAAGGAACTAAAAGTACTAGTAATGACTGTCTTTTTATTATCTAGCCTAAGAATAATGAGGTTTGTTTTAACTAACTAATTAACTAAACTAAGAATTCACAGAAAATAGAATTGGGGAATTACTTTTTGAAAAACTTGATTGATTAAGACAATACCTAAGGAAAAATCCACCTAGACTTCACTTGTTATTTGACTTTGAATCAGACGATTTATTCATTTGGCTTGATCTGTAGAAATCCCTAAGTTATATTATTATCCCTCTCGAGACTAACAACTTCTAACCCTAGGTTGAATAATTGAAATCTCTTTCTAATTAACTCCCTAAATTTGCGTTAACTCGATCTATGGATCCCCTTATTAGGTTTCACCCTAATCCGACAAAATCTTGTCACCCTATCTCTAGGTGCACAATCAACTCCGCTTAATTATTACAAATGTACTCTTAGACAGGGTCTATTCCTCCTCTGAATAAGAGCTTAACTTGAATCAATATCTTGGAATATCAAGACAAAAATTAAGAACGCATAATTAAGAACAAGGCAAATATTTATCATAAAATTCAGATAATAATAACAAGATCTGTCTTAGGTTTCATTCCCCTTAGGTATTTAGGGGTTTTATTTCATAACTAAAAAGGTAAACATCTCAGAAGAATAATGAATACATAACATAAAGAAAACCCAAAACTTACACGGGCAGAGACACGGGCGTGTGTCTCAGCCGTGTGCGACACACGGTTATGTTACACGGTCGTGTGTCCCCTGGAGTACCCTACAATTCAAAGTCAATATACACTACAGTTTTGACATGGCCTAGACACACGGGCATGTCTATCGATTTTGTGTGGCACATGAGCTACCACATGGGCGTGTGGTCTGCTGTGTGATCCAAGTTAGTAGCCTCCCTAATTTTTACACGGCCTGGCACACGAGCGTGGCTTGTGGCCTTGTGGAAAAGTCAATATGTATGCCCTGTTTTGCCATGGCCTAGACACACAGGCATGTCTAATGCTGTGTGACGCACACGGCCTAATCACACGGGCATGTGACCTTTGTATATTAGAAAAATGTTTAAGTTTTGAAAAATTTTGTATCTACTCAGTTAGTCCCGACCACTTTCTAGAGCATGTTTAAGGCCTCGTTGACCTCAGAAAGGGACTTTACGTTGATGTTTGACTATGATGCTATGATGTTTGTGTAATGAATGTAAAATGTTCTGATATGTCCAGTAATGCCTTTTAACCTTAGTTCGGCTACAGAAATGGGTTAGGGGTGTTACATTTTCAAAAACAAAGGTACGGGCTAGCTAGACATAGTTGCAACGATCTCAAAAACATAAAAATTATTAGAAACAAGTGAGAAATAGCTTACCATGCAAAGACTTAACCATGGTCAAACCTTGAGTATGCTTCCATGGAGAATTTGGTGATGAACAACCAAATGGAGAAGAAAACATTATGTTTTCTTTATTTTTTAACCTTTTATTTTATTATATATTTTAATTATTTTAACATTTAATCATGAATAAAACAAAAATTTAATGCTCCATTATTGTCCCACTAATTAAAAATCGTATATTTACCATTTTAATCCTTCTAATTATAATCATTAAGCCATTTAATCATTTAAATCTAATAGTGATCAAATTTTACATCCTTAAACATTAAAATTTCTTAATGAAACTTTAATAAAACCTTAATAGCACTCTGTAAATATTTATAAATATTTATAGTTTGTTTTATAGAAACGAGGCCCTGATACCTTATTTTTTAAAACCACTTGACTTTAGGGTCGTACACTTGAACTTAATGACTCATTCATATAACATAAATTACCATATCAAAACTCTTTTTAAAACCATATTTAACTCGTAAATATTAAATAATAATATTTACAAACTTACTCGTTGAATTTGTGACCTCGAAACCACTATTTCTGACACCATAGAAAAATGGGCTGTTATAGCCCAATTCAAAGAAAATGTTGTTTCTAAGCCTTAAAAGGCCTCTGAATGACCTTAGATTGCTCTTACTTCATATTAGGTCCATCATAAATGGTTTTAAGTGTCATAACCCGAATAAAGCCTAAAACATGTGTTGAATTTGAAAATTTGTATAAGTAATTGAATGGAGATCACTTTCTTGATTTTAAAATTAGACTTGAATAAGGCGTGTTACAAAGTTAACGTTCATCAGACTTAGAGTTGCTAGTGGAATCACAACACTCTAGGTCGTACAAAACAATTTCTTCTTTTTCTTTAGTGTGTTAGCATACTCTGTCTAGATGTGTTCAAATCCATGACACTCATGACATTGTATTCCTTTCTTTTTCTCTTTCTCAGCCTTTTCTTTGAAGAGAACACCTTTGGATATATTTTTGGGAATGATTTTAGTTGCCTCAAAGTTCTTAAATCTTTTGAACTACTACTCAAAATTTCTATTGAAGTTCTGTGTGGGCAAAACAACTAGTTCTTGAAGTTCCTCAATTACAGTGGAGACGAAAATAGATACTTCATTTGGCACTTGCCCAACAATACTCCTTTCACATTTGCTTTTGCTTTTTTGGATTCATCTAACTTCATTTCAAAAGTTAGCAAAGATCATATTAGTTTATCTATCCTTAGACTTCCAAAATATTTGGCCTTATTGATAGCCATGACTATGATGACAAACCTTTTAGGCAGTGAACTCAACACCTTTCTAACCAACTTGGAGTTTGAATATTCTTCTCAAAGGGCAAATGTCTAATTTGATAGATCATGAAGTTTAACATGGAATTCACTAATGGTTTCTGAATTTTACATTCTCAGGGTCTCAAAGTTAGTAGTAAACATATACATCTTAGATTGCTTGATTGTGTTTGTTCCTTCATGAACCGTTTCAAGGATGTCACATGCTTTCTTGTCGATTGTGCATTTTGGCATCCTTTTACATTCTTATTGTTATTAGTGCAGAAAATAACATAAAGTGCTTTCATGTTGGCATTATCAAGTCTTTCTTCCTCAATAGTCCATTCTAATTCAAACTTAGGGGGGGTTTTCAAGCATTTGTTTAGATCATAAGTGGTTGCCAACTAGTGAGTACAGAGCATCCTGCTTTTTCACTAATAAACTTGATGTACGCTTTCATTGTTTCCTTCTAATAGGTATAGTTCCCATTATCCAACATAGGAGGATGGGTAGTTAAAGATCCTTCCATATCTAGCAATTAACAACACTAGTTGTAACGAGCCAAAAGTTAGGGGTGTCAGAAAGTGTGATTTTGGGACCCCATTTCTATAAACTGGACTCGTAAATATTTTTATTAAATAATTTACAGAGTTATAATAGAAGTGAATTAAATTTTGGTTAGGTAATTTTATTAAATTATGGCTTATATAGCGTACAGGGACTAAATCACGTAAATGATAAAAGTGTGAATTGCTATTAAATTATAAGGTAGAACATGACTAAGGGACTTATAAAACAATTAAACCAATGTTCTATTTCTAGTGGATGGTAACATGGTTTTAATTGTTAAAATGTTGTAAAAATTTAATTTAAAATAAATAAATAAAATATAAAAAACATAATTGAATAAAATAACATAAAACTAAGTAGTGGAATACTGAAACAAAACATTTCCTTATTCATTTCACAAAATTTCGGAACAAAAAAAAGAGGAGAAGGACGAAGTACAAGGGCTTCTAAGTATTCAAACTTCATTGGTTAGCTCAAATTAGTTATTTTCTTGTAATTTTTATGTTTTCAGAACTTGGTAATTCAAGCTAGTTGACCCATGTTGTAATTTTTGGTATTATTAAAATTTGAGGATTTTACCATTGTTGAATGGTTGAAGTTGTAGGGACCAATTTGATAGATTTTAAGCTTAGTGTAGAAAAATGACTAAATTATAAAGCCAATTGATGATTTTGTGCTATAGGGACTTTAATGCACAAATTGTTAAATTTTGTAACACCCTAAACTCAGTCTAGATGTCCAGACCAGGTTTGGAGTGTTATGTCATCCATACTGAAATTCATACTATCATAACACATTTGAATTGAACCATTCATTACGTAACATTCGTGGCGATAATAATTTAAAACATATGTTCTTCATAAATTCCATAACATCATATAACATAAATCCCTAATAGTAATGCTTAAAAGAAAACATAAAAGTTTGACCGAGCTCCCGCGACGCCGACCCGATCAAGATTGGGGACCACATGAAAGCTAATCAATAAAAGAGTGAGTTGTGAACTTAGTGAGTAAAAAGAATGTAATTCAACAATGGTTGGTTATAAATAAATTCCAATTCAGGGATTTGGTTTGATATAGAAGCATATTCAATCCAGATTCGAAGCAAAGGTGTTACTTATATGTACATATATTCAATTCCAGTTTAAATAAGGTTCAGATCAGATTTAGATGCAATATTTCTATTTCCATTCGCTACACACCATCTTCGGCCATCCCAACACACCACTTGGACATTTAGTGTCCATCCATCCCTGCACACCTTTAGAGTGTTCATTGACACTTTCATAGAAACACAGCTTAGCTACTAGTTTAATATGCGAAAAGCAGCAAAATCAGAGTAACTCATTGTTGCATAGCCACAATTTTAGTACAGACTCTGTAATAGCTCGATTTTAGCTAAATCAGAAAAGTGGTTTCAGTACAGACTCGCGTAAAATGAAAAAGTTGGATTCTATTTGATAAAAGTGTTTAATTGCTATGATTTATTAAACCAAAGGTCCTTATGATGATATTAGACCATTGGTAGTGTAAGTGGACAATTATGGCCATCCATTATATGTTTATAAATGTTTATAATTAAGGTTAATTTTGGTAATTGATAAATAATGTTATTATTAATAAAACAAAAGAAAATTTGTTCATATTATCATCAATTTGAACCAAAAATAAGAGGAATAAGAAATTCATTTAGGGCTTGAGATATTCGGCCAACTCTAAGCTTGATTAAGGTATGATTTTAGCTCGGTTTTTAATGATTTCTATGTTTTTGTAATCGTTGCTTCGTGTTCTAGCAAACTCGTACTTTTAATTTCAAAATTGTTAAAGATTTTGAGAGTTTCCATTGATGAGTTTATGTGTTCTTTGGTGTTTGATGATGTAATATGAATTTTTTATGATAGATTTTCATGTTTTGTAAAGTGATTTTTGACAAAAATGTCAAAAAGGGATTAATTTGTAAAATGTGATAATTGTGTGGTTGAAATGTGTAATAAATGAAAGTTTTAGGCTGATAGTGGTCCCTGTGAAATTCAGGTCAAGCATGGGTTAAATTGAATTGTGTGAATTTTTTGTAATTGTGAAATAGGGACTAAATTGAATAATTGTGAATGTTTAGGGGCTAATATGCAAAAATTCCCAAATGTGTATTTATACATGATTAAATGAGTTAATTTTGAATACATATAGATCAAGAAAGAAAGAATTCGTATTTAAATTGGGGGAAAAGCAAGGTTATCGAATAGTCCATCCGATCCGTTAGTTCCAAATATGAAGTAAGTTCATATGTGATAATTTCATTATAAACATATGTTAAATGCTTTGATATTGCATAAACTGTGATTATGAGATTACGGATAATGGTTGAATTGCGAATACGATATTATGGATGTGTTCGATGATGAAATCGACAAGTGTAACTTTCCAGTTGGACCTTAGGAATAGTTTAGGATGCCAATGACATGTCATTAGGTTATTGTGTTGGCTTCAGGCCATGATATCGGTACTTCGTGTGCAAGCGATACCTTGATTTGGCTATGGGCCATGGTATAGGTATTTCGGGGAAGAGTTACTTTGATTTAGCTATGGGTCATGGTATAGGTACTCCGGGATAAGTTACTTTGATTTGGCTACGAGCCATGGTATTTGTACTTATCGATTGAGATTCTTGAATATCCAATTTCTATTCTGAATGGTTCAACGGGTCAACAAATGATGTGGTTGAGAAAGAGGTTCGTACGAGATGATATAGGTACGTACAGAACCTATTTGAGTATTAAATAGAGAAAGTTCGATGAAATGGTATTGATCATGTTATGAGACATGAGAAAGGTTTGTATTTAATGTGTATATGGATATGTTATTTACAATTGGTTGCTTTGTATTTATTTGATGAATTAAGTTAATCGCATACAAGCGTACTAAGCTATGAAGCTTACTTTGTGTTATTTTTCTATGTTTTATAGTGTATCAAATCTAGCTCGAATCCGGGAGTCGTCGAGAACATCATCACACTATCAGACATCTAAGTGTGTACTTTTGAATTGTACATATGGTATATGGCATGTTTAGGTTACTTGTGATATTTTAGTTGTGAATATACGCATTAGAGTTGGCTTGTAAATGATGTTAATAATGTGAATGTGTTGAATGGTATTTGAATATAAATGCATAAATGTATGTATTATGTATGATAAATGATGTGTATTGATCAGTAATACCTCGTAACCCTATTTTGATAGTGAATACGGGCGAGGAGTGTTACATTTATTAGCATCAGAGCTACGGTTAAGTCGATTCTAGGACTAACATAGTGTGTGTGAGAGTCTAGCTATCATGGCATATATACTCTGCGATAGTGTGATGATTCCTGACAGCTTAAATTGTGTTTTCGTATAGTAATGGATCCTGAAAGAGCTATAGCTGATAATTTAAAGAGTAACGCGGCTCTTCCTAATCAAAGGGTAGCATTATTTGACTCTAGACCTGTAATAATTAGCCACGAGGGAGAGGCTAAACAAGCCTTCTTCTAAATTATGAATAAGTGGTTCATGGAGTTTATTCGAACGAATCCGGTTGCTTAACAACCTCCACCCCACCTGTTCCTCAACAAATCCCTATTATTCCTCAAGTTATAAATCCGATACGATTGAACAAGCCGCCAATAGATATGATTCAGAAACATGGGGCTGAAGAGTTTCGGGCTACTATTGTTGATGATACGGATAGAGCTGAGTTCTAGCTTGAAAACACGATTCGAGTATTTGATGAATTGTCTTGTACTCTTGAGGAATGTATCAAATGTGTTGTAACGTTGCTGAGAGATAATGCGTACCATTGGTGGAAAACGTTGATATCTGTGGTTCCTAGAGAACGGGTTACTTGGGAGTTTTTCCAATTTGAATTCCGAAAGAAGTACATAAGTCTGCATTTCTTTGATCAGAAGCATAAAGAGTTTCTAGAGTTGAAACAAGGCCAAATGGCTGTCACTGAGTATGAAAGAGAATTCGTACATTTAAACAAGTATGCTCGAGAGTATGTGTCTATTGAAGAGATTATGTGTGAACTGTTCATTGACAGGTTGAACGAAGATATAAAACTATTAATCGGGATTTTTGAATTGAAAGAATTTGTCGTTCTGGTTGAAAGGGCTTGTAAAGCTGAAGATCTTAGCAAAGAAAAGAGAAAAGTAGATTCAAAAGTTAGAGACTCGAGAAAAAGATCGATGAATAAGCTGTATCAATCTTCATTGAAAAAATCTAGGGATTCTTATATTCTTCCAAATGCTTCAAATGAATATTCTAATAGAGATCGTAGAAAACAGTACTCAGGTTCTAAAGCTCAAGCGACATCAGTAGTGAGTGTTGGCAGTGTGAGAGACAGCAAACTTGAATATTAGTATTGTGGGAGATGACATTTTGGGGAATGCTGGAATAAAAGTAATAAAGCTTGTTACAAATGTGGTTCATTAGATCATTTCATCCTTGATTGTCCTAAGCTAGATGAGAAAGATAAAGTTCAAAATGTGAGATTGAGTAATACGACTACTAGAGGGAGACCACCCAAAAACACTAGAAATACGAGTGGTAACTGAGGTGTTATAAGAGATTCTATTATAAGATCAGAGGCACGAGCACCTACCCGAGCTTATGCTATCCGTGCACGGGAGGAGTCATCTTCGCTAGACATTATTACTGGTACTTTCACTCTCTATGATACTAATGTGATTGCATTGATAGATCCAGGATCAACTCATTCTTATATATGTATGAATTTAGTATCTAGAATGACTTTTCCTGTAAAGTCTACTGAAATTGTTATTAGAGTATTGAACCCCTTAAGCAAATGTGTGTTGGTTGACAAAGTTTGCAAGAATTGTTCGTTAATGCATCAGGATTTTTATTTTTTGGCTAATTTGATGTTGTTGTCATTCAATGAATTTGATGTGATTTTGGGTATGGATTGGCTAATGATGCATAATGATATAGTGGATTGTAGATGAAAGATAATTGAACTGAAATGTCAGAATAACGAGATTATTAGAATTGAATCGGATGATCTAAACAGTCTGCCAACTGTGATATCATCTATGTTAGCTAAGAGATTTGTGAGAAAGGGATGTGAAGCTTATTTTGCTTATGTACTTGATACAAATGTCACAGAAACAAAGATTGAATCAGTACCAGTTGTGTGCGAGTATTCAGATGTATTCCCCGAAGAGTTACCGGGTTTACCACCTATCAGAGAGGTTGAGTTTGGTATTGAATTAGTACCAGGTACAACGTTGATATCGATAGCTCTGTATAGAATGGCTCCGACAGAGTTAAAAAATTTGAAGGGTCAGTTGCAAGAGTTGACAGATAGAGGTTTTTCTAGACCAAGTTTCTCTCCCTGGGGTTTACCGGTGTTATTTGTGAAAAAGAAAGATGGTACGATGAGAATGTGTATAGATTATCGACTGCTCAAAACAGTGACAATCAATAATAAATACTTTTTGCCAAGAATAGATGATTTGTTTGATTAGTTAAAAGGGGCAACGATGTTTTCAAAAATTGATTTGAGATCGGGTTATTACCAGTTGCGAGTTAAAGATTCTGATGTGCCAAAGACTGCCTTTAGAACAAGATACGGACACCATGAATTTCTTGTTATGCCTTTCAGATTAACAAATGCACCTGCTATTTTTATAGACATGATGAACCGGATATTCAAGCCGTATTTAGACATATTTGTTGTTGTGTTTATTGATGACATTTTGATTTACTCTCGAGATGAATCAGAGCATGCCAAACATTTGAGAATTGTGTTACAAACTTTGAGAGATAAATAGTTGTTTGGAAAGTTCTGCAAATGTGAGTTTTGCCTATGAGAGGTTGGTTTTCTCGGACATATAGTTTCAGCTGAGGGTATCAGAGTTGACCCGAGCAAAATTTCTGTGGTTATAGTTTGGAAGTCTCTGAGAAACATATTAGAAGTCTATAGTTTTTTGGGACTAGCTAGCTGTTATAGACGATTTGTGAAATGCTTCTCAATGATTGCAACTCTGATGACATGGTTACTTCAGAAAATGTTAAATTTGAGTGGACAGAAATGTGTCAGCAGAGCTTCGAACAGTTGAAAGCGTTATTGACAGAGGCACTAGTGTTTGTTCAACTTGAGTCGGGTAAAGAATTCGTAGTTTTCAGTGATGCATCTTAAAATGGCCTGGGTTGTGTTTTGATGCAGGAAGGCAAAGTTATAGCTTATGCTTCGAGACAGTTAAAGCTGCACGAAAAGAATTATCCGACAAACGATCTAGAGTTTGTTGCGATAGTGTTTGCATTGAAAATTTGGCGTCATTACTTGTTTGGTGAGAAATGCCATATGTATACTGACCACAAAATTTTGAAATATCTGATGACTCAGAAGGATTTGAAAGCAATAGCGGAGACGGTTAGAATTGTTAAAAGACTATGATTTAGTGATTGAATATCATCCGGGAAAAGCAAACGTAGTTTCTGATGCTTTGAGTCGAAAGTTCTTATTTGCTTTACATGCTTTGAATACACAGTTAGCTTTGTCTGACAATGATTCGATACTAGCTGAGTTGAAAGCGAGGCCGTTATTTCTACAGCAGATTTGTGAGGCTCAAAAATTTGATAATGAATTGTAAGCAAAACGAGTTCAGTGTGAGTTGACTTTTAATTTAGAGTTTCGGATAGGGTCTGATGACTATTTAATGTTTTGTGATAGAATATGTATACCAAGAAATTATGAGCTCATTCAGAAGATTTTAAACGAAGCACACAATAGTTGTTTATCAGTACATCCGAGAAGCACAAAAATGTATAATGACTTGAAACAACATTATTGGTGGCACGGCATAGAACGAGATATTTTAGAATTTGTTTCAAAATGCTTGATTTGTCAACAAGTCAAAGCTGAGCATCAAGTGCTGTCAGGTTTATTACAGCCTATTATGATTCTTGAGTGGAAGTGGGATAAAGTGATAATGGATTTTGTATTAGGTTTGCCTTTATCTCCAAGAAAGAAAGATGCGATCTGGGTTGTTGTTGACAGATTGACGAAAGAAGCTCATTTCATTCCAATTCGTCCAGATTTTACGCTTGATAAATTAGTTGAGTTATATATCTCAGAGATGGTTTGATTGCATGGAGTGTCGTTATCCATGATTTCGGATAGTGATTCGAGATTCACTTCGCGATATTGGAAGAAATTGCAAGAAGCTTTAGGTACAAAGCTGCATTTTAGCATTGCATTTCATCCTCAAACAGATCGTCAATCTGAGCGAGTTATTTAGATACATAAGGATATGTTTTGATGTTGCATTCTTGAGTTTGAAGGTAGCTCGGAGAAATATCTATCGTTGATTGAATTTGCTTACAATAATAGCTTCCAATAGAGTATTATGA
Organism: Gossypium hirsutum; assembly: GCF_007990345.1. Classification (NCBI taxonomy): domain Eukaryota; kingdom Viridiplantae; phylum Streptophyta; class Magnoliopsida; order Malvales; family Malvaceae; genus Gossypium; species Gossypium hirsutum. The sequence continues at coordinate 115,645,810 of NC_053431.1, forward strand.
TGGCACCATACGAAGCTTTATACGGTCGTAATTACTGAACATCGTTGTACTGGACTGAGCTTAGCGAGAGTAAGATTCACGGAGTTGATTTGATCAGAGAGACAGAAGAGAAAGTAAAAGTAATTCTTGATAATTTTAAAGTGAGATTAGATCGACAGAAATCATACGAAAATTTGAAATAGAAAGATATTAAGTTTCAAATCGGGCATAAAATGTTTTTGAAAGTGTCGCCGTGGAAAAAGATATTGCGATTTGGTTGGAAAGAAAAATTGAGTTCGCGATTCATTGGGCCGTATGAGATTACCGAGTGAGTTGGGCAAGTGGCGTATTGACTATCTTTACTATCTGAGTTAGAGAAAATACATAATGTGTTTCATGTATCAATGCTTCGACGATATCGATCCCACCCTTCACATGTCATTTCCCCGACGGAGGTTGAAATTCAACCAGATATGTCATATGCTGAAGAACTGATTCAAATTTTAGCTCGTGACAACAAAGAGCTAAGGAATAAGAGAATTGCATTAGTGAAAGTATTATGGCATCCACACGGGGTTGAAGAAGCTACGTGGGAACCCGAGGATGCTATGAGAAAACAATATCCGAACCTATTCACTGGTAAGATTTTCGGGGACAAAAATGCCTAAGGGGGGAGAATTGTAACAGCCCAGTTTTAGCTAAATTGAAACAGTGGTTTCAGAACCACAAATCCGATGTCGAAAAATAATTTTAATATTATTTTATGTTTTTACAGCATGTTATTTGATATGTGTGAAAATTTCGTGAGCTAATTTTATTGTTTGGATGGTTAATTTGAGAAAAAAAAAGACTAAATCGCGTAAAATGCAAAAATTGAATTCTATTTGTTAAAAGTGTTTAATTGCTATGATTTAGTAACCCAAAGGTCCTTATGATAATATTAGACCATTGGTAGTGTAAGTGGACAATTATGGCCATCCATTATATGTTTATAAATGTTTATAATTAAGGTTAATTTTGGTAATTGATAAATAATGTTATTATTAATAAAACAAAAGAAAATTTCTTCATATTATCATCACTTTGAACTAAAAATAAGAGGAAGAAGAAAGACATTTAGGGCTTGAGATATTCGGCCAGCTCTAAGCTTGATTAAGGTACGATTTTAGCTCAGTTTTTGATTATTTTTATGTTTTTGTAATTGTTGCTTTGTGTTCTAGCTAGCCCGTACATTTAATTTTGAAATTGTTAAAATATTTTGAGAGTTCCCATTGATGAGTTTATGTGTTCTTTGGTGTTTAATGATGTAATTTGAATTTTTGATGATAGATTTTCATGTTTTGTAAAGTGATTTTTGACAAAAATGTCAAAAAGGGATTAATTTGTAAAATGTGATAATTGTGTGGTTGAAATGTGTAACAAATGAAAGTTTTGGGCTGATAGGGGTCCCTATGAAATTTGGTCAAGCATGGGTTAAATTAAATTGTGTGAATTTTGTGTAATTATGAAATAGGGACTAAATTGAATAAATGTGAAAGTATAGGGGCTAACATGGAAAAATGCCCAAATGTGTCTTTTTGGATTGAATTGAGCGAATGCATGATTAAATAAGTTAATTTTGAATACATATAGATCAAGAAAGAAAGAATTCACATTCAGATCGGGGGAAAACCAAGGTTATCGAATAGTCGATTCGATCCGTTAGTTCCGAATACAAGGTAGGTTCGTATGTGATAATTTCATTATAAACATATGTTAAATGCTTTGATATTGCATAAACTATGATTATGAGATTACGGATAATGGTTGAATTGTGAATACGACACTACAGATGTGTTCAATGATGATGTAACACCCCAAACCCGGCCTGGAAGTTTGGCTCGAACTTGGCGTGTCACATTGAAGTGTTTTTCGAAAACCATGTTTCCATTAAAAACCCTTCTTAATAATTAAAAACTTATACCCTTTTTAAACCTTGTTAGAAAACCTCAGCTGAATAACATTCTTAACAACTTTGTAAAAATCTTGGTAGTTGTGGAAACTTACTTTAAGAACAATTGCGGTTACGTGATGTTTTGAATAACAGTAGTTGATTTGGAAAATCGTGTTCTAATACTAGCAATTATAAGAACAATAAATAAAATTCCAAATTTGAAATCCAGAAAATTACAACGGCTTTACTACAACCCACATAAAATAATTTAAAGGTAATAATCAAAACTGTAACATAAACAATGTGTGTGGCTTCCTCCGAGCCCCTAGCAACCCTGATCCATCTAAGGCTGGAAATTACCTGAAAGGGTAATAAACGGGGTGAGTTTACGAAAACTCAGTGTGAAATCCCCTACTATCTCGGTAATTCTACCCTACAGGGGTATTTCGGTATTTCTACCCTACAAGGGTATTTCGATAATTCTACCCTAGAGGGGTATTTTGGTAATTCTATCCTATAAGGGTATTTCAGTAATTCTACCCTATAGGGGTATTTCAGAAATTCTACCCTACAGGGGTATTTCAGTAATTTCACAATCAAGGGTAAAACGGTAATTCTATAAATCGAGGGTAAAACGATAATTTTGTAAACTGAGGGTAAACCAGTAATTCTGTAAATCAAGGGTAAAACAGTAATTTTACAAATCGAGCGTAAAACGGTAATTCTGTAAATCAAGGGTAAAACAGTAATTCTATAAACTGAGGGTAAAACGGTAATTCTATAAATCGAGGGTAAAATAGTAATTTTGTAAACTGAGGGTAAAACGGTAATTCTATAAATCGAGGGTAAAATGGTAATTTTACAAATCGAGGGTAAAACGGTAATTCTATAAATCGAGGGCAAAACAGTAATTTTGTAAACTGGGGGTAAAACGGTAATTCTGTAAATCGAGAGTACTTTGGTAATTTTACAAGTCGAGGACATTTCAGTAATTGGTAAACTAAAGTATTCTAAACATGGATAACAATACGAATGGGCCTAAAGCCTATTCTCGGCCCAAATGGGCCCACACGCTCGTGTGGCCCTTTTAGCCCAAACCTAGCCACAGATATGCGATTCACCTAGCCTAGTCCAATATTTACTACACAATCAAACAACTTATCCAATTGGGCCCGTAGGCCCATTGGGCCTACATGGCCCCTTTCGGCCCATCGCGGCCCGAAGTAGCCATCCAACAACAAGAGTAGTGATAAATACACACCTGATTGGAGACTGGAGTTAATCCACGCTCCGAGCACTCTTAGCCGACGCCCAACCGAAACGAGCACGCCATAAAGCGAAAGGGATCAGCCCAGAAAGGTACATTTACTCTCCTCATGGTTCTCTCTATTTAAAGCCAGCTTCCCATCCACTCTTATGTTAGCTTCCCGATGTGGGATCCCTCCAACATCAGAGTTTAAATTCAACACCAACTCTTGCCGCCCCCTGTTAGCAAAATAAATGCTCTTTGCTTGCTATGGGATTCGAACCCATGCCTCCCCTCAAATGCTCCACACGCCACTTGCCACTAAGCCATAAGGTTTTTTGTGTCACAATTTCTCCAACAATATTCTTAAGGCCTACCTACTACACCCAGGGTTTGATTCACCTTAAACCAAATTTTTTGCTAGAGTCCAGGTTTAAACCCAGGACTTCTCCAACACTTCTCAACACACTTAACCACTAAAACAAGCCTTCATTAACGAAATTTGCATGCACAACAGAATATTATAAGCTGCCTTCAACCGCTCCTATGCTCAAGGCCCAAAACTTCTAGGCCCAAATTCAGGGTGTTACAGATGAAATCGAAAAGTGTAACTTCCCGGTTGAAACTTAGGAATAGTTTAGGATGCCAATGACATGTCATTAGGTTATTGTGTTGGCTTCGAGCCATGATATCGGCTCTTTGAGTGCGAGCGATGCCTTGATTTGGCTATGGGCCATGGTATAGGTATTTTGGAGAAGAGTTATCTTGATTTAGCTAGGGGTCATGGTATAGGTACTCCAGGATAAGTTACCTTGATTTGGCTACGGGCCATGGTATAGGTACTTATCGATTGAGATTCTTAAATATTCAATTTCTATTCCAAATGGTTCAATAGATCAATGAATGATGTGGTTGAGAAAGAGGTTCATACGAGACGATACAGGTACGTACATGACCTATTTGAGTATTTAATAGAGAAAGTTCGATGAAATGGTATTGATCATGTTATGAGACATGAGAAAGTTCGATGAAGCTTACTTTGTGTTATTTTTCTATGTTTTATAGTGAATGAAAGCTAGCTCGGATCCGGGAGTTGTCGGGAACATCATCGCACTATCGGACATCTAAGTGTGTACTTTTGTATTGTACATATGGTATATGACATGTATCGCCTACTTGTGATATTTTGGCTGTGAATATAGCCATGAGAGTTAGCTTATAAATGATGTTAATAATGTGAATGTGTTGCATGGTATTTGAATATTAATGCATAAATCTATGTATTTTGTATGATAAATGATGTGTATTGATCGATAATACCTCGTAACCCTATTTTGATAGTGAAAACAGGTGAAGGGTGTTACAGACTCCTTCCCCCTTCACACACCCCAACACATGCCAATGCAGAACATAAATACCCATAACACATGCTCAGTCATTCTAAGTCATTATACAATTAACTAAGATAGTTCCATAATAGAGTAGATATCATAGCGCACATACAATTAGGTTACTCACGGATTAGACCTAGTGTACCAAAAAATTTTCATAACATCAAATTCGATTATTCATACATTGAGGAAACCATTATCAGGGGTAAGTAACATTCTTGGCCTCAAAAGACAGTTTTCAGGCCCGATGACCTGCCATACGGTCTAGCCACATGCTCGTGTACCTTGGGTGCGTAGTTTTTAAGCATAAACAGTGAGATATATGGCCTAGACACACGCCCATGCCCATACATGTGTGACTCACACGGCCTGGGTACACACTCGTGTCCCTGCTCGTATGGCTTTTATACCAAAAATAGTGATTTACACAGACCAAACACATGCCCGTGTCCATACATGTGTAACTCACACGGCCTAGATACACACCCGTGTCCCTGCCCATGTGGCTTTTATACCAAAAATAGTGATTTACATGGACCAGACACACGCCTGTGTCTGTTGCTCGTGTGGCATCGATAGCCATCATTTTCGACGATCTGAAACATGCGAAATTAAAGTTTCCGACATGCACCTAATTTTATTTTGACGGGGAAACAATACGGAGACTACCTGGAACCTAATTAATCATTCAACAACCAATTACACTATCAATTTCATTATTTAGCAAAATCAACCCACAGCTAAGATTATGTCGAGAGATTCGATGCAATTCCAGCTCAATTCGCACACTCGCCTCACACGAAACAGGAGAAATCAGACTAACACAGTGGATTAATGTATCTTGCAATATCCTTGCCTAAAACAAGTAACCAATTGAGTATTTAACATAACGTTAAGAAAACGAGCAAAATCCCATTTTGACAGAAAAGTGCTAACACAATGGAAATCACAAAAAAAGAAAATCACAGTGGAGCTTACTCAAAATCGACCTTACAAGCAACAAGACTTCCTAATTCACATAAAATTATTTGCAGAAAAGAAGAAAAATAAAAGGAGGAACAAAAAAAACAAAGAAGAAAAATATTAGCAAAATAAAAAGAACGATAACATTTTCGTAAAATGTTTTAAAATAACAACCACCCCTTCTGGCATATACAAAAAAATATATGTTTTCTAACAAATACGATGAGATTCAAACTCGGAACTAGATAGAATACAGACAGATGCTTAACCAATGAACCAACAGGCTCATTCTTGACACCGATGTACCCAGAATTGCACTTAACCACCTAATACATGGATAAGGGTTGTTTTAAAATAATAAAACTTTTAATAACACAACTCAAACTCCAGATCTTAGACCCAGAAGTAGAGCACAAAACCAAAGATATAGAAATTAATTACTCAGATTCTCATAATTAAACTCTTAAAATTTGGAGCGTTACAAATCTCTCCCTCTAATAAAAATTTCGGCCTTGAAATTACCTGAGTCAAATAGATATGCATACAACCGTCGAATTGATTCTTCGGATTCCCACGTGGCTTACTCCGTACCGTGGATCCACCATATAACTTTCACTAGAGCAATCGTTTTCTTCCTCAACATCTTAACGTTATTCTCGTCGACAGTAACAATATGTGATAGATTCAACCAATATCGTCTCAGCATCGAGACATGAAACACATCATGAATCCAATCCAGCTCTGGCGGTAACTCCAACGGTAAGCAACAGGTTTGACACATTTCAGGATATAGTAAGGTCTAATGAATCTCGGGCTTAACTTGCCCTTGCATCTAAACCAAAGGACCTTTTTCCATGGTGACACTCTCAAGAAAACTTGGCCGCTAACAGAAAACTCAATATCTTTTCTTTTTAAATCAGCATACTAATTTTGCCGACCAGATCCAAATTTTAGTCGGTCTCTAATTACTTTCATAGTGTTCTCAGTTTTAGAAACCAGCTTCGGATCCAGTACCCGACGTTCTCCTAATTCTGTCCAAAATAGCAAAGTACAACACTCACGACCATATAAGGCCTCGTAGGGTGCCATTTGAATACTTGACTGGAAGCTGTTATTGTATGCAAACTCCACTAACGGTAAGTACTCCTCCCAACTACCTCTGAAGTCTATCACACAACCCCAAAGCATATCCTTTAGAATCTGAATGACCCACTCCGACTGTCTATCGGTCTGAGGATGGTATGCAGTGCTGAAATTAAGTCGAATGCCTAAAGCCTCATGGAGTTTCTTCCAGATTTGAGATGGAAATTGTGGATCTCTGTCTGAGATGATCGAGATTGGAATCCTGTGTAGTCTCACAATTTCGGGGATATACTATTTTGCTAACTTCTATAAGGAGTAATCTGTTAGGATAAAAATGAAGTGAGCTGACTTGGTCAATCAGTCAACGATGACCCAAATCGAATATTTCTTAGTGGAGTTTAAAGGCAACCCTGTAAAAAAATCCATTGCTATTCGCTCCACTTCCACTGAGGAATTTTAATTGGTTGAAGTAATATGGACGACAACTGATGTTCCACCTTAACCTTTTGACACGTCAGACAATGGAACACAAAATTGGCTACCTCCCATTTTAGTCCAGGCCACCAGTAAAGTTCTTGGAGATCTCGGTACATTTTATTCCCACTAGGATGCATAGCATAGGGACTATTTTGCGCCTCCTGTAGGATTGAATGCCTTAATTCCTTATTGTTCGGTACACAAATTCGACCCTTGAAGCATAACACATTATCGTTATTCAAGCTAAAATCAGAATTCTTGTATAAACCAACATGTTACAATCATTGCACTAAGGACTCATCGTTCAGTTGTTTAGCTCGACTCTGTTTTACCCAAATCAGTTTAACTTGTAATCCTGCCAACAGTCCTCCGTCCTCAACCAAACTCAGACGAGCGAGCATTGCTCTTAGATCTGTCATTGCTCTACGGCTAAGGGCGTCAGCTACCACATTAGCCTTGCCCGAGTGGTACTCTATCACACAATCTTTAAGTAGCTCAACCCATCGATGCTGCCCAAGATTAAACTCTTTTTGGGTTAACAAATTATGAGACTCTTGTGATCAGTATAAATAATGTACATTTTACCATATAGATAATGTCTCCAGATCTTCAAAGCAAACACGACCGCAGCTAGTTCAAGATCATGCGTAGGGTAGTTACCCTTGTGTGTCTTAAACTGTTTTTGCGCGTAAGCGACCACTTTACCGTCTTGCATAAGCACACATTCTAACTCGACATGTGAAGCATCACTGTATACCACAAACTCACGACCCGATTTCGGTTGAACTAAAACAGGAGCCTGTGTCAGAACAAACTTGAGTTCATTGAAACTAGAGTGTTGTGCCTCGGCCCACACAAATGGGGCATTCTTATACAATAGGTTTTTCAGAGGTGACGCAATTAGAGAAAACCCTTCGACGAACCTTTGGTAGTAACCGACTAAACCGAAGAAGCTATGAAGCTCAGATACATTTTTCATCTATTTCCACTTGAAAATAGCTTCTACTTTCTTAAAATCAACTCGGGTCCCCTTCGCTGTCACCACATAACCCAGAAAGGCGACTTCCTGCAACCAAAACTCACACTTACTGAACTTGGCATACAATTATTTTTCTCGGAGTATCTTAAGTACAATACGAAGATGATCAACATGCTCAATTTCAGTTTTAGAGTAGTTTTAGTTTTACAGTTGAAACACCCGATTCATTAAATCCATAAATGTTGTTGGGGAATTCGTTAAACCGAAAGGCATTACTAGAAACTCGTAATGTCTGTAACGAGTCCTAAAGGCAGTTTTGTACACATCAGTCTCTTTGACTTTAAGTTGATGGTAACCAGAGCGTAGATTGATTTGGAAAAGATGGACACTCCTCAAAACTGGTCGATAAAGTTGTCAACTTGTTCAACTCTCTATAATCAATGCACATTCTTATTGACCCGTTCTTTTTCTTAGTAAACAATACCAGTGCCCTCTACGGAGACACACTCAATCGAATAAATCCTTTATCTAGAAGTTCCTGAAGTTGTGCCTTTAATTTGTTCAGTTCTTTCGATGCCATGCGTGAGGGCACAATGGATACTGGAGCCGTACCTGGTAACAAATCAATTCCAAACTCCACCTCTGTATCCAAAGGTACTGTGATAAACCATAATATATACATATTTTTACCCCATGCTTGGCATATTTATGGATGATATTTCCTTAGTTTCATTGAATTGGATGCTCCTAATCCTTTGATTTCATGATTTATACCTAGGAAAGCTTAAGATAGCAAAAAGAGCGAGAAACGGGCCAAAAACGGAAAAATTGGCCTAAATCTGTGTTTCACACGACCTAGGAACTTACACACGGGTGATCCATACGCCCGTGTGTCATGGCCATGTTAACATTAAACCAAGTCAGAGTTGCACATGGCCTGAGCCCCTTCATATGTGCGTGGCACACGGTCGTGTCCCTGTCGAGCCCAAGTCTAATTCTACTCGAAAAAGGCCACTTTTGAGGGTTTAGAAGCATTCTAAAGCCTATATAAACACCCTAGAAGAGGATTAGAGGAACACGTAGGGTAGAAGGCAGGAAATACTGAAGGATAGCCATCGGAATCACCTCGGAAGCAGGATTTACATCAAGACTGAAGATTTCCATCCAATTTTTTAGAAGTTCTTTGGGTTTCTTTATGTTTTATTGTTTTCCAACTTTTGAGATGTTTTCCATTATTATGAACTAAACTCCCCAAATACCTAAGGGAGATAAAACCTAAGACGGATCTTATTATTATTTGAGTTGTATGAGAAATACTTGTTCTTATTCTTGATTGTGAAATTAACCCTTGCTGTTCTTATTCTTGATTGTGAAATTAACCCTTGCTTTAATATTGCAGGATATTAATTCAGGTTTTTGATGTGCTTATTCAGTGGAGCAAAAGTCCTTATTTAATAGTAGATCATTCATAATTAAGCGGAGTTGCATGCAATCCTAGAGATAGGATGACATAAATCTGCTAGATTAGTGTCAAATCTAATAAATGAATCCATAGATCGAGTTAATACGACAATAGGGGTTTTAATTAGAAAGAGATTTCAATAAATCAACCTAGAATCAACTGTTTTTAGTCTTGAGAGAGATATTAACAGAAAACAGGGATTTCTACGGATTAAGTCAAGTGAATAAATCATCTAATTCAAAGGTAATAAGTGAAGTCTAGGTGGGTTCTTCCTTGGGTATTGTCTTCTCCATCGATTTTTCCTAAAGTATTTTCCCACTTTAATCTCTGTCCTAATCTTAGTTAATTAGATAATTAGTTTTAGTTTAAAAATACCCTTTAATTCTTAGGCTAGATAATAAAAAGATAGTAATTACTAGTACTTTTAGTCCTTGTGGATACGATATTTCCGGTCTCACCATAACTATACTACTGTTAGATAGGTGCGCTTGCCTTAGTCGAATTTTTAGTTAGTTTCATGACCATCAAGTTTTTGGCGCCGTTGTTGGGGACTAAGATATTAGGAACACTTAATTTTTATTACTTTAGCCTTTTTTACTCTTATTGCAATTTACTCTTTATTTTTTGTTTAAATTTTCTTTACTAATTTTTCTTTTCTTTACTTCTGGCAGGTTTTTATAGTTTATGACTAGAAAAAACCCGTCTGGACCTTTACTTTTTGATAGCGAGATCGAGAGCACAGCTCGTAGGAACCAAAGAGAAATAGGGCAAAGCTTACAATATATAGAGGACGGGCAAGAAGATGTCACCCATACTCCAATCGAGGAGATGACTGAAAATCAGAATAATCCGCTACCTCTTGTGGTTGCCGCTAATCCAGTAGATCAGAATCATGCTCCTTCTTACTAGGTATGATTACGCTAAACCTACTTTAACAGGAGCTGAGTCAAGTGTAGTTAGACCTGCTGCTGTTGCAAATAATTTTGAACTCAAACCTAACATGATTCAAATGATACAACAGTTTGTTCAGTTTGATGGTTTGCAGGACGAGGATCCAAACACTCATTTAACAAATTTTCTGGAATTCTACGACACTTTTAATATCAATGGCGTTTCTGACGATGTCATTCGCCTTCGATTATTTCCCTTCTGATTGAGGAATAAGGCTAAACAGTGGTTGAACTTGTTACCACGAGGGTCAATCATTACTTGGGAACAAATGACAGAAAAAAATTTACTAAAATATTTCCCGCTAGCTAAAATGGCTAAATTGAGGAATGATATCTTTTTTTTGTACAGATGGATCTAGAAACTCTTTATGATGCATGAGAAAGATAAAAAGACTTATTGAGAAGGTGCCCTTACCATGGGTTACCTCTATGGTTGCAGGTTCAAACTTTTTACAACAGTGTGAATCCCTCAACAAGGCAACTGATCGACGTAGCCACCGACGGAAATTTAAACAATAAAACACCTAAAGAGGCTTATAAATTTATTGAAGAGATGTCACTGAATAACTATCAATGGCAAGTCATGAGAACAAAGTCGACAAAAGCAGCCGGTGTTTTTAACCTCAACACGGTCACCATGTTTTCTAACCAGGTAGAACTTTTAAAGAAAAATATTGATGGTTTGTATGGTTCTACTCAGGTACATACAGTGATGAGGAGTGATTCAATTGGAGGAGGAGTACACAACACAGATTATCCATCCTTCCACCCTAGCACTGAGAAGGAACAAGTCAACTACATGGGTAATAACTCTAGACCTCAAAATAACCCATATAGTAACACTTATAATACAGGTTGGAGGAACCATCTCAATTTCTCATGGGGTGGTCAAGGAAATCAAAGGCCACAACATCCCCCAGGCTTTTAACAACCACCTTACCAACAAGAGAAGAAATCGAACCTTGAAGAGATGCTTACAAAATTTATCTCGATGTCAGAAACTCGTTTCCAGAATACCAAAACAGCCCTTAAGAATCAACAAGCATTGATACAAGGGCTCGAAACTCAAATAGGACAGCTTGCTAAGTTGATCTCTGAACGACCACAAGATGGCCTACCAAGCAACACTGAAACTAACCCAAGGAAGCAACTTCATGCTATTACTATGCAAAATGATGAAGGATTAGTTGAAGCTGAACCGAAACCGAGGCAAGACAATGTGGAAGATAAAGGTAAGGTTTATGCAAGCAATGGTACACAAAAACCGGTAAGCAAGAAATATAAACCTCGTGTACCATTCCCTAAGGTGACAAGGAGAGACCACATGGACGAACAATTCGGTAAATTCCTTAAATTACTAAAAAAGTTGCATATTAACTTACCGTTTATTGAAGCTCTTTCGCAGATGCCAAACGCAGTGAAATTTTTAAAGGAGCTCTTGGCTATTAAATGAAAGTTAGATGATATGTCGCATGTGGAACTAAACGCAATTTCCTCAGCCATTCTACAGCATAAGCTACCCAACAAGTTAAAAGATCCAGAGAGTTTTACGATTCCTTTCTTAATTGGTAGTTCGAATGTTAACAATGTGTTAGTTGATTTAGGGGCGAGTATTAATGTCAGGCCTTATAAAAATGTTTGAACAACTAGGTCTTGGGAAACCCAAACAAACTAGGATGAGCATTCAATTAGCAGATGAAACAATTAGATTTCCTAGGGGTATTATTGAAGACGTGCTCGTCAAAACTGATAAATTTATATTCCCAGTTGACTTCATTATTCTAGACATGGATGAGGATAGTGACGTACCTTTAATTTTAGGAAAGCCCCTTTTAGCAACTGCTAGAACTATTATAGATGTTGGCACAGGTGAATTGATACTTCGTATAGGAGATGTTACGATTACACTTCAAGCTCGTGATTCTTCTAATATTCTAGTAATCGAGACGATTGTTTAAGTTCTGTTAACTCGAGTAATATTATGGCTCAAACTTCTTTTCAAGAAACCCCTATGAAGAACGTGATGGAGCCACATTCTAGCCCATGTGACAACAACAGAACTAGTCATGAGGAACGAAGAATACAAATTGATGAACTAGATGAATGGTGGACACATGTCAAGGAGAAACCAAATGCACGCGAGGAATCAAAGCAACGCCATGATGAGCGTAGGGATGAAAAAAAGTAATTTAAGGTTGGGGATAAGGTATTGTTAGATGAAAAGGACCCCCGAATTGCTATTTTAGAGCACAATACAAACGGAGCAATTCCCTTCATGGTACTGAAAACCTTCCCACATGGTACAGCCGAGGTAACACACACTGAATTCGAAACTTTCAAGGTAAATAATACTCGACTTAGACCTTATTTTAATAAAATTGATAGAAAAGGTGAGGAATTTCAACTCTTCAATCCACCGTAATCACACGGAATTGAGGTAAGTCGAGCTTAGACTTTAAATAAGCACTTCTCGGGAGGCAACCCGAGCACTAACACCACTAACTAGTTTATTTTAGCTATTTTTCATTTATGTAGGAGTAGTGACCCACATGGCCTGGACACACGGGCATGTCCACAACCATGTGGAAATAGGGCTGAAATTTCCCAAAAATTGACATGCACACGGCCGGCGATAAATCCACATGGGTGTGCGACACGACCGTGTGGACCACACGATTTGGACACATGGGCATGTCTTAGGCTGTGTAAAAACTGGAGTTATATTTTTAAATTTTAAATAAGTCAGAGAGTTACACGGGTAAGGCACACGGCCGTGTGTTTGGACACACGGGCGTGTGGGAAGCCACACGGGCTTGGGTAAAGCGAACAACATGGGACACGGCCTTGTGACCCACATGGCCTGGCATTCGGGCTTGTCCTCAGGGCGTGTGATGATTGGGCATTCAATTTTCGCAATAAACACGGGCTAAACTTGAGCCACACGGGAGTGTGACACGGCCGTGTGGCCCAGCACGAGTTTCACAAGTCTGTGTCCCCCTTTCAACCCTTAAACCCTAAAATTTCCCTCACTTTTGTCTTCTTTCTCAAAGCCCCCATTAGCCGCTGCAGCCCTCAAAGCCCCCTCGACTGTGTCTCCCCCAACGTCGACCGCACCAGCAGTCGCCTTCCCCGCCGGCAGACCCTGTTCCCCTTTCCCTTTCTCTTCGTTTCTTCCTCTTTCCCCTTTCTCCTTTCACCCGTCCGAACCTAAGATCCACTCTCATGCCTTGCGTACACTGCCCCTTTACTCCACCGCCGTTCCTACTCCGGCCATCATCGCCCACCGTCGGTCCCCTATTACTCCTTCTCGTTGATTTTGTTATTATTATAAGTATTAATATTATTATTATTATGTTATGCATTTGATTTATTTATCCTTATCTCTATTTTTTTCTGCACTTTAGTTTTGTCTTATTATGTCTTTGAGTTGATGTCTATGTTGTTGCAGATTAGCTTAGGCTAACTCTATTACAGTTTAATTGTTGCTATTTTTTGAGAAACTCCATAATTAGTTCATTATTTCAATCATATCTGTCTCCTGCTAATGCGTATAGTATAGTGACTTATTACTTATTTTTTTATATTCATTGCATCTTACTTTTAGATTATTAGTCATTTGATATTTCACTTTTGAATTTTGCATGATTTTAATATTCGAATTCAGTTTTAGGAATAGATTACTATTAAGGATTATTTGGATTCTATTTAAATGTTGAATTTTTGTTAATCCCTTATTCTAATTTTGCAGGCCTATAATGACAAACACACGAGGTAAGAAGGTTTCCGTCCTCGCTTCGAAAAAGCGGAAGGGTCCTGGCGCAACCTCCCTGAGCGCCTCTACTAAAGCTTGTCACTCGCTACTTCGATTCTCTTCCAGCCCATAGGACGACCTATTCTAGCTCCCTCGAGTACGACCATTAGGGGTGGGCCGCTTTGGAGCAGGTCCAACTTTCTCACCTTGTTCGATTCCATCTTCATACTACCCCGTGGGATCGATTCTTTACAATCATCGAGCCCACCTATTCGGAGCTCACCTTGGAATTTTGCACTACTTTCCATCTACAGCATGTGATGAATACACATGATGAGGTGGGTACTATCATTTTTAGACTTGGTGGACTCGTCAGGCATATGAGTGTACCAGAGTTTGGAGCTATTTTGGGCCTTTACACGGAGGATTTCATGGCTTCCGAGAATTTTTTACAACTTCATCGTCACATACACTACTCGCCCTCTTGCTGTTGGACCGACCTTACAGCAAGTATTGTTCCCTATGACGCAAGTCACTCAAAGGTGACTTCTCTTCCTCCAGCACTACGTTACATCCACGCCATCTTGGCCCATACCTTGACTGGGAGGAGAGAGAGCACTGGTGTTGTTAGCAGCACCAACGCATACTTCTTATGGAGCATGGCGACTGGCCATGATTTGATTTAACATATTTTATTGCCCTTGCTTTTCGCCACTAGACAGATCGCCATAGAACGGGTCCCATCTGCTTTGGCCCCTATGTGACTCACCTCGCTCGACACTTCAGCCTCTTCGACACTCTAGAGATGTCATCGACACTCTAGAGATGTCATCGACACTCTAGAGATGTCATCGACACTCACACTAGTCGGCCAGATGTCTCCTCAAGGAATTTCTAGCATGATCCACATGAGGATGATAGAGCGATGCAATGGAGTTGACCCCCCTCAGTACAGACTTGTCCACTCTAATGACCAGGATGAGCCAGAGGACATTACTAATAATGTTCCTCCCCCTCATGAGGACCCACACCCACCACCGCCACCGAGTCACCGCTCTCCTACCGCCACTTTGACAGATATATCCGAGCGACTCACTTACTTTGAACAGTAATGTTTCGAGCGATTTGACAGAATCGATGCCACTCTCCGACATATTTGCCACCACCTCTATATTGGTTCTCCAATGCCACCGACTCAAGACTTTGATGATGAGGACTTTTGAGTCTATTTATTTTATTATTATTATTTTTCTTTTTATTATTTTATTATTCAGGGAAATTTTGCTTCTCTCCTTCTCTTCTGACATTATGCTTATATTGCTATTATCTTTGTACATTGAGGACAATGTACATCTTAAGTATGGGGAGATTATTTATATGATTATCAAAAAATCCCTGAATTTTTATCTTGTTCTCAAATAATTTTCTCATATCATTATTAAAGTGAATTGTGATTGATTTATGATTTTCATTGATATGTTTTGAACTAAATCATAGGTAATTGTGCGTTGATTGTTTAAACTTTAAGACACTAGAGGATCAAGCATGATAAGTTGACTTTTGAGAATTAAAATTGCTAGGTTGTTTCCCTGAAATGAGGTATTATCTTGAAGTTTTGTATTTACAGGATTAACATCAAATACCCATAATTTTTGTGAGATTTTGAGCTTTTTAGTGCATATATCCTTCTTGCTCACTTATTTTATTGGTTATGAGTGTGTCAACATTGATTTGCTATTCTAGAACTTGCATCGATTATACATGTCGAGACCACACATTTGATTTAATATACTAAAATGATAAAGGCACTTAGGTTTTAACCTATTTACCCCATAAAAAGCCTACCCACATAATTGACCCCTAGTGAACCCCTTTGAGCCTTAACTATTAGTTCTTGATTTTCGCCTTAATACTAATCCACAACTTAATCTTTTTTGATTCATTAAGAATTTCTCCCTTTCCATTGACTACTTTTTATCGAGATTTGATTTGATTAGTTACCTAGCTATTTTCGTTCATTCTAGTCATTGAGTTATTTTTTATTAGGTTTTTTTCATACTTGTTCTTATTCTTAAAAAAAATCATACATTCATTCAGTTACATATTGTTCTAAAGATCTTGGATAAGTTATCATATTGAGAGAAAAGCTCACTTCATTAGTTTTGGTTAGTGTTAATTCTAGCACTTGTTTGTAATTCAGTGATTAGCTATATTTTTCTAAGTTTGGTAATCTATTAAGGTAATCTCGATTCTAACCCTCTTTTTCATCCTTTATCCACACCTTTAACCCAAGCCCCATTACAACCCAGTAAAAGACCTTTTGATTTGTGTATCATCTCATTTATAGTGGTGGAGATTTGATTTTCATGCAAGCCTATGGTAATAACTTTTCATATTTGACTATTGAGTGTTTAATTATTGAACCTTAAACACTTTGAGTGATTTGAGTGAATCATTAGTGAGGATGTCAAACTTGTCAATTTGGAATTAAAGGTGATTACTTAGATAAAGGGGGATACCTATGATTTTATTATTGAAATACTCAATTTGGATTGTTTGAAACTTTAATGTTCTTTTAGTTAAGCTCTTAACATATGATTACTTGTGGATTATTTCGAACATTATTAATGAAAATTATAAGTTGAGAAGGATTTATTTTATTTGTGAGTTTAGGATTTTGCTTGAGGACAAGCAAAAGCTTAAGTGTGGGGATATTTGATAAACCATAATATATACATATTTTTGTGGATTATTCAAAAATATGTATATATAAACACCCTAGGAGAGGATTAGAGGAATGCGCAGGGTAGAAGGCAGGAAATACTGAAGGATAGCCATCGGAATCACCTCAGAAGCAGGATCTACATCAAGACTAAAGATTTCCATCCAATTTCCTAGAAGTTCTTTGGGTTTCTTTATGTTTTGTTATTTGCCAACTTTTGAGATATTTTCCATTATTATGAACTAAACTCCCCAAATACCTAAGGGAGATAAAACCTAAGACGGATCTTATTATTATTTAAGTTATATGATAAATACTTGTTCTTATTTTTTATTGTGAAATTAACCCTTGCTTTAATATTCCAGGGTATTAATTTAGGTTTTTGATGTGCTTACTCTGTGGAGCAAAAGTCCCTGTTTAAGAGTAGATCATTCATAATTAAGCAGAGTTGCATGCAATCCTAGAGATAGGATGACATCAATCTGCCGGATTAGAGTCAAATCTAATAAAGGAATCCGTAGATCGAGTTAATGTGACAATAGGGGTTTTAATTAGAAAGATATTTCAATTAATCAACTTAGAGTCAGTTGTTTTTAGTGTCGAGAGAGATATTAACATAAATCAGGGATTTCTACGGATTAAGTCAAGTGAATAAATCTTCTATTCAAAGGTAATAAGTGAAGTCTAGGTGGATTCTTCCTTGGGTATTGTCTTCTCCATCAGTTTTTCCTAAAGTATTTTCCCACTTTAATCTCTGTCCTAATCTTAGTTAATTAGATAATTAGTTTTAGTTTAAAAACACCATTTAATTCTTAGGCTAGATAATAAAAAGATAGTAATTACTAGTACTTTTAGTCCTTGTGGATACGGTATTTCCGGTCTCACCATAACTATACTACTGTTCGATAGGTGCGCTTGCCTTAGTCGAATTTTTAGTTAGTTTCACGACCATCATACTCCAGGCAATTCCTCGAGAAAGACGTCTAGGAATTCCCTCACGATACGAATATCTCCCACTGAAAGCTTTTTGGGAGCAGAGTCAGATATATAAGCAAGGTATGCCTCACTGATACGTGATATTCGTGACAGGTTTTAAATATTTATAATTAATCATTCTTGAAACTAATTATTATCACGATGAAGGCAAGTGTACCTATCGAACAGTAGTATAACTTTAGCAAGACCGAATTGTCGAACCCAAAAGAACCAAGAGTACTAGTAATTACTTTCTTTTTATTATCTAGCCTAAAAATTAAGGGATTTGTTTATCTAAATTAATTAACTAAACTAAGAGTGCACAGAGAGAAATTGGGGAAAAGCTTTTGGGAAAATTCGATTGATTAAGACAATACCCAAGGAAAAATCCACCTAAACTTTACTTGTTATTTGACTCTGAATCAGACGATTTATTCATTTGACTTGACCCGTAGAAATCCCTAAGTTATATTATTATTTCTCTCGAGACTAATAACATCTAACCCTAGGTTGATTAATTGAAAACTCTTTCTAATTAACACCTAGTATTGCATTAACTCAATCTATGGATCCCATTATTAGGTTTCACCCTAATCCGACAAAATCTTATCACCCTATCTCTAGGCGTGCAATCAACTCTGGTTAATTATGAAAAATTTACTCTTAGATAGGGTCTATTCCTCCTCTGAATAAGAGAATTAACTCGAATCAGTATCCTAGAATATTAAAAGAAGAATTAAGAACACATAATTAAGAACAAGTCAAATATTTATCATACAATTCAGATAATAATAACAAGATCCGTCTTAGGTTTCATTCCCCTTAGGTATTTAGGGGGTTTAGTTCATGATTATAGAAGAAAACATCTTAGAAGAATAATGAATACAAAACATAAAGAAAACCCAACACCCCTGAATGAAAATTGAAGGGAGATCATCAGTCTTGATGATGAATCCGGCTTCTGAGATAGACCAATCGGCTTCCTTTGAGTAAGTCCTTGCCTCCTACTTTGCGTCCCCTTCCTAAGTGCCTGCTTTGGTGTTTAAATAGGCTTTAGAATGCCTAAGAGCCCTAAAAATTGGCCTTTTCTGAATAGGGTTATACTTGGGCTCGGCAGGGACACGCCTGTGTGCGATTACTCCAGCCTGTGGTCAAGGCTGTTGAATAGGCACGTGCGTGTAGTCTACCTATGTAAGTCGTGCTTCAATCCTGCCAAAGAGACACGCCCGTGTGAGGATGTCCATGCCGTTTTGATTTCTCATGTGGGTCTATTTTCTCTGTTTTTGGCCCGTTTCTCGCTCTTTGTCCTCTCCTATGCTCACCTAAGTATAAAACATGAAATTAAAGAATTAGGAGCATCGAATTCACCAAATCTAAGGAGAAATTATCCATAAATGTGTTAAGAATGGAATAAAAATATGTATAAATTATGGTTTATCAAATAGCCCCACACTTAAGTGTTTGCTTATCCTCAAGCAAAATCCTCAACTCACAATCAAAATAAATTCTCCTCAATTTATAATTCCTATCAATAATATCTCAAAATAATCCATAAGTATTCATACATTGAGAATTTGACTAAAAGTACATCAAAGTTTCAAACATTCCAAGTTGAGCATTTTATCACGAAAACATAGATGTCTCCCCTCATCTAAGTGATTACCTTTGAATAAAATATCACAGAGTTTAACATCCTCAATAAAGATTCACTCAAATCACTCGGGGTGTTTAAGGACATCAATTAAAGCACTCATTAGTCAATATGAAAAGTTATTACCATAGGCTTGCTTGAAAATCAAATCTCCACCACTATAAATTGAGGTGATACATCAATCAACAAGGTCTTTAGAGGGTTGTAACATGGCTTTGGTTAGAGGGTGTGGTCACAAGCTAAAAGAAAGGCTAGAATCGAGATTGAATTAAAAAATTACCTAGCTAGAAAAATAACCAGTCATCAGTTGAATACAAGTAAGCTTCTTCTCAAAATATGGAATTGACACTTAAGCTCAAAAATGACGAATTACTACTAATATGTGTTGAAGTACTTTTTTTTAAGAACAAGTCAAATACATAGAAGAGCAAAACCTCGCTAAGTACTTAGTTCAAATCAAATCTCGATAAAAATAGGGATCAAATTAGGGGATTTCAATAATAATGGGTTATGGGTTAATATTGAGGGTAAATCAATTAATGGCTTATTAGGCTCAAAGGGGTTCACTAAGGGTCAATTATGAAGGTAGGCTTTTGTGGAGTGAGTGGGTTAAACGTAAGTGCCTTTATCATCTTGACATATCAAATCAAATGGTGTGGTCTTGACATGCATAATCAAGCAAGCTCTAGAATAACAAATCAATACTGGCACACTCATAATAAAAGTAAGCATGAAAGAAATAAAATATGCTCTAAAGACTCAAGATCTCACATAAATTATGACTTTTTGATGTTTAAACTTGTGAATTTCAACTCACGATAATACCTAAACTTAGGGAAACAACCTAAAAGTTTATAATTCTTCAAAAATGAACTTATCATGCTTGATTCCCTAATGTCTTAAAGTTTAAACAATCAATGCAGAAATGTCTATGTTTTAATTCAAGACATATCAATAAAAATCATAAATTAATTAAATTCATTCTAATAGTGATATGAGTGATTCACGTAAGAATAAGACAAAATTTAGGGATTTCTAATGATGATATAAAAGACCCCCACACTTAAGATGTACATTTCCCTCAATGTACAAAGATAGGTATATTGAAAAATATAGATAAATAATTATAAGATAGGAAGAGAAGTGAAACTTCCTGAATGATGAATGAACTCCTTGAGTTGGAGTTATGGAGAATAATCAACCAGGGCAATTATGAGAGTGGAGGAGGATACTCCGGTGGTGGTAGAGGTTCATTAGTCCATAAGTCCTTTGCCATTGGAGTTTTTAGTTCCTATTTAATGATGAACTTTGGAGCTCTTTATGACTGTGATAAAATCAGGAACGCTTTAGGAAATATAATGGAGCATAATTACTCGTAATGAAATAGCCAAAAATAAAAATTGTAAAAACTCTAGATAAAATAGTATTAAAAGGAAATAAAAAGTAATTTCGAAATATAAAGATAAAAATAAAATAAATAATAGGTGTTTATAGAGAAATTGGGGTACACGGCCGTGGGGCACGCCCGTGTGCCTTCATTTTAGCCCGTGCGTTTCGTGGTTTTCAAAATTGGGCGTATTGGTGTACACGGCCATGCTGCACAGCCGTGTCAAACTTCGTTCGCTTCTTCTACGCCCGTGTATGCAAGCACATGCCCTTGTTATTTTTACAGGCTCGACCACGTTCGGTGGGCAAGGTCGTGTAGCTCACCCGTGTTAATTTGGTAGGATTTCCCACGGCCATGTCATTTGGTCGTGGAAACTTTATCGGATCCTGTGTTGGGGAAACATTTTTGCTCTGTTTTCACAAGGCCGTATCGTACGGTAGTGTCTGCTCCTATGGTGTGTGCACAGCCTATGGCACGCCCGTGTGCCTGGCTGTGTGGATAGGAAAACCTTGTGTTTCAAGACTCAATTAGTGGGTTAGATGTGAAAAATTAGAATTTAAATAAATCATTACTGTTAGTGCTCGGGTTTCCTCCCGAGAAGCGCTTATTTATAGTCTAAGCTTGACTTACCTCTCTGGTGCGTGATCATGGTGGCTCGAGGAGTTTACACTGCTCATCCCTGCTATCAACTTTACCAATATAAGGTTTAAGACGAGTATTGTTGACCTTAAAAGTTTCGAATTTGGGGTGAGTTACCTCGACTGTACCATATGGGAAAATATTGAGTACTGTGAGAGGAATTTCTTCATTAGGTTCAGAAGTGATAATGCGAGGATCTGTTGCATCTAGTAGTACTTTGTCTCCAACCTTAAGTTGATTTGGTGATGTATTGAGCTCGTCCTGGCTCGATTTTGGTTTATCGTGTGTTCTCGATTTTCGTGTCCACCATTCATCTAGTTCCTCGATTTGTAGCCTTCGTTCTTCATAGATAGGTCATTTGTTATTGCTTGAACATGGCTCGTGTAGGTTCTTTAAACTTATATCTTGCAAAGTAGGTTGCACCACATGGTCAATTTTAGTAGAATGATTTATACAACCACCTTCAATTTTCGATGTGTTACTCGAATTACAACCTTGAAGGGTGATTGTTTCGTCTCCCACACGAAGTGTGAGTTCACCTGTGCCAACATCAATTATTGTTCTAGCGGTTGCTAAAAAGGGCCTCCCTAAAATTAAAGGAATGTTACTATCCTTTTCTACGTCTAGAACAAAGAAATCAATTGGGAATATAAATTTTTCAATTTTAACGAGTACACCTTCAATAATCCCCCTAGGAAATCTGATTATTTTATCAGCTAATTGAATACTCATCCTAGTTTGTTTGGGTTTCCCAAGACCTAGTTGCTTAAACATTTTGTAAGGCATGACATTGATACTAGCCCCTAAATCAGCCAAAGCATTATTTACATCTAGGCTACCAATTAAACAGGGAATCGTTAAACTCCCTGGATCTTTTAATTTGTTGGCCAACTTATTCTGTAGTATGGCTGAGCAAGCCGCATTTAGTTCCACATACGACGCCTCATTCAACTTCCACTTATTTGTTAAAAGCTCCTTTAAGAATTTGACTGCGTTTGGCATCTGCGAAAGAGCTTCAATAAACTATAAGTTAATAAGTAACTTCTTCAATAATTTAAGGAATTTGCCAAATTGTTCTTCTGTATAGTCTTTCCTTGTCGCGTTTGGGTATGGCACACGAGGTTTGATGATAAACGTCAAATTATACATATCTATTACCCAAATACTTAGCATATTTATGGATGTTTATTACTAGATTTGTGGATTTTGGTGCTCTTAATCCGGTTATTTCATGTTCTGTACTCAAGAGAGAACCAAGAGTCGAAAGGAGCCAAAAACAATCTAAAAAGGGACAAAACGGACCAAATCGAGAAGATGATACGGCCTAAGCCTTGCCACACAGGCACCTTACAAGCCCGTGGCCTTTGGGGGTGTCGACTAAGGTTTTCATGATTGACACGGCTTGGCCATTGAGCCCACACGGCCGTGTGCAATTCAACGGATCGAACACGACTTGGTAATCACGTCACACGGCTATGGCACACGGGCGTGTCCTTTTTTCAAAGAGTTGTATTTTACACGAAAAAGGGTACTTAGGGAGAAAGAAAGCCAATCCAAAGCCTCTATAAACACCCTAAGTGTGACCTAGAAGGGGCCGCTCTTTCCATAACTTTTCTGGAAGACAGTACCACACTCCGAGAATTACTTGAAGAAAGCCAGACGATCCATCTCAAAAGCCGGAGCTACTCCAAGACTGAAGGTCTCTCTCAGAATTCCTTCAGAGGTTTTAGAGTTTTCTTTATGTTTTGTTATTTTCATACTTTTGAAATGTACTTTTATTTTATTATGACCTAAACCCCTTAGATACCTAAGGGGGATAAAACCTATGATGGATCTTGTTATTATTATCTGAACTGTATTATAAATACTTGATTTGTTCTTAATTATGTGTTCTTAATGCTTGAGTTAATGTTCCTGGTATTAATTCATGATTTGATGTGCTTATGCAGAGGAGGAATAGACCCTGCCTAAGAGTAGATTTGGTATAATTAAGCGGAGTTGATCGAACTACTAGAAATAGGGTTACGAGATTTTGCCAGATTAAGGTGAAACCTAATAAGGGGATCCATAGATCGAGTTAATGCAACCCTAGAGTGTTAATTAGAGAAAAGTCTCGGTTATTCAATGTAGGGATTAGACGTTATTAGTCTTGAATAGGGATAATAACTTAACTAAGGGATCTCTACGAATCAAGTCAAGTGAATAAATCATCCGGTTCAGAGTCAAATAACAAGTGAAATCTAGGTGGATTCCTCCTTGGGTGTCGTCTTTATCAATTGCTTTTCTTAAAGTCTTTTTCCTAATTTTCTCTGTGCGTTCTTAGTTTAAATAATTAGTTAATTAAAACAAAACCCTTTTATTCGTAGGCTAGATAATAAAAAGATAGTTATTACTAGTACTTTTGGTTCCCTTAGGTAGGATATCCCGGTCTTGCCATTACTATACTATTGTTCGATAGGTGCGCTTTCCTTTTCGTCGTGATAATAGTTAGTCTAGGTTCGATCTTAATTATAAATATTTATTACTTGTTACAAATCACACGATCAAGTTTTTGGCGTCGTTGTCGTGGAACTGGAATATTAGGAACACTAAATTTTTATTACTTTAGCCATTTATTTTTCTTGCGATTTTATTTTATTTTATTATTTATTAATTTACTTTTTCCCTCTTGGCAGGTTTTTATAGTTTATGACTAGAAGAAACCCGTCAGGACCTTTATTCTTTGACAAATAAATCGATAGCACAATTCGCAAAAATCAAAGAGAAATAATGCGTAGTTTACGATACACGAAGAATAAGCGAGAAGATGATACTCGAACCCCAACTGACAAGATGGCTGAAAACCCAAGCGATCAGCTGCCTCTGGCAATTGCAGCTAATCAAAATCCTGCTCCACGTACTATGTATGACTATGCTAAACCTTCTTTAATAGGAACTGAATCTAGTATAGTTAGACCTACTACTGCTACGAATAATTTCAAACTAAAACCTAACACAATTCAGATGATACAACAGTTTGTTCAGTTTGATGGTTTGCAGGATGAGGATCCCAACACGCACTTGGTGAATTTTCTTGAATTTTGTGATACATTCAAAATCAATGGCGTTTCTGATGATGCCATTCATCTTCAGTTATTTCCCTTTTCATTGAGAAATAAAGATAAACAGTGGTTGAACTCATTACCACGAGGTTCTATCACTACTTGGGAACAAATGACCGAGAAATTTTTACTAAAATATTTTCCGCAGGATAAAATGGCTAAATTGCGTAATGATATCTCTTCTTTTGTGCAAATGGATTTAGAAACACTTTACGATGCATGGGAGAGATACAAGGACTTATTGAGAAGGTGCCCTCACCATGGGTTACCGCTTTGGCTGCTAGTTCAAACGTTCTATAATGGTGTGAATCCTTCGACAAGAAAAATGATTGACGCAGTCCTCACCATGGTGCCCTTGCCTTTTCATCATATAATAGTTAGTCTAGGTTCGATCTTAATTATAAATATTTATTACTTGTTACGAATCACGCGATCATTTTATTCTTTACTTACCTATTTCTGGTCACTGTGGTTTACCTTACCCTTACCTTTACTTACCACAGTTTCTTGCCTCAGTTCTGGTTCAGGTGTAACTAACCCTTCCTCATCTTGAATGGTAATTGCATTGATTTGCTCCATTGGGTTAGATTGAGTGTTACTCGGGAGGCTACCTTGTGGTCGTTCATATGTCAATTTAACGAGCTGACCTATCTGAGTTTCGAGCCTTTGGATCGATGCTTGTTGATTTTTAAGTGCTGTCTAGGTATTTTAAAAACGAGTTTCTAACACTGAGATGAATTTTGTTAGCATCTCCTCAAGCTTCGGCTTTTTCTCTTGTTAGTAGGGTGATTGTTGGAAGCCTGGAGGTGGTGGTGGTCGCTGATTTATTTGGCCTCCCCATGAGAAATTTGGGTGGTTCCAACCTGCACTGTAAGTATTACTATAAGGATTATTTTGAGATCGAGGATTATTACCCATGTAATTTAACTACTCGTTCTCCATGTTGTGGCCATAGGGTGGGTAATCTGAATTGCTTGATCCACCTCCGCTTGCTTCGCACTGCATTACTGGGTGAACCTGTGAAGAACCAAGAAAATCGTCAATCTTTCTGTTCAAAGTTTCTACCTGATTAGAGAGCATGGTGACCGAATCGACGTTAAAAACGCCGGCTATTTTAATTGGTTTTGTCCTCATGACTTGCCACTGATAGTTATTCAGTGACATCTCTTCATAAATTCATAAGCATCTTAAGGTGTCTTATTATTGATAGTTTCGCCAGCGGCTGTGTCGATCGTTTGTCGAGTTGAAGGATTCAGGCCATTATGAAATGTTTGAACCTGTAGCCAAAGTGGTAACCCATAGTGAGAGGACCTTCTCAAAAGGTCCTTGTATCTCTCCCATGCATCGTAGAGTGTTTCTAAATCCATCTGTACAAGAAGAGATATCATTACGTAATTTGGTTGTTTTAGCCGGCGAAAAATATTTTAATAAAATCTTTTCAGTCATTTGTCCCCAATTAGTGATTTACCTTCGTGGTAACAAGTTCAACCATTGTTTAGCCTTATTCCTCAATGAAAAGGGAAACAACTGAAGGCGAATGGCGTCATAAAAAAGGCCATTGATTTTCAAAGTGTCTGAAAATTCTAAGAAATTTGCCAAGTGAGCGTTGGGATCCTCATCTTGCAAACCATCAAACTGAACAATCTGTTGGATTATTTGAATGGTGTTAGGTTTTAGTTCAAAATTATTGGCAGCAATAGCAGGTCTAACTATGCTCGATTCAGTTCCTGTTAAAGAAGATATCTTAAGATTTGCCTTATTTCTCTTCGGTTTCTGTAAACTGTGCGATCGATCTCACTATCAAACAGTAATGGTCTTGACGGGTTTCTTCTGGTCATAAACTAGAAAAACCTGTCAGAAGAAAATAAATGAAAAATTAGAAGGAAAATAAAAATTTTAATTGCAATAAAAGTAAAATGGCTAAAGTAATAAAAATCGAGTGTTCCTAATATCCTAGTTCCCCGGCAACGGCGCCAAAAACTTGATACGTGATATTTGCGATAAGTTTTAAATATTCATAATTAATTGTTCTTGAAACTAACTATTATCACGATGAAGGCAAGTGTACCTATCGAATAGTAGTATAGCTTTAGCAAGATCGGATTGTCGAACCCAAAACAACCAAGAGTACTAGTAATTACTTTCTTTTTATCTAGCCTAAAAATTAAAGGATTTCTTTATCTAAATTAATTAACTAAACTAAGATTGCACAGAGAGAAATTGGGGAAAAGCTTTTGGGAAAATTCGGTTGATTAGGACAATACCCAAGGAAAAAACCACCTAGACTTCACTTGTTATTTGACTCTGAATCAGACGATTTATTCATTTGACTTGATCCGTAGGAATCTCTAAGTTATTTTATCTCTCTCGAGACTAATAACGTCTAACCCTAGGTTGATTAATTGAAATCTCTTTCTAATTAACGCCTAGTATTGCATTAACTCGATCTATGGATCCCTTTATTAGGTTTAACCCTAATCCGGCAAAATCTTATCACCCTATCTCTAGGCGTGCAATCAACTCTGCATAGTTATGACAAATTTACTCTTAGACAGGGTTTATTCCTCCCCTAAATAAGAGCATTAACTCGAATCAATATCCTGGAATATGAAAACAAGAATTAAGAACACATAATTAAGAACAAGTCAAATATTTATCATACGATTCAGATAATAATAACAAGATCCGTCCTAGGTTTCATTCCCCTTAGGTATTTAGGGGGTTTAGTTCATGATTATAAAATAAAACATCTCAGAAGAATAATGAATACAAAACATAAAGAAAACCCAAAATCCCTGAATGAAAATTGAAGGGAGATCTTCAGTCTTGATGATGAATCCGGCTTTTGAGATGGACCAATCGGCTTCCCCTGAGTAATTCCTTGCCTCCTACTCTGCGTCCCCCTTCCTAAGTGCCTCCTTAGGTGTTTAAATAGGCTTTAGAATGCCTAAGAGCCCACAAAATTGACCTTTTCCGAATAGGGTTATACTTTGGTTCGGCAGGGACACGCCCGTGTGACACGTCAGTTTGCTATTACTCCACCCCGTTGTCAAACCTATTGAATAGGCATGGGCGTGTAGTCTACCCATGTAAGTCGTGCTTCGATCTCACCAAAGAGATACGGCCGTGTGACCTGCCTGTGTGAAGAAGTCCAGGCTGTGTTGATTTCCCATGTGGGTCTATTTTCTCCATTTTCGGCCCGTTTCTCGCTCTTTTTACTCTCCTATGCTCACCTAAGTATAAAACATGAAATTAAAGAATTAAGAGCATCGAATTCACCAAATCTAAGGAGAAATTATCCATAAATGTGTTAAGCATGGGATAAAAATATGTATAAATTATGGTTTACCACTCACACCCCTTTTGGACTAACTTATCTGCTACAAGAGCAGAGATTACATTAGAGAGGTAATCTCGGCGTTCACCAATTATAGCCAGTTCGTCATTCTCAGTCGATCTCAAAGTAACTCTGTTGGTTGTACAGTCTAGACTGAACTGATACTCAGCGAGCCAATCTATTCCCAAAATTAAATCAAACTTATTAAAGGGTAATTCCATTAGATTAGCTAGAAATACCAAACCCTGGACCTCTAAGGGTACCCACATATATACCCTCTCAACTCGAACTAACTGACCCAAAGTACTAATCACATAAAACTCTCTAGTAGTATTCTCAGCAATTAAGCCCAGATTTGTAGAAACAACACTAGCTATGTACGAGTGAGTATATCCAATATCAATGAGAGCATAATACGGAACAAAATGAATAAAGAAGGTACCTGCAATGGCATCAGGATTATTGCTCTCCTTGTTGCATCTCGCCATATAAACCAGTACCGGCTGACGAGCTTCAGCCTGACCTGCACCTCTACCCAGTGCTCTCTCTCCTCTCTCAGATCCATTACCACCCTACCAGTACCACAACCTTTGAATGGTTGCTGAACCTCTCTCGAAGGTTGAATAGAATTTAGAGCTTGTGTTTGTGCCACAGCTGGCACTGAATCAGGATGACGAGGGCAATCCCTAACTTGATTCTCAATTGAACCAAAATGGAGGCTCTCTCCCAACTTTCTCTAACACTCGCCCGGGTGAAGTTTCCCACAATTACTACACAGTTGAATTTCAGTCACTACAGCTGATGCCTCGGCCCTTGGGGACTATCAAACCTCGCTCATTTCTTAGGGCGTTGAGTAGAACCAGAACGACTCGAATCCCACTTAACCTTATTTTGATCCTTCTTATGGTCACGTCGCTCGCGCTCAGTGCACTTCACTACCTCTACTATCTTTACTTTATCAACTAGAACTACAAAAACCTGCTTCTTATGAGGTATCAGAACCCGCAGGTCATACCTCAGTCCTTCCTCTAACCTCACACACTTGTCATAGTGAGACGCTACTTGAGTCTGTATATACCTCCTCAGTCACAAAAACTTGGCCTCATATTCAGCCACAGATCGATTGCCCTGAACTAGGCTCATAAACTCGTGTCAGCGAGTTTCAACATAACTCACCCCCACATACTTACCCTAGAAGGTATTCTTGAAATAGTCCCAGTTCACTTGTTCAGGCTGAGCACCTTGCTCAACAGTCAACCACCACTGATAAGCTTCGTCCCGGAGTAGGGACATAGAACCCCTCAATTTCTGAGTAAGAGTATAGTCCAGATCCAATATTTAGCAATAGTAGGAGTGACTCCTGTAACGCCCTTGAACAGTTCAGCACCATTCAATTAGAGTCATTCAGTAATTGACCCTCGGTTCTCCAACTCTGATTGGGTCCCAACGACCCTCTTTAATGCTCTAATCATGACCTGAGACAATGCGTCGTCCCTAGTCACTGGAGTCTGAGACTCTATGTCAGCAATGGGAGTACTAACAGTCTCGCTGGTCTCTGGATTGGGCATACTACCCATGGAGGATGACTCTGCTCGAGCTCCTTCCTGACATCCTTGACGCCCCCACATGCCACATCCACGACTACTATGCAAACTCATAAGTGTAATCTAGCTACAATATCAGAGTACACAGATCAGTTTAGACATCCAGCAAGATAGTTTCACCAGTTCACATCTAAACATTTTACCCACAACAGTTTAAGGGTCATAATATTTATAACGGAATAGGAATACTTACAAGGTCAATGTCGGAGGCTCGGTCGTTCCCTAGAGTTCAATGTTTCTATATTAGTTTAGATACTAATTATCACTAATTAACTTTTCTCACACATTATGAGCCCAAACACATCCGAGTGTTGAGAAACCTGGCTCTGATACCACTAAATATAACACCCTAAACCCAGTCTAGATGTCCATAACATATAATCTTAAAAGCAAAGATAATTCCATAACATAACACCATAGAACATAAATCTCTAATAGTAATGCTTAAAGGAAAAGATAAAAGTTTGACCGAGCTCCCGCAACACTAACCCAATCAAGATTGGGGACTACTTGAAAGCCAATCAATAAAAGATTTAGTTGTGAATTCAGTGCGTAAAAAGAATGTATTTCAACAATAGTTGTTTATAAAGAAACTCCAATTTAGGGATTTGGTTTGATATAGAAGCATATTCAGTCCAGATTCAAGGTAAAGGTGTTACTTAAATGTACATATATTCAATTCCAGTTCAAATAAGGTTCAGATCAGATTTAGATGCAATATTCCTATTTTCGTTCGCTACACACATTCTTCGGCCATCCTTACACACCACTATGGACATTTAGTGCCCATCCATCCCTACACACCTTTAGAGTGTTCATTGACACTTTCATAGAAAAACAGCTTAGCTGCTAGCTTAATATGCGACAAGGGCCAGAATAAGAGTAACTCATTGTGGCATAGCCGCCTTTTCAGTACAGACTCCTTCCCCTTTCACACACCGCAACACATGCTAATGCAGAACACAAATACCTATAACACATGCTTAGTCATTGTAACTCATTATGCAATTAAATAAGATAGTTCCATAATAGAATAGATATCACAGTACACATATACTTAGGTTACTAACGGATCAGACCCAGTGTACCAAGTAGTTTTCATAACATCAAATTCGATTATTTGTACGTTGAGGAAACCATTATCAGGGGGTATTTAACATTCTTGGCCTCAAAAGAAAATTTTTAGGCCCGATGACCTGTCACACAGTTGGTCAGACACCTATGTGCCTTGGTCGTGTGGTTTTTAAGCATAAATAGTAAGTTACATGACCTGTACACAAGCCCGTTTCCTTACGCGTGTGACTCACACGGCCTAGGTACATGCCTGTGTCCCTGCTCATGTGGCTTTTATACCACAAACAGTGAGTTACACGACCCAGAAACATGCTTGTGTCTATTTGCCGTGTGAACCATGCATTAGTATGGTCATTCACGGCCTAGACACACGCCCTTGTGGCTACCTGTATGGCCCCAATTTAGTAAATAGTGAGTTACACGGCCGTTCACATGGCCTATCACACGCTTGTGTGCCTGGCGTGGCGTTGACAACCACCATTTTCGGCAATCCAAAAAATGTGAAATTAAGGTTTCTGGCTCGTACTAATTTCCTTTTGATGGGGAAGCAACACGGAGACTACTTGGAACCTAATTAATATTCAACAACCAATTACACCATCAATTTCAATATTTAACAAAATCAAGCCACTGCTCAGATTATGTCGAAAGATTCAATGCAATTCCAACTCAATTCGCACACTCACCTCGCACGAAACAGCAGAAATTAGACTAACACAGTGGATTAACGTCTTTTGCAAAATCCTTGCCTAAACTAAGTAACCAATGGAGTATTTTACAGAACATCAAGTAAATGAGCAAAATCCTATTTCGACAGAAAAGTGCTAACAAAATGGAAATCGTAGGCGAAAGAAAATCACAGTAGAACTTACTCAATATCAACCTTACAGGGAACAAGACTTCCCAATTTACATAAAATCAATTTCAAAAAAGGAAAAATAAAAATAAAGGGAGGAACCAAAAAAAAGAACAAAAATTTTGGCAAAATAAAGAGAAGAATAACATTTTCTTAGAATGTTTTAAAATAACCCCCACTCCTTTTGGCATTTGAAAAAATATATATTTCCTAACGTATACGATGGGATTCGAACTCGAAACTAGACAGATTACAGACAGTTGCTTAACCAATGAACCAATAGGCTCATTCTTGACACCGATTTGCCCAGAATTGCACTTAACCACCTAACACATGGATAAGGGTTGTTTTAAAACAACAAAACTATTAATTATGCAACTTGAAATCCAAACCATAGACCCAGAAGCAGAGCACAAAACTAGAGATACAGAAGTTAATTACTGTAGATTCTCATAATTAAACTCTTAAATTTTGGGGCGTTACAAATTTGGGGTGTAATTGAAAAATAGGAAGTCTATAGGGACTCTAAAAAATTTGGCATTAGGTTTGGGGGACTAAATGTAAAAATTGTGCTAGTATCGGTTTTTAGGAACTAAATTGAATAGTATGCAAAAGTTGTACAATTAAACAAATGGTTGTGAATTTAGTTGTTGATCGCGTGATTTCGTGATAGATTTTAAATATTTATAATTAATCATTCTTGAAACTAACTATTATCGCGATGTAGGCAAGTGTACCTACAAAACAGTAGTATAGTTTTAGCAAGACTAGATTGTCGAACCCAAGGGAACTAAAAGTACTAGTAATGACTGTCTTTTTATTATCTAGCCTAAGAATAAAGAGGTTTTTATTTTAACTAACTAATTATCTAAACTAAGAATTCACAGAGAATGGAATTGGGGAATTGCTTTTGGGAAAATTGATTGAATTAAGACAATACCTAAGGAAAAATCCACCCAGACTGTACTTGTTATCCTGGCTCCTAATCGGACGATTTATTCATTTCACTTGTTCCGTAGAGATCCCTAAGTTATGTTATTATCCCTATTCAAGACTAATAACGTCTAATCCCTAGATTAAATAATTGAGACCTTTCTCTAATTAACACCCTAGGGTTGCATTAACTCGATCTATGGATCTCCTTATTAGGTTTCACTTTAATCCGGCAAAATCTTGTCACCCTATGTCTAGACGCACAATCAACTCCGGTTAATTATGACAAATGCACTCTTAGACAGGGTATATTCCTCCTCTGAATAAGAGCTTATCTTGAATCAGTATCCTGGGATATCAAAACAAGAATTAAGAACACATAATTAAGAACAAGTTAAATATTTATCATAGAATTCAGAAAATAATAACAAGATTCGTCTTAGGCTTCATTACCCTTAGGTATTTAGGGGTTTTAGTTCATAACAAAATAAGAAAACATCTCAGAATAATAAAGAATACAAAACATAAAGAAAACCCAAAACTCCTGAAGGGGACATTGAGGAGAGATCTTCAGTCTTGATAGTGAATTTGGCTTCTAAGATGGATCAATCGGCTTCTTTGGAGTAATTCCTTACTTCCTATTCTATGCCTCCTTTTCTTTCCTCCTCTATGGTGTATTTATAGGCTTTAGGATGCCTAAGAGCCCTCAAAAGTGGCATTTTCCAAATTGGACTCAACTTGGGCTCGACAGGGACATGCCCGTGTGACACGCCTATGTGCGATCATTTCAGGCCGTGTTCGAGCCTATTAGAATGGCACAGGCATGTGTTCTACCCATGTGAGTCATGCTTCAATTCTGCCAAATTGACACGGCCGTGTGGTCTGCCCGTGTGAGGAAGTCCAGGCCGTGTTGATTTTGTACTTTGGCCCATTTTATCCGTTTTTGGCCCATTTCTCATTCCTTTCACTCTCCTATGCTCTCCTAAGTATAAAAAATGAAATTAAAGCATTAGGAGCATCGAATTCACAAATTCTAACGGGAAATCATCCATAAAATGTGTTTAACATGGGGTAAAAATATGTACAAATTACGGTTTATCAAATACCCCCACACTTAAGCATTTGCTTGTCCTCAAGCAAAATTCTCAACTCATAATCAGAATAAATTCTTCTTAATTTATAATTTCTATCGATAATATCTCAAAATAATCCATAGGTAATCATACATTGAGAATTCAACTAAAAGAACATAAAAGTTTCAAACATTCCAAGTTGGGTATTTAATCAAGCAAATATAAGTGTCTCTCCTCATTTAAGGAATTACCTTTGATTCGGAATATCATAGAGTTTCACATCCTCACTAAAGATTCACTCAAATCACTCGAGGTGTTTTAAGGACAATAAATGAAGCACTCAATAGTCAATAATGAAAAGTCATTACCATAGGCTTGCATGAAAATCAAATCTCCACCACTATAATTTAAGATGATACATCAATC
Organism: Gossypium hirsutum; assembly: GCF_007990345.1. NCBI lineage: Eukaryota > Viridiplantae > Streptophyta > Magnoliopsida > Malvales > Malvaceae > Gossypium > Gossypium hirsutum. The sequence goes on from NC_053431.1 coordinate 115,679,802, forward strand.
AAAAGGTCTTTAGAGGGTTGTAATGAAGCTTGGTTAGGGAGTGTGGTCACAAGCTGAAAGAAAGGGTTAGAATCGAGATTGAGTTGAAAATTTATTTAACTAGAAAAATAACTAGTCATCAATTGCGTACAACAGAGCTTTTCTCAAAATATGGAATTTGACTTCTTTAGCTCAAAAGATTACTACTATCAAGATGTATACATTTTTTTAAGAACAAGTTAAATACAAATTAGAATAAAACTTAGCTAAGCAAGTATTTCAATTCCAATCTCAACAAAAAATGCGGATCAAATTAATTTAGAGGATTTCAACAATAATGGGTTAAGGGTTAATATTAAGGGTAATACAAGAAATGGCTTGTTAGGCTCAAGGGGGTTTTTTAGGGGTTAATCGTGGAGTTAGGCTTTTCATGGCATGAGTGGGTTAATCCTAAGTGCCTTAATCATTTTGACATATCAAATCAAATAGTATGGTCTTGTCATGCATAATCAGGCAAGTTCTAGAATAACAATTCGATATTGACGCACTCAAAGCAATAATAAAAGTGAGCATGAAAGAATTAATAGATGCTCAGAACGCTAAAAAATCTCACAGAAATTATGGCTTTTTGATGTTTAAACTCATGAATTCCAATTCAAAGTAATACCTAGACTTGGGGAAACAACCTATAATTTTAAATTCTTAAAAATCAAACACCGTTGAATGACATTTCAAGTAATCCTTTCTTCTAGTTACTAAACAATTCATCATGCAGCCTTTACTATTCATTTCTTACGCTAATCAAAACCATCTCAATTGCATTAGCTCAAGTAACCAAAATATCTCAATTAAAGTAATTAATTATAATTGACTTACTTGAGAGAAGTAATCCACCATACCGATTGAAACTCGCATTTTTATCACTTATGCCTTTACTATTGTCAAATCCTTCCACAGAAATTTGAGAAATTCTACTATTAAAATCACCATATTACCAAGATCAAATCCAAAGTATAGTCATGCTTGTCATGATTATCAAAAGTTGAAGAGCGCACTTCGAACATAAGTCATAATTGACAAATTATGGAATAAAGATAACAAGAAAACCGAATAAAGAAATCCAAGATACGATACTATGCTGGAAAATTAAAAACCTAACTCATAGGAAAATATAGAAGATCTCAAAAATTCCTCAGAGAAAAGAAGTCCAGAGAAAACATCATTTAATCCCACTGGAATCAAATATAACAAGAACAATGTATCCTCCCATACATATATATCAAATGGAGCATTAAGTAGAAGAAATAGTATCATAATATCATACATATCCTCTCATCAATTCTTATCAGACGAAATGTAATAAAATGCCCGAGGAAATACAGTAATACAAATTATAAACCAGTCGGACTACCAATGCATCCATCTAACACCAGGATTAGAAAATATTCCCATATAACAAGAATTTATTCAAAAGATCAACAGCCATAGAAATTTTTTTTGAGAACGGATAAATACATAGAACATCTCAGAAGAAACTGTTAAATCTGTCCAGCCGTAACTATCACACTCAGATATTACACATTTCAAATATCATTTCCCACAACTAGTTTTTCCATCACAAATTTCATGTTAGACCTTTCACTAAAGAAGACCAGTTCTAAATAAATTTTGATTTACACTTTTCTCAACCTTGTATCTGAGTAATTCAATTTACCAAAGTAAATTCATTCTTTAACTGGGACAGTGCATAGCTCCAATAATCTTTATATCAACCTAATACTTTTCTAGCTCTAACTTTATTTACCAACTCATTCTCAGTCTCTAATCATGTTTATGATTATTCTATCACTGAACTCTTTGATTTCTCAACCGGAAACTTATTCAGTACAAATCTCATGAAATTCCATTATAAGCTCCACTTCGGTAAGGGGGAGGGGTTGTAGGGCCTCTGACTCGACTTTCTCATACATATACATATGACACAATTTCCATCATCATAACAATATCATCAAAATCATATCATTCATTCAGGCAATGCATCATTCATGTTGGTTTACACAAATTTTTTTAGTTATCCCATTTAGACAAGTATACTTATGCATGCATCCTATGTTTTCTAGATAGCTTGACTTATCCATTCATTTACTCAAACAAATCATACTCATGGCATCATATAAGGGCTAAACAAACATAGATATTTGCATCACAATCGCAACTTTCATTTCGTGCATTATCATATACATATCATTACAATCATATAATTCAATCCAAACAATTTAACATAGATAAATTCATTTCATTATAATCATTTATCTCATAAAAATATCATTGACATTCATCAACATTCAACATTGAATCAAGGCAATGACATTTTCATTCATATCATGATTTTAGGAACCTTTACTCATACCTCTACGAATTTCTCGTTATCCCGTTCATCTTATCAAGTTAGCCAAGTGCACTACATCATATGAGCATTAAGCAAGTATGGATATTTATCACAACATGAATTTTCATCTCACGTGTTATCACATATATATATCATAAACTTTTATTCATAATTTTCTGAATCGAGACTCATCATAATCGTAATTTTATTCAAACACCTTCACATCACATTGAACATTGTTAGTGCAGCTCGGTTGGAGAGTACCTCTACCTAAACAAGACAGTGCTCATACGCGTCGAGAGGCATCACACTATCACGGATCCGTGGCATGTATAGCTAGACTCTTACACATGCTAAGTTAGTCCGAGAACCGACTAAACCATAGCTCTGGTACCACCAAATGTAAAGCCCTAGTACGCGAGACCATTTTCGGAGTCGAGCATGAGGTGTTAACTGACTTAATTCATTAATTAAACAGCTCAAACAATTTATTTTTAAAATTTCCAGACAAGCTGGTTAACTGCATCATAGTCGCTTAAAAATTCATATATTGAGTTTCGAAACTCAAAATTAAGATCCGCAAATTTTTCCTGAAACTATACTAATATATTTATCTACTAATTTTTTCTAGAATTTTTGGTTGGGCCAATTAGTGCAGTTTATTAGTTAAAGTCTCCCCTATTTTAGGGTTCGGCTACTCTGACCCCTGTGTATTACGGATCAGATATATCCCTGTCCAGAGTTTCAATGACTGTGAAATTTGTTTCTAATAAAACTATACTCAATAAGGATTTCATACATGTAAGGTACAACTCCTAATTGTTTTTGTACAATTTATGGTGAATTTTTAAATTTAGAACAGGGGATTCAGAAATTGCTCTGCCCTGTTTCAGAAAAACGTAAATATTTCATAAAATACAACTCTTTTATATATTTTGTTTCTTCCACATGAAAATAGGTTCATTTAGCTTTAATTTTATATTTTATTCATCATCGAATTCTATCTCTACTATTTTTAGTGATTTTTCAAACTCACGTCGCTGCTGCCGTGTGATTCTGTTTTATAGCCAATTTCACCATTTTATGGATTTCATAGATTAGTTAGCACATAAAGCATACATGTTATCAAATATAATCTCGATTAGCCACTCCAATAGCTCATTCTCAAACATTTCCATGCCATCCATGAGCTATATCATAAGATTATATACACAAAAGGATTATAACACTATACATGCCATATTCCCAAAATATGCAAGCCACCATATCGAGATGGTCCGTTGATAGTGTGAGCGTACCTCCGACCATCCTGATCTCCAAACCGGCTTGTCAAAACTACAAGGAATGGAAGGGAAGGAGTAAGCATAAATGCTTAGTAAGTTCACATGCAAATAACAAATAACTTAACAAAGCAATTATACCAACCAACATTAGCATAATATCACCAAAACATATATCACATTTCTATTCATCATTCATCGTCTTACTACATTATTGTTGTCGTATCAAGTCTCAACCCGAGGGTTAAGTACATACCTATCCAAAGTGCCCATTCCACAACACTTACCAATAAGTCACTTGCATCTTGAATATTCTTCCATTTCACTAGAATTTTACCCGTTGAACACATCGGAATATAACTCGGATACATGGAAAGTTTGCACATAAGTGCCACATATGTAGCCAAGCTACCATGTAACCCGCCCATAAGCGAACTCGGGCTCAACTCAACGAACTCGGGCGTTCGCATCCATAAGTGAACTCGGAATCAACTCAACGAGTTCGGACGTTCGTATCCATAAGTGAACTCAGACTCAACTCAACGATTTCAGATGCCCAAATATCCGAATCTATTCCTAAGATTCAACGGGACTTTCCTCGTTCGTACTCCTTTACCATTCTCGTTGGAATACCAATGACGATACTTTGGTAGTCTTTCACATTTTTCACATAATTCATAAAATTTTTGCATGTTGTCCAACAATGACCACAAAGCATAGAATTGCATGATAACAATCATAATATCGTATAAATAGCATTAAATGATCTAAAATAATGGTCATTTTTACCATTTTGTCCACAACTTGGTATTTTACCGATTTTAGCCTGAATTTCGATTTTCCTTGCTCTATCATTTCAAATATAGCCTAATTAGGACTCATATTATTCAAATCAACCCAAAATCATATTTTGGAAAATTACAATTTTTCCCCTAAACTTTCACATGTTTACACTTTTGCCCCAAATCTCATAAATTAAACTTCATCCTATTTTCTTATGTTTTATGATATGCTGATCATTTTTCCCTTCTACAGCAACATCCAATTCTCACTCTAACATGTACTTATGAATATTAGGTATTTTTACCGATTATGTCATTTTACTCATTTTTACGAAAAATCACTTAGCAAAAGTTGTTTAACACAATCTCAAACTTTATATTCTACCATAAAACATCAAAATTCATACATATCATCCATGGGTAAAATTTTAAATATAAACCCTAGCTCAAAATATTGGTAGAAATAGTTAAACCGAGCTACGAGGATTTCAAAAATGTAAAGAACATTAAAAACGGGCATAGAAATCACTTACAATCAAGGCTTAAAAGTGTTGAAACCCTAGCTATGGTGGAGAGAAAAATTTGGCAGCAACTTATGGAGAAGATGATCATTTTTATGTTATTTTTCCCATTTTATTTCATTTAATATCAAAATGACCAAAATGCCCTACATTATTAAACTTTCAAAAATTCCATTCATGTCCAATTTTTGTCCATAAACTTATAAATTGGTCAAATTTCTATTTAAGACCTCCTAATTAATATTTCAAAGCAATTTCATACTAGAAACTTCTAGAATGCAAATTTTGTAACTTATTCAATTTAGTCCCTAACTTCAAATTAAGCACTTTATGCATAGAATTTCTTCACGAAATTTTCACACAATCATGCAATCATATCATAGACCTCAAAATAATCATAAAATAATTATTTCTATCTCAAATTTGTGGTCCCGAAACTACTATTCCGATTAGGCCCTAATTCGGGATATCACAATAACATAAACGAAATAGACTTCAAGAGATATAAAAGGAGAAAAAATCCAATCTTGATTATGGGTGATTAGCTTGCTTCGGTAATCTCCATCAACTATCGTTTCGAGTTCCTCGTCAATCAACTAGTGATTACCCTAGCAGGGTATTTTGATCTTCCACTAACATAACAAGTTAGCAAGAACTACTTATCTTCCGACCTTACAGTCCAAACTGGTTTGGGGTGAAGGTGTTCACAGATGGGCCATGCCAATTTTAGGTTAATTCCTACCTTGATGATTTCCTATGGTTGTCAGGCCTAGGGTTTGTTCCACGTTCTTCCTTTCTCAAATAGTTGATTTATTGAGTAACCCTACAAAACAGTTAACAGATCATACCTCCACTCGCTAATCCCCCATAGAGGGATTAGTTCCTCATGGCTTTCATAGACAATATAGAATCGATGTAAAGAGAAGGTATGCTAATTAAATCAACAAGATAGAATAAATGAAAGAGCTTGATTGTATTGAGATTAATCACGAATCTAAAAAGTTTGAATGCTTCCACAATTTAGATATCTTGAAATCAACAATAAAAACTGAAATAAATCTAAAACTTAAGAATGAAAGAAAATATTAAACTAAATTTTACATGGGAGAATTTAGGCTAAAGGAATAGTGTCCATAAAAAGTGACAAATAAGGCTATTTATAGCCTTTAGGTGGTCGTCATCCTTAACCCTAGGTTAGCTGTTGCTCCCAAGCTTTAAGTTTGATTGTGCAAACCAAAATGCCTCTACTTCATTTTTAATTTCCGTCACAGATTCGATGTCGTGACACACCAGGACTTGTGTCGCGACATAGTAATCAATTTACTCCTCTTTAGCTATCTTCAAGGGTATGTTGTGATATCCTCTATTTAATTTTGTTACTACGTAACTTTTATACATACATATTTGATTAAGACAACGCAGATTAATTCAGTTTAATGATTTTATTAAAGTGCTATTCAAATCTCGAAATCCATACACCAGTTGTGTTAGAGTGCGATTAAGTGATTGATTACATAAGTACTTTACCGAATTGTATAATTGAAGGATTATTTATTTAGTAACCTGTTCTAATACGTGTGAATGGTTTTAACCATATAGGCTCGAGAATCAAAAAAATTTTGTTAGAAGTTGGAATCGGGATCCTTGTAGTCAGATTTACAAAGGTATGAGGACTTATTTGATTTAAATAAATAGTATTATAATGAATCAATATAAAATGTTTATATTTGAGAAATGTTTAATTGATGTTTAAATAAGTTTTTGAAATGTGATATTGGGCAAATAATTTAAGTATTCATAAGGATTGATAAAAGAGGATCCCAAGTAAGTGTTCCCAAAACTTCAGATCTATGTTGTTCATATATGATTTAGTGATTTTTCTGTTAAATGTGATAATGTGTGATTCCTAATACTCATGATATGTGATATATGGTGATTTAAATATGTATGAACGATAAATGTGATATTGAGTTATTGATGTTTTGATTTACATGTTAAACATGTTAATATTCTAATGTTTTGATTCGCATGTTAAGTATGTCATATTTCTGATTATGATTCATATGTTAAGCATGTCATATTTTTTATTCTGATTCACATGTTAAGCATACCTACTGTAAAATCTATTCTGTATGCCATATCACATGCATAGGGTTGGAAAAATGTGTTTGGAGGAAGCATCTAGTAATTTATATGCAAATTTCTTGTGGCTTGTCCATAATATTCTATATCTAGCAGTAAATCTGCATTATCTGGTGGCTAGACCACAGCATTCTATTTCTGGCAACATGACTGCACTATCTAGTGGCTTGTCCACAATATTGGTGTGTTATTGGATGGACGAGTTTTGGAGAACTCATTATGGTGTATAGCGGAGATGGGTAAGATCTATTTTCTAAAATTTGCATTGATTTCTAAAAACGTGTTGCATTGACATCATCACTTGCATTCTGATAAATGTGATTCTGTGACTGAAAATTTAGTATGTCTATTATCTAGTTAAACTAATGATATTATTTGTTAAATTTTGTTATTGTGATTTGTAACCCATATTGCGCTTTTTAAGCTTGCCCTTTAAATTCTAATTTTCCAGATAATAATTGAGGTTAGGATGGGCTCAGCTTACGGATTTGCTCTCGATCATTTTCAAAAAAACTTATTTATTTGGTATTTGATATACTTTGATTGTGTTATTATTTCTGTGGACTTTAGTTTGGGACTTTCTTTTGGACTTTGGATTTATCTTGGTTTTTGGATGGTTTTGCATGATGTACATTTTAAACTAGTAATTAAGAGGTTTTATCAAATAATAATTAAATTATGGATTTTTTTCACAATAAGGTTAATCCAACTCAACGATAGGGTTTTCAAACTTGATACTTTGTTTTCAAAACTCAACATTACTTGCTCATGAAACTTATAGTTTACAAGTTATATTAAATCTACATTTTCAAAATGACGAACAAGTTTTAAATATATAAATTGTCCATTGTGAACGACATATTCTGAAAACTATCAATACTTGAATTTTTCTAAAAAAAAAGACAATTTTGACCAATTTGTTCAAAAGGAAATTTAAAGACAATATTTGGCATTTTTTAAAACAACTCAAGATGAAGTTTTTAAATTAAGGAATATTCTTGAGAGAAAATAGTAAATGGTTTTCTACGCCATCAACATGGCTAATGTGATCTTCTAGATTCAGCCATTACATTTAAGTCAGGTTTAGGGGGTTACAAACATAACATCATCACTATCACTTAGCATGTTTAGCATGCTCACAACTAATATATTTCACAAGAATTAACACAACATATGTCACATATCACATTACACATCATATTACTCAATCCACATCACATAGTCATAATTTTTGCAAAATAAGCGAAAGGAATACGAAAGTTTACACTCAGAACTTAGAGTAGGGGTTTAGGCTACTCTTAAGCTCTCATTTAACACTATGAATCGTGACTACGAGCAGTGATTCTAAACACTTATCGTTCACGCTTTCGCCTATTTGTCGAAAGCCTAAACTAGCTTTTCTTTACCTTTCGCCTTACTCGAGGAAGATCCTAATGATTCGAAGCTTCACCAAAGTAAATCACACAATAAACACAATTAATTTACTACTACAACCATATCTCAACAAGAAAAAACGCATGTCTAAGGTTAGTTCTTCTTGAAACTGAAATTTTCGACTAGCAAACTCGAGACCCAAATATTTTAATCTTTACTCATTATCATTGCCTAAAATCATTTCCAAACATATAATTACTCATCTAAGAATAATTCTCAACCTTCAAACCACACAAAACAACTTAGATTCATGTTCCGAAAACCCAACATATATGGCTCATTTTAATGAAAACTCAACAAAACCTTCAAATTCTTTAACAAAACTTTAAAGGGAGTTCAAAAATTTTCTAATCACATCAAAACAAGTTGAAAAACACTTTGAAATAGTAATTTCATTCAAAATCTCAGATTTCACCGTTAACGACCCAAATTTTGACTTCTACTCAAACCCTTTGATTCAATGGCTTAAAACTCAATTTAAATGGCTAGATTACATAAAAAAACTATTAGGAAATCGAAATGTTACCTTGATTAAGGGAAAAACAAAATGATTAGTGTTAATCCAAGAAAACCGACAAGTTAAACAATATCAAAATTAGTGGTTTCTTGATGCTCTTTTTGAAATTTTAAGGAGGTTTAATGTTTGAAAGATGATGGAAACCAAAAGGATGGCAATAATGGAGATCAAAATTGAAGAATGAAGTTTTGGGGTTGTTCTCTCTAATGGATGACACAAAGAAAAGGGTGATGGGGTGTTTCTCTTTTTTATATATATATATTTCACCTGAGAGAGGAAAATATGGGTTGAATTTAAAACTTGGCATAACTACTTTAAAGCTACTCCTAAATTAACCTATTTTACAAAATAGTTCTCTTTTTAAAATTTAAAGCATATTTCACACTATTTTTATAAATTACTTTAAATTTTCCAAAGCCATAGACGAAGATATTTTCAGGTTACCACACTCCGAATTTCTGAACTCATTTCATGCTTTAATTTTAAAATTACCCTTGAAACTTCTATACCCAATTTCGAGATGTGATAACTGCCTCATCCAGAATTTTCCTTAACTTTTTGTTCTTTAGAGTAACTAGGGAGGATGACATAAAAGAGAACAAAATAAAACAGAGATGAAAAGAATTCAGCCTGCAGAATAATCCTTCTCATATACATATATATATATACCCTTCCTACACAATCACCAAAACCCCTAATAACCATCCATCGATAATCATTCTATCTCTCACTAAGAAATTAGTTGATTCCAATTTAACTAAACCGGAATTAAGGCCCAACTAATTATCATTTAGTCACTAAAATTCCCAGATTTTCCTGCAGAGTCCGCCAAACTTACTATCTCTTTCAGTTAACTCTCAAATCTTCCTTAATTTTCGGACATTAATGAAAATTGGGTGTGACATCAGAATAATTATAATATCAATAGTATTAATATACTTCCTTTATAACCTAACTTGGACAACTTCCTTGATGGACTTTAAAACCTCAAATTTTTGTAATTCGAGCTCCTTTTAAATTGCCTTCACTCCCTCTTTCTCCATATGAGATAAATGAATGCATTTTATACTAATTTTAAAATAAAAGCAAGCAAAAATTTCCCTTTGAGACGAAAAACTACCTACTGAACCTCTTGACTCCAAATCATAATTTCTCTATGAATATGACCTAGATTAATAGTGGGTTCAGATAGACGATGTATTTATTTGCAGTTAGTGTAAAAATAACGATGACAATGAGATTAGATACTATAACGATACTATAGTGTAAGATAAAAAATAAACTAAACGCATTACACCGTACCCCATTACACATCCAAATCTACCCTAAAAACATTTTTTTCATGCATTCTTTGTATATATCAACATCAAAAGAACAAATAATCTCTACTTTCAACTTCCATTCTAAAAAACTACAAAAACTATCAATGTGAAGTCCTCTAAAACCAATTCTCTGCTTACTTGGTAATTTTATCGAAAAGAGTGATCCAAGCCATCAATGAAAGCTTAATAGTGAAAATACTTTCTATATAAAGAGAAAAAGGTGCGGGTGAAGTCTGGTACAGTAAGGACTTGTTTTCTCTTAATTCACCCATATGTTTTCTCCTTATTACAGCAAAGGGGTCACAGACTGTCTAGGCGAAAAAAGTAATTATCAACCTTTTTCGTTGATTTGGGCGCCCCTGAATTTACCTCTCCACGTTGCAGCATGAGTAAAAAGTCCATCATTGAGTTGTGCCACACTGCCACTGCCAGGCACTAGTAGCAGGCGATTTCATTTCATCAGTATTTACTATTGGTAAAAAAATGGTTAACCGAGTAAACTTCTACAATGGGAGAGTGTTCCGAAAGGTCGAGAAAATGGTGGAGATTGTAAATCATCACTTACCCTTGTTTTTGAGCATGGAAGTAGGTAATGTTTTTATTTTTCACTTAAGGGTAATATAGGCCTTCTAATATAAGGCAAAGACAATACTGTAGGGTCGGGGTCGCATTAAACCAGGAATATATAAAGAAGAGAGGGGAAGGTTTGTTCATGGATGCATAGAGTAGAAAGGCTACAAATTTTAGAGAATATGGAAAAATATATTCAGAGAGATGCATAGAGTAAAAAGGAAACAACTTTTAGAGAATTTGAAAAAAAAATATATTGATAGAGAGAGAGTAATGGTGGAAAGCGAGACACAAGGGTAGAACTTAGAAGAGAATAATACAAAAGGAAAAAGAAATTTGAGACTACATAGCTGCAAACAGTAAACAAGCCCAGAGAGAGGAGCTTGTTAGAACTAAAAACTGAACAAATGTATTTGGAGAGGAGAGAGATTGAACCAAAAACTAAAAACTAAAAAAAATGGAACGGTTGCAAGGTTGAGTATGGGGGATAAGGAGGAGGATGTAGCTAAAACAAAAGAGAAAGAACAGGGTGAAACCCATATGTTTTGGTGAAATGGGCGTTGGGAGATAAATTTCATGGCATGCCAAGAAAGATGGGGAGGGGAGGGTTGATAAATCTTGAAGGAAGCCGTACATTTAATTTATTTCTCTTGCTTTTGTAGGAAAAGGAAATCGTTTTTCCTCAATCTCTGATCCTCCAAACTAGCTTCTTTTGTCTTTTCGTTTCTATAAAGTACATATGCAGTTTCAATTACAGGTTAATGGGGCGGTAGAACTCCCGGGTTTTGGTTCGATTTGTCAACAAGACAAGTGGATAAAGCAACAAGAAGGTGTTGCAAACGGCTTCTACTACAACAACGAACAAGAACCAACTTCTGTTCTTCATATGAGAAGAAGCCAAAGCCCACCCACATCAGCATCCACTCCCACGTCGTCTTTCAACGGTGGAGCCGGCGGAGGTAATTCCACCGAAAACACCACCAACACGGCGGCCACCATAGCACCGCCTAACAACAAAGAAGAATGGGCCACGGAGCTTCGGCAGATCCCGAGTGAAATAGACCTTGTTCCAGAGCATGAAAGTACTCAAAGATGCAACATCGGGTTGGGAGATTGGGAGACTCTGCTGTCTGAATCAGCCGTTTCACCGAGTCAAGACCACTCGCTTCTGCGTTGGATTGCTGGTGACGCAGGTGACCATTCCTTTGGCATCAAACAGCTGCTCCAGAGTGGGAGTACTGGTCCTAATCAGGGTCATGATTTTGATGGCAATGCAGGGTCGTGGGTTGTTGACCCAAGTCCAGGGTTTGAACCAATTGGTAGCCTTGCTACTTCCGGTAATGTGTTATCAAGCGCTGCTCCTATTTTGGGTGGTTTTCCTGATTCTGGGTTTGTGCCAAATCCCAACAATAATGATAATGGGAAGGTTGGTGTAGCGACGCCAAGTTGTTCTTCAGTTGAGGGGGTTAATAATCACAAGGTTCTTGGTGCTACTGTTGGGTTGGATATTAGTATTCAAGATATAATATCTGCTTCTCCAGATAACAGTATTGGTCTTCCTGTTACTTTGCCTACGCTTTATCAACAGCAGCAGCAGGACCTTGAGAAGCCTCAGATTTTGATGGGCCGGCAACGGCATCAACAGCGTCCTCAAAATCCAAACTTTTCCTTTCCATTACCTCAAGAACAGGACCTCCTTGAGCCCTTGCCAAAGCGTCTCAATGCGGGTAACTTGGAATTTTCTTCTCAGATCCCAAAACTCGCCGGGCATGAGTTGTTTATCAGAAAGCAGCTGCAACAGCATATGGTGGCAGAAGAGGAAGTGTTGGAACTGCTTCACAAGGCTGCAGAGTTGGTAGGGACTGGGAATTTTGCACACGCGCGCGGGATATTGGCGCGGCTCAATCACCAACTATCTCCGGTTGGTAAGCCCTTTCAAAGGGCTGCTTTCTACATCAGGAAGGCTTTACAATTACTTATCACGAATAACTCAGTCTCTCCCCCACCTCCGAAAAGCCCCACCCGTTTTGACGTTATCTTCAAACTGTTAGCTTACAAGGTCTTCTCTGAAGTCTCTCCGTTTATCCAATTTGTAAATTTTACCTCCAACCAGGCTCTGCTTGAAGCTCTTGATGATGCTGAACGAATTCACATTATGGACTTCGATATTGGATGTGGTGCTCAGTGGGCATCCTTTATGCAGGAGCTTCCCATGAGGATTAGAGGAGTTCGTGCATTGAGAATTACTGCCTTTGCCTCGCCCTTGACGCACCATCCTATTGAGCTTGGTCTTATGCGTGAAAGTCTTATGCTATTTGCTAATGAGATTGGTTTGAGTTTTGAGCTTGTGGTGCTTAACTTTGATTCTTTAGATCAAGCCCCTTACTCTTTGCCCTTGTTCCGAACAAACCAAAATGAGGCAGTGGCTGTGAATTTCCCAGTTCGGTCTTCTTCGAATCAGCCCTCTGCTTTGCCCAATCTTCTGCGCTTTGTGAAGCAGCTTTCCCCAAAGATTGTGGTGTCTTTAGACGGAGGGTGGGATAGAAATGATCTGCCATTCCCAGAGCTTGTAACCTGTGCTTTTCAGTCATATAAAAACATATTTGAATCACTTGATGCTGGTAATGTGACTTCGGATGTTGTAAACAAGATTGAAAGGTTCCTTATTGTGCCAAGAATTGAAAGCACTGTGTTGGGGCGACTGCGAGCACCTGAGAATATGCCTCTTTGGAAGACACTTCTATGCTCGTCTGGGTTCACCCCTGTAACATTCAGCAACTTCACCATAACTCAGGCAGATTGTGTAGTAAAGAGAGCTCAAGTAAGAGGGTTTCATGTGGAGAAGCGTCAGCCTTCACTTGTGCTTTGCTGGCAGCAGAGGGAACTTATCTCAGCTTCAGCTTGGAGGTGCTGAAGAGCAGAGCATTGAACAGGCAGCGGAGGTTTGTTCTTGTAGCAACTCACTATCTATCAACTCTATCCTCAAGTACCAAGCTTTTATGACTGATTGCTTGTGAATATCCTCTGCTTGTTGACAGTCTAGTATGTTTTAGACACACCGATCTTGTTGCTATGCATTCTGGTGTTCTTTTAGTGAGAAGCTGTATTTTGTTCTGGTTAAGGTGGTGATGTTATGTTGTATTTTTTACAACAAATGAGAGCTAAAATTGCAAATTCTGACTTTCCAGAATTTTTATGTTTCTGGGGTATAAAATTGTATCTTAATTTGAATTTGAAACCTAGTACTACCTATCTAGTATGTTGCATAAAATCCATACTTTAACAGTAGAATTGCATGACTTTTGCTTTGGTTGGATATATTGCCTAGTTTTCAACTGGTTCGTCTGATAACAAATGATTGAAAATAATGTTTTCTTGTGCGTAATTAGACAAGTGATTAGTCTTAATGATGTTGAGATTTAGTGGAAAAGATGCCAAAGGAATCAGGAAAATATGTCCATGGTGGTGTTCCTGGCCACACTGGTATAAGAATATAGCAAAGGTCTTCCACGCTGCTACTTGGTGGTTATGTAAATCACGAATTTTTGCATTTGTTATTGTCGACAATTATGAGGTGTTTTGTCATTAAGAACATAACCACCATGGACGTTAAGAAATACCAAGGTAGATATCATTTAGCTGGAACCTTCACTCAGTGCCTTCCTTGGGAGACCCTGAGAGCATTTGGAAGACAACACAAAAACACCTAAGATTAGCTATATCTGCTCAAAATCTCTTAAACAGTCATTGCTGGCTGCCTTGGTTTATCAACTACTTGATTGCTGAATGATTTTGATTTATATATTTGCTTGTATGTATTACACCAAACACGTAACGCGTAATTCTCCGTTTTTTAATTCCTTTAATAAAATCTCAGTACCCTGCTATATATGTTTAGAGTCTTTTGGATACAAATTCTTGTCTTTTAGCACTTTGAACTTGCTGTACCATTTCTTTTTTCTCCTGATTGGTTATTGGGACATCTAATCAAAGTCACATGGGTCATGATTAATGGACCCACCTTTCCTTTATTTTGATAACTCATTTTCCTGTGCTGCTTTTTGTTTTTCATTTTGGAGGCGTCAATTTTAATCAGTATAAATACTAAACATTTAATTTAAAGCAATGAATTGATAATAATTCAATATTTAACTGTCAAGTAATATATCATTTTTAATTATCTACAGGATTACAATTATACCGAATTCGAGTTTGGGTTGGATAGTATTTAGTTGAAGAAAACATAGGTGCAGTCTCATCTCATGAGACATGAGCTAGCTTGTGCCTCTCCTTTTGCTTCTTTATATATATTAACCAAACTAGAACTAACTCAGAGTGGAAAGCACAAGGGAAAGTGAAGAAATTCTGAAATGATAATTCATGTGGGTCGCAGGAACAAATACCCCTCGAGGGGAAATATGCAAAAAAGTAAATGGTAACTGAGAACATTAAAATTGAAACATTTAAAACTAATACTTGATATGTGTAAAGTAGATGACACTAGAAATAGGTGAAGGAAAGGAAGAAGAGAAAAAAACAAAAGAAGCAGTCGTCAAGATGGGCATATCACTCCATATGCATTGGTGTTGAAATTCGATCATTGATTCTTCAATACAGAGAACATGAAATTCTAGTCGCCAAAATGACGTCTCCTGAAATGATAAACAGAATAAATATTGGTTAGAATTAAGCATTGATTGATTTGGCAACAAGTAATTAAGGAGTTGAATAGTAGCCACCAGGATTCAATTCGCCATTCTTGTCCAAATTTGATTCGAACACGAGGAGAAGCTTTACGAAAATTAAGGATGGTTGCTATAATAGAATTAGCTTCTTCCTGGATTGTATCAGAAAGTTGTTGAGGGTAGCCAGATTTAGTAATATCTTGTAACACATTGTCATGCATCACACTCAGATCACCCAGCCGCCAAAACAGCCATAGTTTTCGAAGATTCACAGCCTTCTCCAACAGCAACCTCACCAACAGCATTTCACCATCAAATCCTGAAAAGCATCTCACCTCAGCTATTTCCAGCTTTTCCAGATTTCCAACTTCGTACGGATTACGTTGTGAACTCTCGCCCTCCTCATATTCATCTGCCACGTGACCTTCGCTTATACATTGGCAGAACACAGCCCCACTTTCCTCCCGAAACTGTTCATTCATTTCACTAACCCGTAATTATAAGAAAAGCATCATTAATTTCAATTAAGTTTTAAAAGTATTGGTCCAGAACTTACATCTACTGCAATTTCTATGAGAGAGGGGCAATCCCCTAAGAAGGCAACCAGGTTGTAAACCGCATTTGGAGATTTTAGTGGACCATACCAAAAAACATGCGTGAGATTTTGGAATGTTTGGAATGGGATGCCTCTTGTGTAGTACTCTTTTGCGACGAACTTATTTATACCAAAGCAATATATATATATATCAGAAACAACTATATATCCAAGAATATGCAAGATTAAAACAATGTATGAAAAATAAGACGAAACAAAAGGTACCTCCACAACCGCAAAATTTAGAATCATAGTGTTCACATGCCTGATTTGATCGATCAATTCTCTAACGTGGACAGTATATGCCTCATTCATTGGTTCCTCCCTCCCTTGCAAGAGTAAAATTTGTAATACCGGACAGTTGTTCAAATAAAATTTGGTCAAGTCACCTGAGTAAACCAGGTTTCCGACAAGTGGAGCATCAACACGTAATGACCTGAACTCCCCATCATCACTATCTTCAAGACACCTAAAACTAATCAGCCTAAGATTTGGACCACTGATGTTAACATTCTTAAGCCCCTCACACATATTAATGACCAATTCCTCAAGAGGGACGCATTTACGAAGGAACAAATCCACAGTCGCATCTGCAAGTTTGCAGTGGGTGAGAACAAGAAGCTTAAGAGAAGAAAAGACTGACGCAGCAATAGGTTGACCAGGACGAGGTGGTTTAAAGTCAACAAAGCTTAAAACAAGGTGCTCCAGTATTTTACTTCGATTGGAGAAAAGAGAATCTGGCAACTGAAAGAATCTCCTTGCTAAAGAAACTGACATGAGGCCTATCGTCAGTTGACGGACGTTCTTGGAGAGTGCAAAATTGACCCATCTTTGTACATCAGGGTTAGAACGCTCGCTAACGTGGCCAACAGTGGTGAATTTTATGATCTGAGGAGATAGGAGGAGGTCTAAGCAGCGAGTAATTGGAGAATAGTCGGCTTGGTTATCGGAGAAGGGTAAACTGTGGAAATCTACGCCTTGGGTGTGCTTCCAGAGATTACTCCACCTTTTACTTAAGATGCTGGTTCGGACAACCGAGTCCATGGGCATCTTGGATAGAATGCGGGAAAGCACTGTATTAGGTAATGCACTGAGTCGGTCTCGTCTACGACTTGTTCCGGCGTTCCAATCTGAAACCTGATCCTTGGTCATTTCCAACCATTCCAGCCTTCTGTTCACAAGACGACGAAGACTAGAATCCATGACAACTTCCATCTTTGATCAACAAAATCCAACGACTACAAACTGGAAACAAAGAAAGCAAGAAGATTGTTTAATCAAGTATAAAATGGGAATCCACTCTTTCTAAAAGAAAACAAGAACAAGAATGAAAGAAAAAATAAACATGGAAAGACACTTCGGTTTTTTCTGTTTTTGGTCGATCATTTTTTCCCCTTTAATTAACTGATTAATAGCAGTTTCAGTTGACACCAGTAAATTTTATTTCCAGTTGTATAAAATCGACTTAATATACCCATAACTTAAGGTAGGAAATTGTCATTCATTAAAGAGCGAGCACGGAGCAAAGCAATCCAATGTACTGGGCTGGATTCAGTTTCCACCCAAATGGATTTAATATAAGTGAGAAACAGGGCCCAACACAATAGGCATACTGATTGTGCGGTCAATGATTTTATCAGGGAGATAGACATGGACCACTCTAATGTAACCAAAATACATTGATATGGAACTGTTGGGGAAAATAATTAGAAAGGAATATGTGAGACAAAGCAAAACACCTGATATGTAGTAGCAAACCAGAGTTCTTAAACTGGGTTGAGATCAACAGGGACGATAAAGAGATTATTGATGAGCTAGTTACCATGGAACTAAATAGAATTAGAAGCGATTGTCAAAGGCGGAGTGGGGGTTGATGAGACTCCTTTCATGAAATGTTTTTGGTGTTGGATCAAGACCAAAACAAATGGCTATTAGAAAATCGTTATAGGATACTAAATCGGATATGAAGTTGATAAAGAAGTCAAAGGTTGATGAGGTTAAATCTGGTGTTTGATTTTTTTTATTTTTTATTTTGTAGGAACTTAGAAAACAGATCAAGAAATCACAGCAAAGTCTTGAGCTAGAAGCTACTGTAACTTGCTGAACAAACAAGGAAATCGACTTAAATTGTAACAAGAACAGATTACTCAATAAGAACCAAAACAAGAAGAGAATTCTGGTGAATGATTCATCATCTCATTTCTGAAACAAAGCATTACATATATCAAGTAATCAACTTGTCAAAAAGATGAAAATATTGCCTAAACACACCTAACTCCACTAACAAAGTCTTGAAACGTACAAAACTTTGCTTACACACTTGGTTAAGATGATTTATCAAATCTATCAGCACCAAATTGCATCAAATCCCTTACATACTTAGTTCTAGTGTAACTAAGTAGCAAAAACATCAACTAAAAAGTAACAAAACAGCAACATATTCTTCAGCTGCAACTTGCATGGCTCGAACTGCTATGGTCTGCATGAAAGCCATCTTTTAACATTCCTTCTTGGCTTCCATGCTGCAAACTCCTAATCTAGCTCTCAAATTCTCGAACCTTGGTACACCAAGAGGTTTTATGAATATATCAGCTAACTGATCTTCAAAACTGCAATGAACCAATTTGATTTCTTGAGATTATTCCACTTCTTTAACAAAATGAAACTTGATCTTAAAATATTTTGTTTTGCGATGAAATACTGGATTCTTTGCAATTGCAACAGCAGATTGATTATCACTTCTGATCTCTATTGCTTCTCTTTGATGTAAGTTCATATCTGCCATTAGCTTTCTTAACCAAATTTCTTGATTAACAGCTGATGCAGCTGCAACATATTTAGCTTCAGCTGTTAATTGAGCAACAATGGATTGTTTCTTTGAACTCCAACAAAAAACAGCTAATCCAAGGGTAAACAGATACCCTGAAGTGCTTTTCATATCATCAGTTGATCCTGCCCAATCACTATTAGTAAAACCAACAAGCTTTATTGTGTCAACCTTGGTGAACATAATTCCAAAGCTCAGAGTTCCTTTGATGTACCTGAGAACTCTCTTTGCAGCTTGAAAATGGTTCACATTGCAATAGTGCATGAACCTGGATAGGAGACTGACTACAAACATTATGTCTGGTCTTGTGGCTGTTAAGTAGAACAAACATCCCACTAAGCTCCTATAGGTAGATTTATTAACCTTATCAAAACCACCTTAGCTAGATAGCTTTCCTTCAACAACAACTGGAGTAATGGTTGCTTTGCAATTTTGCATGAAAAATCTGTTTAAAATTTTTAAGGCAAATGCCTTTTGGCTTATGAAAATCCCTTGCTGAGTCTAAAATAACTCCATCCCAAGGAAATAGGACATTTCACCCAAATTAGACATTTCAAGCATACTCATCATTTTGTCTTTGAAATCTATCAGCATAGCATCATTTGATCCCAAGTACTTCAGCAAAAACTTCTCGGTTATTTGATCCCAAGTAGTGATAGAACCTCGTGGTAGGGAGTTCAACCATTGCTTAGTCTTATTTCTCAACAAAAAGAGGAATAACCGTAGGCGAATGGCATCATCAGAAACGCCATTTATCTTGAAAGTGTCGAGAATTCTAAGAAATTAGTCAAATGAGTAGTTGGGTCTTCGTCCCGCAAACCATCAAACTTAACAAACTGTTGAATCATTTAAATAGCATTAGGTTTCAGTTCAAAATTATTTGCAGCAACAGCAGGTCTAACAATACTCGATTCAACCCCAGTTAAATTGGGCTTGGCATAATCGTACATAGTACGAGGAGTAGGATTCGGATTTACAGGATTTACAACAACCACAAGAGGTAACTGATTATTATGATTTTCTGCCATCTCCTTAGTATTAATAATAATATCCTATTGCTCTTCTATTGTACTTTGTTGACTTTGCCTTGCTTCTCTACGGTTTCTGTGAGCTGTACTTTCGATCTCACAGTCGAATGCTAGAGGTCCTGACCGGTTTCTTCTACTCATAAACTAAAGGAACATGCCAGAAGCAAATAAAAGAAAAGTTAGTAAATTAACAGTAAAACAAAAAATAAAATAAAAATAAAAATGGCTAAAGTAATAAAAATTAAGTGTTCCTAATATTTTAGTCCCCGGCAACAGTGCCAAAAATTTGATGATCGTTTTATGGTTCACTAAGCTAGACTACGATCACGACAGAGGCAAGTACACCTATCGAATGGTAGTATAGCTATGGTGAGTCCAGAATATTGTATCCACAAGGACTAAAAGTACTAGTATTAACTATCTTTCTATTGTTTAGCCTAAAATAAGAGGGATTTGTTTTAATCTAAAATTAACTAAACTAATTAACTAATGAACGTGACAGAGAATGAAGGAAATAATCAAATAAACTAATAATAAGGACAATACCCAATGAAGAATCCTCCTAGACTTCACTTATTATTCTGACTTTGAATTAAACGAGTTAGTCACTTGTCTTGATCCGTAGAAATCCATAAATTATGTTAATATCTCTTTCGAGACTAAGAACAACTGACTCTAGGTTGATTAATTGAAATCTCTTTCTAATTAAAACTCCTATTGTCACATTAACTCGATTTATGGATTCCCCTATTGGATTTGACTCTAATCCGACAGATTTATGTCATCCTATCTCTAGGATTGCATGCAACTCCGCTTAATTATGCTAGATCTACTCTTAAACAGGGAGTTTTGCTCCACTGAATAAGCACATCAAACTTGGATTAATATCCTGAAAATATTAAGGCAAGAATTAAGAACAAAAACAAGTATTTATCGTGTAATTCAGATAATTAAATAATAAAATACATCGTAGGTTTCATCCTCCCTAGGTATTTAGGGAGTTTAGTTCATAATGTAATAAGAAAACATCTCAAAAATAGTAAAACAACAAAACATAAAAAAACCCAAAAACTTCGAGAGAAATTGGAGGGAGATCTTCAGTCTTGAAAGAGATCCTGCTTCCGAGCTGAATCTGTTCTTCAAGTAATTCCTGTGTTCTACTCTGCGTCTCCCTTTAGGGCTTCTTCTAGTATGTATTTATAGACTTTTGAATGCTCAAAAACCCTAAAAATTGGCTTTTTTCTGCGTGTTTGGGAAACGGGGAGTGATATCGACACGGGCTGGCACATGGGCATGTGGCCTACCCGTGTGGATCACATGGACGTGTGGCCTACCCGTGTGGGTCCTGAAAACTCTGATTTTGGCCAATTTTTCGCTCTTTTTGCTCCCAAATGCTCTCCTAAGTATAGAAATATGAATTTAAGGGATTAGGAGCATCAAATTCACTAATTTACATCATTAGCCATCCATAAATGCATTAAGAATGGGATTAAAATATGTTACATTTATGGTTTATCAAATATCCCCACACTTTAGCATTTGCTTGTCCTCAAGCAAAATCCTCAACTCACAATTAAAATTAATTCTTCTCAACTTATAATTCTTATCAATAATGTTTCGAAATAATTCACAAATAATCATGCATTGAAAATTCAACTAAAAGAGCCCTAAAGATTCAAACAATTCAAGTCACACATTTTTTTAAGACATGAAAACATATGTATCTCCCATTATCTAAATAGTTACCTTTAATTCAAAATCAACAAGATTTTACATCGTCACTAAAGATTCACTCAAATCACTCAAAGTGTTTAAGGCTCAAAAATTAAGCACTCAAAAGTCAATTATGAAAAGTCATTACCATAGGCTTGCATGAAAATCAAATCTCCACCACTATAAATGAGATGATACACAAATCAAAAGGTCTTTAAAGGGCTGTAACAGAGCTTGGGTTAAAGATGTGGATAAAGGCTAAAAAAGAAGGTTAGAATCGAGATCGAATTGATAAATTACTTAACTAGAAAAATAACCTAGCACTAAATAATTACATCAATCGAATTTATTAAAGACAATCATGAGCTTCTTCCCAGAACATGAAATTAACTACTTAAGCTCAAAACAAAAAAACTAATAATAATCAACATATATGTATTATTTTTTCCCCTTTTTTTCACTTTTTTTTGAATGAATGAATAATAAGAGAAATTATACACCAAAATAAAAGAACATAGTTAGGCAATTAACCAAATCAAATCTCGACAAAAAGGGAGTCAATAGAATAGGAAAAATTCTCAGTGAATCAAAAAGTATTGTGTATGGGTTAATTTTAAGGGTAAATTTAAAATTGGTTTGTTAGGCTCAAAGGGGTTCACTAAGGGTTAATTGTAAAGGTAGGCTTTTTGTGGGGTAAGTGGGCTAAAACCTAGGTGCCTTTATCATCTCAATATATCAAATCAAATGTGTGGTCTCGACATATATAATTAAAGCAAGTTCTAGAATAACAATTCAATATTGACACACTCATAACCAATAATAAAGTGAGCAAGAAAAATGTATGCTCTAAAGACTCAAAATCTCACAAAAATTATGGCTTTTGATGTTAATCTTGTAAATCTTAAACTTCAGAGTAATACTTTAATTTAGGGAAACAACCTAAAAATTTTTATTTTGAAAATAGACTTATCATGATTGATTCTCTAGTGTCGAGAAAATTACTTAAACATAAAATATAATTCAGGGATTTTCTAATAATTCTATAGATAACCTCCCCACACTTAAGATGTACATTATCCTCAATGCACAAACATATATAATCACAGTATAAATAGAATATCATAAGAGAGGGAGAAAACTGAAACTGCCCTGAATATTGGATGAAATCTTTAAAATAGTGAAAAGCAGAATTGCAGTCAAATTTAAATGTAACTCATGATTCCGAGCAAACTAACAAGAAAATAAACACAAATAATAAAGAAAATTAAGGGATTATTACTCGATTAGAAATAACCATAAATTTTTCAAAAAATAATAATGAAAATAATTTGAAGAGAAATAATAATAATAATAAAACAACTAAAACAAAATTAAAAAGAAAGATAAATAATAATAATAATAATAAACTCAATAATATCAATAAACTTAAAAGGTAATTGTAATAATAATAGTAAAAATAAAAAAAATACGAAAGAAAAAAGAAAAAAATAGAAATAGGAAAATAAAAATAAAAATAATAAAAGTATATAAAAAATTAAAAATATAAGTACAAGAATACTAAATTAATTAATTAATTATTAAAATAAAAATAAATAATATAACAATTAAAAATAAAATAAAATAAAATTAAGGTGATTAACCCAATTTTCACATAGCCATGGACATGCCCGTGTGTCCAGGCAGTGGCCATGTCGCCAGGCCGTGTGTGTTTTCTTTCGCTTCTCCCATGTCCATGTGAAATCCCACATGCCTGTGTGGCCAGGCCGTGTAACTCTCTGACTTTGAAAACAAATTAGCTCCAGGTTTCACATGGCCTAGGCACTCGTGTGTCTAGGCTGTGTAGGTCACATGGCTATGTCGCCAGGCCGTGTGTATTTTCCTTCGCTTCTTCCACGCCCATGTGAGATCCTACATGCCCATGTGGTCAGGCCGTGTACTCCACACACCCGTGTGGCCAGGCCATGTGGGTCAAAAACACACTTTTTTTTTAGATTTTGAAAATTAATTTAAAAAATCATGAAATAATGTTAAAAAAATTAGCAGTGTTAACACTCGGGTTGCCTCCCGAGAAGCGCTTATTTAAAGTCTAAGCTCGACTTACCTCGTATTCGCACGGTTACAGTGGTTCACGGAGTAGAAACTCCTCTTTCTCACTATCAATTCTATTATCAATATAAGGTTTTAGCCGAGTAATATTTACCTTAAAAGTGTCAAATTTAGAATTATTTACCTCTACTATACCGTATGGGAAAATATTCAATACCGTAAAAGGAGTTGCTCCGTTTTCATTATGCTCTGAAGTGGCAATTCGAGGGTCTATTTTATCCAACAATACCTGATCGCCAATCTTAAATTGGTTTGTCTCATTCTTAAGCTCGTGATGGAGTCGCTTTGGCTCATCGTGTATTCTAGGTTTCTCCTTGACGTGTGTCCGCCATTCATCTAGTTCATTAATTTGTAATCCTCTTTCTTCATGATTTGTTCTGTTTTTGTTGTGTAAACTGGACTGCAGCTCTATCACATTTTTTCGAGGTGTTTCCTGCAAAGAATGTTGAGCCACAAGGTTATTAACATTAACAGAGCTCGTAATATCATCTCGATCACTAGATATCCTAACAGAATGCTTGGAGTTTAATCGTGTCATCACCTACACGAAGTATTAACTCACCTGTACCAATATCTATGATAGTTCTAGCAGTTGCTAAAAAGGGCCGTCCTAAAATCAATGGAACGTCACTATCCTTATCCATGTCTAGAACAATAAAATCAATTGGGAAAATGAATTTATCAATTTTGACGAGTACGTCTTCAACAATACCCCTAGGAAATCTAATTGTTCTATCTGCTAATTGAATGCTCATCCTAGTTTGTTTGGGTTTCCCAAGACCTAGTTGCATAAACATTTTGTAGGGCATGACATTAATATTAGCCCCTAAATCAGCCAAACCATTATTAACACTTAAACTACCAATTAAATAAGGAATATTAAAACTCCCTGGATCTTTCAATTTATTAGGTAGTTTATTCTACAAAATGGCTGAGCACACTGCATTTGGCTCCACGTAAGATGAATCATCTAACTTCCACTTATTTTCTAAAAGCTCCTTTAAAAATTTAACGGAATTTGGCATCTGCGAAAGAGCTTCAATAAACGGTAAGTTAATATGTAATTTTTTCAATAGTTTAAGGAACTTACCGAATTGTTTGTTTGTGTGGTCTTTCCTTGTCGCATTTGGATATGGTATGTGAGGTTTGTATTCCTTACTGACCAAATCGTGCTTATTTTGGCTTACCTCAACCTTACAATTGCTTACCACAGTTTCTTGCCTCGGTTCAGATTCAAATTCAGTTAACCCTTCTTCATCTCGAACAGTGATCGCATGAAGCTGCCCTTTTGGGTTAGTTTCAGTGTTCATTGGCAAGCTACCTTGTGGTCATTCTAAAATCATTTTGCCAATTGACTAATTTGGTTCTCAAGCTCTTGAATCAACACTTGTTGATTTTTGAGTTCTGTTTCGGTGTTTTGGAAACGAGTTTCTAACACTGAAATAAACTTCGTCAACATCTCATCAAGGTTCGGCTTCTTCTCCTGCTGGTAAGGTGGTTGAAAGCCTAGACCACCCCAAGAGAAGTTGGAATGGTTCCTCTAACCTGCATTATAAGTGTTACTATACGGATTATTCTGAGGTATAGAATTATTACCCATATCGTTGACTTGTTTGTCTTCTGTGCTTAGGTTGTAGGATCAATTTTCTGGATGGTTCCCTCCTCTATTTGCGTCGTATTGCATCACCGGATGTACCTGCGTAGAACCATATAAACCATCAATCTTTTTATTCAAAATTTCTACCTGATTTGACAACATGGTGACCATATCAACGTTAAAAACACTGACTGCTTTCATCGGCTTTGTCCTCATAACTTGCCACTAATAATTATTTAGTGACATCTCTTCTATAAACTCGTAATCCTCTTCAGGTGTTTTGTTATTCAAAGTCCCACCGGCGGATGCATCGATCAATTGCCTAGTTGAAGGGTTCTAACCATTGTAAAAAGTTCAAAGCTGTAGCCATGAGGTAACTCATGGTGAGGGCACCTTCTCAATAAATCATTATACCTCTCCCATGCATCATATAAAGTCTCTAAATTCATTTGTACAAAGGAAGAGATATCATTCCTCAATTTGGCTGTCTTAGCTGGTGGAAAGTACTTCAACAAAAACTTCTCAGTCATTTGATCCCAAGTAGTGTTAGAACCTCGTGGTAGGAAGTTCAACTACTACTTAGCCTTATTTCTCAATGAGAAGGGGAATAATCGTAGGCTAATAGCATCATCAGAAACGCCATTTATCTTGAAAGTGTTGCAGAATTTTAGGAAATTAGTCAAATGAGTATTTGGGTCTTCGTCCTGCAAACCATCAAACTGAACAAACTGTTAAATCATTTGAATAGTATTAGGTTTCAGTTCAAAATTATTTACAGCAACAACAGGTCTGACAATACTCGATTCAACCCCAGTTAAATTGGGCTTGGCATAATCATATATAGTATGAGGAGCAGGATTCAGATTTATAGGATTTACAACAACCACAGGAGGTAATTGATTATTATGATTTTCTGCTATCTCTTCAGTATTAATAATAATATCCTCTTGCTCTTCTATTGTACTTTTTTGACTTTGCCTCGCTTCTCTACAGTTTCTGTGAGCTGTACTTTCGATCTCACTGTCAAATACTAGATGTCCTGACGAATTTTTTCTAGTCATAAATTGAAAAAACCTGCCAGAAGCAAATAAAAGAAAAGTTAGTAAATTAAAAGTAAAAAAATAAAATAAAAATAAAAATGGCTGAAGTAATAAAAATCAAGTGTTCCTAATATTTTAGTCCCCAGCAACGGCGCCAAAAACTTGATGATCATTTTATGGTTCACTAAACTAGACTACATCACGACAGAGGCAAGTACACCTATCGAATGATAGTATAGCTATGGTGAGTCCAGAATATCATATCCACAAGGACTAAAAGTACTAGTATTAACTATCTTTCTATTGTTTAGCCTAAAATAAAAGGGATTTGTTTTAATCTAAAATTAACTAAACTAATTAACTAATGAACACGACAGAGAATGAAAGAAATAATCAAATAAACTAATAATAAGGACAATACCCAATGAACAATCCACTTAGACTTCACTTATTATTCTGACTCTGAATTAAACGAGTTAGTTACTTGTCTTGATCCGTAGAAATCCCTAAATTATATTAATATCTCTTTCGAGACTAAGAACAACTGAGAACAACTGACTCTAGGTTGATTAATTGAAATCTCTTTCTAATTAAAACTCCTATTGTCACATTAACTCGATTTATGGATTCCCCTATTAGATTTGACTCTAATCCGACAGATTTATGTCGTCCTATCTCTAGGGTTACATGCAACTCCGCTTAATTATGCTAGATCTACTCTTAAACAGGGAGTTTTTCTCCACTGAATAAGCACATCAAACTTGGATTAATATCCTGAAAATATTAAGGCAAGAATTAAGAACAAAAACAAGTATTTATCATGTTATTCAGATAATTAAATAATAAGATGCATCGTAGGTTTCATCCTCCCTAGATATTTAGGGAGTTTAGTTCATAATGTAATAGGAAAACATCTCAAAAATAGTAAAACAACAAAACATAAAAAAACCCAAAAACTTCGAGAGGAATTGGAGGGAGATCTTCAGTCTTGAAGGAGATCCTGCTTCCAAGCTGAATCTGTTTTTCGAGTAATTCCTGTGTTTTACTCTGCGTCTCCCTTTAGGTCTTCTCCTAGTATGTATTTATAGACTTTTGAATGCTCAAAAACCCTAAAAATTGGTTTTTTCTGCATGTTTGGGAAATAGGGAGCGATATCAACACGAGCTGGCACATGGGCGTGTGGCCTGCCCGTGTGGATCTTGAAAACTTCAATTTTGGCCCCTTTTTTTGCTCCTTTTTCTTCCAAATGCTCTCCTAAGTATAGAAACATGAATTAAAGGGATTAGGGGCATCAAATTCACTAATTGACATCATTAATCATCCATAAATGCATTAATAATGGGATTAAAATATGTTACATTTATGGTTTATCAATCCAGAACTCTATAGCCCTTTTTGACACTGTTATAGCCCATAAGGATGCTAAGCTGAGCCTTCTTTACCAATTTATCCCTCTTAACTACAAGAACATGTGCATAACATATGCAACCAAAAACTTTTAGGTGAGCAACTAATGGTTTGAACCTAAATCAGGCTTCAAATAAAGTTTTTTCAAGCAAGGCTTTAGTTGATAGCCTGTTCTGAAGATATACTGCAGTATTCACTACCTCAGCCCAAAAACTTCTAGGTAAATTCTTTTCAAACATTAAGCATCTGGCCATATCTATCAGGATTCGATTCTTTCTCTCACTAACACCATTTTACTGATGTGTGTAGGTGTTGGTGAGATGGTGTTCAATCCTTGATTTTTCATAGAAATTTTGAAACACATCTAAGGTGCACTTTGTCCCATTATCTGACCTTAGTGGCCTAAGTTTGCAACTTGATTGAGTTTCTGTTGCAACCTTGAACTTCCAAAACACTGAGGCTACTTCTGACTTGAGCTTTAGAAAGTAAACCCAACAGAATCTTGAGTAGTCATCAATGAAGAGAATGAAGTGCCTATTTCCATTCAAATATTCAATCTTCATAGTTAACATGGCCCAACCATATATGCCACAATTTATACTCATCTAAGATAGTTGTGTAGGTACTAACAAACCCTTTATTCCAATCAACAACAAATCTTTTGTCAGTCATGGCTACTAACATGAGCTTGGATCCACTTGGATCACTGATCAGACACTCTTTGCCTTTGAACACAATAGAATATCCTTTTTCAAGTAGCTAAGCAATACTTAGCAGATTTCTATCAATTTCAGGTACTAACAAAACATTGGAAACAAGTTTGGTACCTAAAGGAATGTCAATCAGCACATCTTCCTTCCCTTCTACTTTGATGTATTGACCTTTTCCCACTTTTACTCTTGAATTGAAGCTTTTGTTTATGCTCTTGAATATAGCAGCATCAGGTGTCATGTAGTTAGTGAAGCTAGTGTCAATCAACCACCCTTTTGTGATTTTTCTTCTATTTACAAAACAAGAGACAGCAAATACTTGCTCTTCCTGAGCACAACTCTCCTCTGCCACTTGAGCTTCTATTTTAAGCTGCTGAGGTTATTGTTGCTTTTGTAAGCCTTTATTTTTACAGACCTTCTCAACATAGCCCATCTGCTTACAAACATTACATTGGACATCAGGTCTGTACCAGTAATTTGCTTCTTGATGGCTAATCCTTTTACAATATGAGTAGGGTGGATACCTTCTTCTTGTTCCATCTCTTTTAGGCTTGTCTGACTAAGTTTTCTTCCCTTTGTAGCCAAGGGAGCTTGATGTTGGTTTGCTCTTGGCTTGAAATGCACCTTCGTGATGCCCCTCCTATCTGCTAGCTCTTCTTTGTTCCTAAGCATAAAGAGCATTAATTAGCTCAGTCAAAAAGATGTTTGATAGGTCTCTCTAGTCTTTTAGGGAAGAGATTTTGGTTTCATATATTTTAGGTAAGGTTGAAATAACCTTCTCCACTATTCTGGCTTCACTAAATGGGTCCCCAAGCAGTCTAATAATGTTTACAATAACCATGATCCTGTTTGAATATTGATTGACTGTCTCTGACTCCTTCATCTTTAGATTTTCAAAGTCCTTTCTTAAGTTTAAGATTTGTTGTTGTCTTGTTTTTTTAGTACCTTGAAACTTTTCTTTAAGCTTCTCCCAAGCTTGCTTTGGAGTCTTACTGGCCATGGTCCTTGTGAAAATCAAGTTTGATACACTGTTTTGGATAAATGACATTGCCTTGTACCTCTTGGCTCTATCATCAGAGTGTTGCCTGATCTGAGCTACCGTGGGGTTAACTCTCAAGGGTGCTGGTTCAAGATCAACATTGGCAACCTCCCATAAGCCAAATACTTGCAGGTAGGTCTTCATTTTCACTACCCTAATGTGGTAGCCTTCACCATTGAATATTGATGGTGGTGTTGTGCTTTGAGAGTAGAAAAGAGGAAGGTCCTCTAAGAAGTTGGCTCTCAAAACAGATCAAGAAATAATAGTAAAGTCTTAAGATAAAAGCTATTGTAACTTACTGAACAAACAAGGATATCAGCTTGAATTGTAACAAGAACAGATTGCTCAATAAGAACCAAAACAAGAAGAGAATTTTGGTGAATGATTCATCATCTCATTTCTAAAACAAAGCATTACATATATCAAGTAATCAACTTGTCAAAAAGATGAAAATATTACCTAAACACATCTAACTCCACTAACAAAGTCTTGAAACTTATAAAACTTTTCTTGCACACTTGGTTAAGTTGATTTTGTAACACTCCTAACCCGAATCTGTCATCGAAACAGGGTTATAGAGCATACCGAAGATTTCAAAATAATTGGATAGAAATTTCAAACAATTCATAACCTATCATTATTTGTAACGCCCCAATTTTCGAGAATTCTGTGAATGTTGGCATAAGTTTAATTATGTTAGTGGGCCTCTAGAAAGCCAAGCTTAAGATAGAACCCGACAATTTTAGTTAATTTTTGTTCCATAATAAAAAGGGGGTGAAATTATGAAATAGAACCTATGTGAAAATATTTGAAAATGCTATAGGCTAAATTGAAGTGGCCAAATAAATAGGAGTGCAAAATAGGAGGATTTGCATGACAAACCTCCCATTTTACATGAAGTGGCCAGCCATCATGTTGTTGTAGACAATATGAGCACTTGATATCCATAATTCATGGTACAAATTGATAATGGGTTAGGTAAATGTTCCATGATAATGGATTAGGTAAATATTCCATGATAATGGGTTAGGTAAATGTTCCATGATAATGGTTTAGGTAAATGTTCCATGATGGGCATTTCATGTCTTTTGTATTAAAGAATTAAATGGATGAAATATGAAATTTTATTAAAAGAAAAAGGGGTGAAAAGAACAAAGTTTTTTCCATCTTTGTTCATCATAGCCTAAAGTTATGGAAGAGAAAGGAGAGGAGAAAGCTCTTGAATGTTCGGTCACTTGGGGAAGAAAATTGAAGGTAAGTTCATGGTAGTTTGCTTCTATCTTGATGTTCATGAGTTCTTCTTGATTCTACCTTAACTCTTGAAGCATATTTTGGTTTTTGGGTGTGTTCTGAGCATTTGGTCATGAATTAAAATGAAGTAAATGGTTGTTGTTTCATGTTCTTTTGATGAAAAATGGAAGATAGGTGAAGTTGAGCCAAACAAATGATCATGCATGTGCCTTAGATGCTAAAGGGAAAAATCGGCTAACATGTTGTGCTTTAAAATGATGAAATGGAGATTATGCTTAAGTAAAAATCATAGATATGTGATGATTGATTGGTGATATACATGTTTAAATAACATGCATGCAAGATAGGTGTATGAAAGAGTGATTTGGTAATAAATCTGCTTGGGACAGCAGCAGTAATGTGATTTAGAAAATCACCATAAATTGTGGGAGATGAATTAGAAGCTGAATAAATTATGTAATTAAAGCTTAATGAGTCTAGTTTCAAATGAAATACACGAGAACATATTTTGAATTCTGTATAATGAGAAATTTGATTTGTAATGAAGAGTGGTCAGATTAGTCAAACAGTGAAACATGGGAAACTTTAAGAAAAATATGGTATTGATTGGCCATACCAAAAATTCTAAAAATTTTATGGATAGAAGATATATGAGTCTATTTTCAGGGAAAATTAACAGCACTTGATTTGGAGTTTCATATCTCCAGTTATAAATGATTTAGTGACTGTTGCTCAGGAAGACAGCTTGCAGTGAAATTATGATTATGTGGTAAACATTGACAAAAATTTGTTAATGAGTTGCTTATTGATTTCTTATAAGCTTACTATGATCTGTAGGTGTGGTTGGCCGAATATTGTAAGGGGTTAATACGCAGTTTGTATTTGAATAGTTAGATTAACGTGTTAGTAATCCAATTGTAGGCGGTTCATGTGTGGATCTCGTCAACATATCGTCGCAAACAGGTGTGTAACTAACACCCTCTTTCTTAGTCTAGATCGGTAAAAGTCGAAAAGTCGAAATGTCGAAAACCGGTATTTTGTAGATTTACGAGTGTACGAATGCTCGTGAGGTAAATCGATTAATGTTTTTGGTAAGCTGCAATGTTTGGACTGCAAAGTGCATGATTTCTGTGCCCTCGATATTTTTGGGCTTAATGGGCCAAAATTGGAATGATGGGCCAACGGGCCCAATTCAGTAAGAACCCTCGGTAGTGATTCTGTTAGTACGTGAAAGGTAGGAATATGCATGAAAAACCCTAAAATAGATAAATTACTGAAATACCTTTAAAAGTGGAAAATTTACAGTTTTACCCATAGGAGATAAATTACCGAAATACCCCTAGGGTTAAATTGACCTAAATGCATGTTTGACTGTTGTTATTTACTTCATGCCATGTTGTTATTATCTGATGCATAGGACTGGGATATTGACGGAGGAAGTACTGAAAGTGGCTTGTCCACGTACTGGAGGCTTTGCCTCAATTTACTGTTAACTAAGCAGCAAGGCTGCAACTGTGGAGTATTGGGCTGGGTGGGTTGAGCTATTCCCCACATGGAGTGCATGGCTGGTACGGGGGGAGTGTAGTGGTTGGTGGGTTGAGTAGTCTCCCCAAATGGGCTTGCATATGTTTACTGATGTTGCATGTATTTTGAAATGGGCCTATGGGCCATACTGTTATCTGAATAAGGGGCTAAGGCCCAGTTTATTGTAATCTGAAAAGGGCTCTGGCCCAGTACCACTGTTACCTGAATGGGCTTAGGCCCAATGGGCTTGAGCTGACTTGGGCTTTGAATGGGTTTTCCTTACACACTGAGTTTCCCCAAACTTACCCCTTCTTTAACCTTGCAGGTGAGCCTTGATGTGGGTGACTTGGAGCCGGAGGGGATTCAGAGTGGCCATGGTGAATACTTTTGGGTTTGAAAAAGAGACTGGTTTTCTTAAGTTATTTTTAATTACTATTTAATTTTGGGGTTGTAATAAGGCCATTTTAACGTTATTTTCTTCTTTGATTTTTCTGGGATTATATTATTAAAAACAACTTTAAATTGATGGATACTAATTCAAATGGGCTAGACTTAGGGCGTGATTTCAAAACGATACTTGTTTTTTTAAAAATAACACGACGTCACGAATATTCGATTTATCAAAGATAATCACTCAAAGAAATTTCAACTTGTTATAACCAAGTGTGGCAATGGATGTGGGCATGTCTAGGATTGGATCCAATCAGAGAGCTTGGTACTTAAGCAGCCTTCATGGCTCACCTCCTCTGTTATGGATACCTACCTGGTGCCCAGCTTCCATTCACTTGGTTAGTTTGACAAAAGTCGGCTTTTTAAAACACTAAAAAGGGAACACGGGTTTTTGACTTCAAAGTGACACGTCAGATTCGTCCTTAACGTCTGGGCCGGGTTTGGGGTGCTACATTATTTATATCAAAATCAATTCAAAACATACATATTGTCCCTTATACGAGCCCTTGAAGCTTTAAATATGAGTTAGAAACAAATTAGGACTAAATAGGAAACTTAGAGAATTTTTTGGAAACATTTAAAATTTTCAACACTGCAATGGGTCACACGGCCATGTGGTCAGGCTGTGTGACTCACATGGCCAAGAGACACGTTCGTGTCTTAGGTCCTGCGGGCATCCAAAATAGGGTCACACGGCTAAGCCACACGTCATGTGCTAAGCTGTGTGAGCATACTGACTTGCAACACTTAAGAAGCTACAAGAGACACACGGCCGTGTCACTTGGCCGTGTGTCACACACGGCTGAGACACGTGCCTATGTTTTTACCCGTGTAGACGAAAATAGGTCATTTTATAAGCCACATTTCTCACCCAATTTGGCACCAACCTATACCCAAAAATGCACACATACACAAGCTATAATCAAGCATCCAAAACAAGCATATACAAGCTTTAAACATGTGGTATATTCATATACAACCAATATGCCCTTAGGCACCTCAAATGAAAAGTATAAATTATGTGCAACCATATGATCCATGTAACCAAGTAATCAACTAACTTATCTATATTATTGCATCAATACACAACATGTAAATCATTTACCAAAACTTACCATTTGATATCAATTGCACCATTTAATCAATAGCATCAAATACATATAAGCTTATCGTACCATAGCACCAAATCGCACCAAGTTATAAAACATACATCATATGCATATTCAACTACTATTTTACTTTTCATCTTTTAACCACAGATCAATCCACACATCAACCTTATAAGCATATTATGCATATACCAAAATACCAAAATACAAGCCAAATAAATGGCTAATCTTAGCAAAACACATATAGGCTAATATTAGCCAAAATAACCTATACATGCCATTCTAACCAAAATGTAACCAACTAAAAGTACCACCAACATGTTAGCCATGTAAAACACATATAATAGTCAATACACATGGATGAAGTCAACAATTACTCAAGTATCATATACATGTATCAACCATTTCATATATCAATATATCATGTAACATCATTTCCATGTATTTCATGTAAATTACTGTAATAGTTCGTATCAAACTCATATAATCTCGTAACAGAACTGTACCCATTGAACCATTTAGAATATCGTTGGATACTCAGGTAACACACACGAAGTGTACTAAACTATAATCCATCAATTCCTATACATGTATGCTCATACGAGCTCTAAATCAGTATGCTCTTACAGTTGTAATCGGTAAGCTTCTGCGAGCTGAAATTGGTAAACCTAATGACATGTCATTTGTATCCTACGAATTCTTAAGGTTCAAATAAGGCTCAGTAGTCGTCGTACATCATTGGATATGTTATCGGTATTCATACATGGCAGTTTCATAGTTCACATGCATATAATTCAATTAAACATATAAATGCACAATTTAATTATATGAACTTACCTCGACGAGTATACGTAGATACGAAGGTAATTAATTTGAGACTTTCTCTTTGTCCCGATCTAACTCCGTACGAGGTCTAACTGGATCTATACGAATAAATTTAACCCAATTCAACATATTTCTCATTCAATTTAGTCCAACATATAATTTTGGAAAAATTATCATTTTACCCCTGTACTTTTAATTTCTTTATAATTTAGTCCCTAGCCTTTAAAATGAAATTCATGCAACATTTCCCTTACCCAAGCCTAGCCAATTTTTATACAGACTAATATCAGCCCATATATTTCACAAATTCACAATTTTTACCATGAATTTATCACATTTTTCAATTTAGCTCCTAATTGATAATTTCATAAAAAATTCCTTTACAAAATTTGTTTATCTAACAACAACCGTTCATTTTCCATCATCAAAATTCACAACTCACATATATTCATCAATGGTAAAACCCTAATATTTTAACAGTTTCACAAATTAGTCCCCGGGCTAGCTAGATTAAGCTACAACGATCCAGAAAACATATAAATCATTAAAAATGGGACAAAAATATACCTAATTGGGCAATATAAGCTTGGTCGAATGTTGTTTAACAAAAATGGCTTCCTTTATTCTTCACAATTGTTTGAAGAAAGAAGAAAAGATGATACTTGGCTTTTATTTTACTTAATTTTAACTTTAATTACTTTATTACCTATTTAACCTTTTTAAACATTAAAAATTACACTTATACCAAGCCATGTACATCCATTATCACTATTATTGGGCTAATTACCCTAGAAGGACCTTCAATTTAAAGTTATATAGTTATTTAATACCTTTAGTTATTGGAACTCAACTTTTACACTTTACGCGATTTAGTCTTTTTTATTAAATTGAACATGTAAACGGTAAAATTTCTTAACGAAATTTTTACAAGGTATTTATATCATGTTTTAGACCATAAAATAATAATAATAAAATAAATTTTTTGACTCCGAATTTGTGATCCCAAAACCATTGTTCTAATTTCACTGAAAACAGCTGTTACAGATTTATCAAATCTATCAGCACCAAATTGCATCAAATGCCTTATATATTTAGTACTAGTGTAATTAAGTAGCAAAAACATCAACTAAAAAGTAACAAAATAGCAGCATATTCTTCAGCTACAACTTATGGACAAACTTTAGAGAGAAGATTGTTCTTTTATTTTAATTAGGTTACAGATTTTTATAGGTAGAACTAAGTACAAATAAGGATTCAATCCCTAGAAATCAGTAATTTCCTAAGAATTAGAGATTAATATTAGATCCTACCATACAAGGTAATTCCTAGGACTAAGGCAAGTATACTGTCCTTAAGCTTAGGGATTTTAATACTCCCCCTCAAGTTGAAGTGTAGATATTTATCAAACCCAGCTTGCTAATGAGTTCCTCGATCATGTTCCTGTTCAAGCTTTTAGTTAGCATGTCTGCAACTTGTTGCCTGGTAGGTAGGTAGGTGATGCACACTTCTCCTGAGTCAATTTTTTCCTTGATGAAGTGGCGATCTATCTCTACATGTTTGGTGCGATCATGGTAAACAGGGTTATGAGCTATGCTGACAATTGCTTGGTTGTATAATACATCTTTATAGGTCTAGTGTAGAGCACTTTTAGTTCTCCCATTAGTCGTTGTATCCAAATTCCTTCTCATATGCCATGGGATAGTGCTCAATACTCTACTTCTATGCTACTGCGTGCTACAACAGGCTGTTTTTGCTTCTCCATGTCATAATATTGCCCCACACATAGCTACAATAACCACCTGTAGAATGTCTTTCATTGACAGACCCTGCCCAGTCTGCATCAGTGTAAATTTCCACAATTCGACTGGCAGTTTTCTTGAAGTGTAGGCCTTTACCAGGGGTCCCCTTTAGATATCTTAAAATTTTGTAAGTAGCTTCCAAGTGCTTCTCTCTTGGAGCATGCATATATTGGCTAATAACACTCACACCAAAGGTTATGTCTGGACGGGTGTGAGATAGGTAGATGAGTTTTCCTACCAGGTGTTGATATCTCCCTCTGTCGACTTCTTTTCCATCTTCATCAGTTCCCAATTTAAGATTGAATTCCATGGGAGTTTTGGCTGGTTTACACCCCAACATCCCAACCTCAGATAATAGATCAAGGATATAATTTCTTTGAGAGATGGAAATCCCTATTTTAGACCTTGCTACTTCCATTACAAGGAAGTACTTAAGGTTCCCTAAGTCCTTAAGTTCAAATTCAGCACTAAGAAATTCTTTTAGACTTTCAATTTTGCTTGAATCATCCCCAGTTAATATTATATCATCCACATAAACAATAAGGATACAACATTTCCCACCTTTTGAATGATTGTAAAACATGGTATGATCTGCTTGCCCCTGGGTGTAGCTCTTACTGATCATAGCCTTGGAAAATCGGCTAAACCACGCTCTTGGAGACTATTTCAGCCCATATAAGGATTTCTTCAACTTGCATACTTGGCCCTTGCTTTCTTCAAACCCGGGTGAGAAATCCATGTACACTTCCTTATTTAACTCTCCATTAAGGAATGCATTTTTTACATCCAATTGAGTCAAAGACCAGTCCATGTTGACAGCTAGGGATAGAAGAACTCGAATGGTGTTTAGTTCGGCAACCGGTGTGAACGTCTCGTCGTAGTCTAGGCCATAGGTTTGGGTGAAATTGTAACGCCCCCACGCCCAAGACTGTCGCCGGAGTCGAGTATGAGGTGTTACTAAGCTTAGTTTAACATTTTTAGAACTTTGGATTATTTGTTTCTACATTCACAGCTTTTAAGCTACTTGCATCACAGTCACAAGAAAAATCATATCTCGAGTTACGAAACTCGAAATTAAGATCTGTAAATTTTCCCTGAATCTAGACTCATATACCTATCTACTAATTTTTTTCTAGAATTTTTGGTTGGACCAATTAGTACAGTTTATTAGTTAAAGTTACCCCTATTTCAGGACTCGACTGGTCTGACCTCTGTTTACTACGAACCACATTTCTCTCTGTACAAAATTCATATGACTATTAGAATTGTTTCTACTAAAACTAGACTCAATAAGGATTCTGAGGATATAAAATACACCACCTAATTATATCTTTACAATTTATGGTGAATTTCTAAAGTAGGAACAGGGGATTCAGAAACGGCTATGACTCTGTTTCACTAAAATTCAAATATCTTCTAACATATAATTCCTTTACTTGTTTCATTTGTTTCACATGAAACTAGACATAATAAGCTTAAATTTGATATGTAGTAAATCACCAAATTCAATTTCTATGATTTTTAGTAAATTTTCAAACTCGCGTTAGTGTTGCTACGGTATTCTGTTTATGGTAAATTTCATCCTTTTTATGAGTTTTTATGCACTAAGTATCTTAATAGTTTTCCTTAACATCAAACATAATCTAAACTAACCATTTTCATAATTTATCATTATCAAGCATTTCCTCAACCATTTCACAACCATACCATAAGATCATTTACACAAAATAGGTATATTGCTATACATGCCATACTTAAATTTACAAGCCATTTACCAAAAGTCTTCTGGATAGTGTGACTGAGCCTTCGACCTATCCCGACTCCTGGGCTGGCTTGTCCAAAACTACAATGAGTAAGAAGGAGGGAGTAAGCATAAATGCTTAGTAAGTTCATATGCAAATAATAAGTAACATAACAAACAGTCATACCAATCAACATTAGCATGTATCACTAAAACACATATCACATTTTTAATCATTTTTCATCATCTTATTACCTTATCGTGATTGTATCAATACTCAACCCGAGGGTTAAATACATACCTGTCCAAAATATCCATTTCACATCACTTACCAATACGTCTCTTTACATCTCGAATATTCCTCCATTTGAGTAGAACTTTACCCGTTGAACACATCGGAATATAATTCGGATACATGGATAACTTGCACATAAGTGCCATATATGCAATCAAGCAATCATGTAACCCACCCATAAGCGAACTCGAACTCAACTCAACGAGCTCGGGCGTTCGCATCCATAAGTGAACTCGGACTCAACTCAACGAGCTCGGATGCCTAGTTACATTTCACGAACTCGGACTCAACTCAACGAGTTCGGATGCTCAACCATCCTAGTGACATGTCACTTGTATCCTAATCTATTCCTAAGGTTCAAACGGGCTTTTTCCCTCGATCTCACATTTGCCATCTTCCATGGAATATCGGAACAGATACTCGGTAGCAATTCATATTTATCAAGTAGTAAACATAATTTGCATATTACTCAACATTAACCATAAAGCATAATATTTCACGATTAAAAATCAGCATATCATATAATTAACATTAATAACTTAAAAATAACATTTATGCTACATTATTTACACATGAACTTACCTTGGTACCAAAATACAAGGATTTTGCAATTTAGTCCACAATCTTTTCTTTTCCTTGATTGAGGTCGATTCCACGTCTTTCTTGATCTAAAATAACACATTTAGCTTATTTAATACTCACATTATCAAATTAATCCTTAACTCAAATTTTGGCAAAATTACAATTTTACCCCTAAACTTTTGCATATTTACATTTTTGCCCCTAGGCTCGGGATTAAACTTTATTCCTTATTCTTATGTTTTACAACATGCTGATCACTTTTCTCTTCTATGGCAACATCAAATTCTCACTCTAACATGTACTTGTGACTATTAGGTATTTTTACCGATTAAGCCATTTTACTCGTTTTTGCTTAAAATCGAGTAGTACAAGTTGTCTAACATAATTTAAAACTTCATATTCTATCATAAAACATCAAAATACACAAATTTCACCTATGGGTATTTTTCCAAATATAAACCCTAGGTTAAATTATTGCTAACATAAGCTTTATCGAGTTACCGGGATCTCAAAAACGTAAAAATCATTAAAAACGGGGCTTGGAATCACTTACTATGGAGCTTGGAAGCTTGAAACAAACCCTAGCTATGGAGAACCCTTGAAATTTCGGCCTAATGAAGAAGATGGACAAAAATTGGCTTTTAATTTTGTTTTTAATTCATTTTAATAACTAAATGACCAAAATACCCTTACTACTAAACTTTCCAAAAATTCCTTCCATGTCCTAAATTTGTCCATGAACTTAAAATTGGTAAAATTGCTATTTAAGACCTCCTAATAAATATTTCAAAGCAATTTCATACTAAAAACTTCTAGAATACAAGTTTTGCAACTTATTCGATTTAGTCCCTACTTTCAATTTAAGCACTTTAGGCATAGAATTTCATCACGAAATTTTCACACAATCATGCAATCATATCATAAACCTCAAAATAATTATAAAATAATTATTTCTATCTCGGATTTATGGTCACAAAACCACTATTCCGATTAGGCCCTGATTCGGGATATTACAGAAATCCTTAGCAACGAGCCGAGCTTTGTGTCGATCAATGCTGCCATCAGGTTTAAACTTTATGATGAAGATCTATTTGCATCCTACAGTTTTCTTCCCACTAAGTAAATCCGAGACTTCCCAAGTTTCATTTGCCTTGAGAACCCTCATTTCTTCCATCACAGCTTTCTTTCATTCATCAGATTCAAGAGCCTCTTCTATATTTTTTGGTGTTTCTACAGAATCAACATTAGATACAAAAGCTCTATAAGACTTAGATAAGTTTCCATAAGACACAAACTATGAAACAGTGTGTTGAGTGCAGCTTCTTGTGCCCTTTCGAACAGCAATTGGAAGGTAGATGGATGGCGTTAGAGGTGAGACTTCTATTTTAGAAGTCCTTGGTTGAGGATGAACTTGGCACTACTATCTTATCTTCATGAGGACACTGTCGTCGAGAATAAACTCGTAGTTCTAGAGCCTATTCTTACTGCCTCTCCAGATCAAGTGGCTGTCCTATTTCTATTTCTTGCTGCACAGGAAAACCACTGTCTAAATCTGGAACTACGATAACACCCTGATTTGTAGGCTTGGTAATGGTGGTAGGATCAAGAGGTATAATAAAGAGGGTGTTAAGAGTCTCATCTTCATTGAGAGTCTCCCCCTAAAAATGAGCTGCTGTAAAGTATGGTTCATTCTCAAAAAAGGTGACATCCCGAGAGATAAACAATCAACGAAAGGTAGGTGAATAACACTTATAGCCTTTTTGTGTTGGAGAATAGCCAATGAAAGTACAAGTATGGGCTCGAGGATCAAGTTTAGATTGATTTGGTTGGTGATTATGGACAAAATCTTTGCAACCGAAGATTTTGGGTGGAAGATTGGGAACGCGAAATA
The DNA here is from genome assembly GCF_007990345.1 of Gossypium hirsutum. Taxonomy (NCBI): domain Eukaryota; kingdom Viridiplantae; phylum Streptophyta; class Magnoliopsida; order Malvales; family Malvaceae; genus Gossypium; species Gossypium hirsutum. The sequence goes on from NC_053431.1 coordinate 115,720,952, forward strand.
AGGGAAAAGACTTTTGAAGGATATTTATAGGTGTTTGGAAATTTAGAACCTTGGATGGTAGTCGGTTTATGAGATAGCAGGCTGTTAGTACAGCTTTTCCCCACAGGTATTTTGGGACCCCATGGTGAACATTAGTACACGAGCCACAGCAAGGAGATGACGATTTTTCTCTCAAAAATCCCATTTTGTTGAGGAGTGTCAAGACAAGAATTTGGTGTATGAAGCCTTGTTCAGCAAGATAAGGACTCAGGACAGAATTAAAATATTCTCTCCTATTGTCAGTATGGAGAATATGTATGGTAAAGTTAAACTGGGTTTGAATCATTGAATGAAAGTTTTAAAAAACTTTAGGTGTTTCTGATTTTTCTTTGAGAAGGTAAACTCAACAGATCCTAGTGTGGTCATCAACGAAAGTTATGAACCACCTAGCCCCTATAATATTTTTCACTCGGCTAGCTCCCCATAAGTCACTATGAATTAAAGAGAATGGTTGGAACTAGTTATAAGGTTTCAATGGGTATGGTACATGGGTGTGTTTGGATAATTGGCAGATTTCACATTTCAAGGAATCAACATTTTTATTTCTAAATAACAGTAGAAGGTGTTTCTTCAAGTATAAGAAGTTCGAATGTCCTAGTCTACGGTGCCATAACATAATTGTATCTTCCTTGGAGATAGATAGAGCCAACCCTTCTTGTCCACTGTCTTTATTCCAAATATAAAGACCGTCATCAACTTTAGCAGTGCCAATCATCCTCTCCAATTTCTATTCCTGTACCACACAACCAGTTGCAGAAAATTCAGCAAGGACACTTTCATCCTTAGTTAGTTTACTGATTAAAAGTAAATTACAGGATAGGTTTGGAACATGTAACACTTCATGAAGAGAAATTTTTTTTGTTAATTGTATTTCTCTAACACCAGCCACAGGTGAGTAAGAGCCATCAGCAACGCGGATTTGGGACTGATTATGATAGGGTGTATAGGTGTGAAACAAGGTGGAGTTACCTGTCGTGTGATCGGAGGCACCCGAATCGAGTATCCAAGAAGATTGATTGTTAGGTTCAAACATATTGTTGAGGGCAATACCTTGAGTGGCTAGGGATCCTTGAGCAGTAGTAGTGCCTAATATCTTATGAAGAGCCTCAAGTTGATTTTTGGTTAGACGAATATCAAGAGTTTCATTTGCAGCAGTGAAGGTGTTAGAGGATACTAGTGTAGCCTTATTGTCCTTCTGATTTTTTCCCGGATAGCCATGTAGTTTGAAGCATTTTTCCTTTGTATGTCCTACACGGTTACAGTGGCTGCACCATGGCCTGGTTGAGCCTGAATCATTCCCAGCACATGGCTTTTGTGGTTGTGGGCCTCTGAAGATAAAGGTCGAGTTTTCAGTGGGACAGTAACCAACAGTTGTCACAGGTTTAGATTCTTTTAAATCCCCCAACATGACAAGTTGACGCTTTTCTTCTCTTCTAACTTCTACAAATGCTTCACCAATGGTTGGTAGAGAGGTTCTGCCTAGAAATCAACCGCGGACCTCATCAAGTTCTCGATTTAGTCCTGCCATAAACTCATAGAGACGTTCCTTGTTGAGGTGAGCCATAAACTTGGTGTGTTCCTTGCCTTCTCCCAAGTCTGCCTCATAGTACATGTCCAGTTCCTGCCACAAAATTTTTAAGTTATTGTAGTACTGAGTTACTTCAAGTGTTCCTTTTCAGATATCCTTCAATTTCAGTTTGATCTCAAATACTTGGGAGGCATTTCCAAGATCCGAGTAATTTTCTTTAATTGCGTCCCACATATCTTTTGCAATTTTGAAGAAGAGGTAGGTGCGACTAATATGGCCTTCCATTGAATTGATTAACCAAGCCATTAGAATCAAGTTGTTAAGTTCCCAGGTGCTATAAGTTGGGTCTGTTGTGGCTGGTCGTGGGAAGTCTCCATTAATATACCCTAGTTTTCCATGACCACGGATCACCATAATGACCGATTGGGACCACTGTAGGAAATTTTTCCTATCTAGCTAATGGTTAGTAATTATAATAGAGGAATTAAGATCCCGTGAGGAGCTCATTGATTAGTGTTTGGAATCATTTGTGAGGTTTCAATCTCAGATGTAGTTTCGATAGTGTCACTCATAGAAAGGAATAAAACAAGAGACAAGAGAGATTAGAGAAGTTGGAATCAAAAAAAATTCCAAAGGCTCTGATACCATGAACAAACTTTAGAGAGAAGATTGTTCTTTTATTTTAATTAGGTTACAGATTTTTATAAGTAGAACTAAGTACAAATAAGGAATCAATCCCTAGAAATTAGTAATTTCCTAAGAATTAGAAATTAATATTAAATTCTACTATACAAGGTAATTCCTAGGACTAAGGCAAGTATTCTGTCCTTAATCTTAGGGATTCTAACAACTTACATAGCTCGAACTGCTATAGTCTGCATGAAAGCCATCTTTTAACAATTTTGCATATTGTGTTTCGGTTGGGAGTTCGAGGGTGTATTATGAGTTGGGATTAAACATGTTTTAAGCTGAAAATCATGGTCAAGAAAGCATTTGTTAAAGGTACGTTGGTGTTTTCAAAAAAAAAAAAGGTACGTCAGTGAAGATTAAATTCTAATAGGACATTGATTCATTGATGTCATGGTGGATCCCGCCCTTGACCATAATTGTTAGGATAATTTCTTTTCTAAGAAACTACTTCAGAAGTTAACTATTGAAGGAGTTGAAGATTTTGGTCTTTTAGATTATGGTTGTGAATTCAAAATTGGATGTTCTTTTTCGTAGCATGATTAATCCAATCTTTTTCGGTCCAAAAACTTATCTCAGCTATCGTCAAATATTACTGCAATGAAGGAATAAAACTAACTGAAATCCATTTAGAAGCTAAAAATCCTTCCTAACCTGTTCAATCAGATTTCAATGACAATAGAGGGAATTATGTCTCAAGAAGCCACCAAAAACTCATCTAAACCTTGTTTTCAACAATAAAATTCAAAATCCAATGTGTTTTTTTTCTTTTTCTTTTTAAATCCAACTTCGATTCCTTTTTTATTCCATTCAAAATTTATGTATTATTTTTCTTAAAATAACATATATTTTGCATAAAATAATTAATGTTAGATCAACTTTTACGATAAATAAAAAAAACAAATAAAGCATGAAATTCAAAAACTAAAAGAATTTGAATGGATTATGTTGTACTTTTGTCTTTTTTATTTTAAATATGTTATATTATTATTATGGTTGTTTGTCTTTTTTTTTAATTAAAAAAACAATAAATAAGTTGCAAATGTTAAGATTTGAACCAATAACATTTGCATCTATAAAATATTTTTATATATTTCAATATCATTACACTAAAATAAATTTACATATTTTAAATAAGATATATAACTACAAATAATGTTGAGATTTGAACCCATGCTCTCAGTATTTATAAAATCTTTTCTTTATCACTTTAACCCAAACTTTATTTTGACTTTTTTTATACATTTCAATGTTATTATACAAATTGTTTCACCCAAATTGTTTGTATATTTATATTATCATTTAAGTATGTAATTGAGTTGGTGAAAATTACTAAAATAACCTTACATATTTTAAATAGATCATATTATTACGAGGATACTTTTCTCTTAGATATTGAGTTCTAAATACATAATATCTACACTCCTGCTCCACTTGATTTCAGTGCGGTGGAGCACAATATTCAATTCAGAATTTTCAAACAGCAAGTCATTTGCTCCACCACAATTTTGCATCTGATGGATACGATGGAATGGAACGATTAAAACTCTAAAAATAAGAGGTGACGTGATTTAAGAGGAAAGAAGGGGAGAAGAGTAAAAAAACCAACTTAGAGGATAATGAACAATTCTTTAACACCAAGGGAAAATTTGAAGCTTGCAAAAAAAAAAAGAGATATGGAGTGCTCGATATTAGTTTGATAATTATTTTTCTCTCTAGATTATTTCTTTTTACTTTCTCTCAATTTAAGTTTGTTTTGAATTTCTTCTTGTGATGTTTTCTCAAATCAACATGAACTCTATTTTCTTGGAACGATGATGGATCATATTTCTTAATTAATTATTTATTTTCTCTTCAATTGTTTCGATCAATGTTAATTATTTATTCAGTCCTATGCGTATTTAATATGCTTACTTGGCCACCAAGTTGTATTAATTTGATCATATTGATTTGTCTTGGAAGAGAAATTTAAAGTTTAGATCTAGACTAAATAGATTAGAATTAATTTTAGTAGCACTGGCAAGCGAGTTAATTTGTGACTAAGATAGCAATATACCTAATGCCCTAATCAACCATAAAGGTTTGGTCGTAATGACTTCGCCCAACTTACCTAGCATGGGAATATAGCTAATGGGAAAGGAGGATTAACTTAGTTAGATACCGGAAGAGTCTAATTAATGTCATTAAATCTTAAGTTAATAATTACATAGATTGAACACTTGGATAAGAGATAATTGATTAACTAGATTATGTAAAGTTAGAGTTCCAATATCTTTAAAATTGATTGAGAAACTTAGTAATTTTCATTTTTTTAGTTTAACTGAATTTTCGTAATTAGCTTAGTTTAATTTTAATAGTAATTAGAATTTACTTTATTGTTTCAGATTAGATAAAAAGTGAATAGTTGACACTTAACTTAGATTTTGGTTCTCGTGAGAACAATATATTTCTTATCACTTTATTATTGGATTCAACAGGTGTACTTATGTAATGAATATTTACACATCATATATTAACATGTCAATGACAAAATAGTTTTATTTCTTTTTTGTGTTATAAAGGTGTTTTTAAGAAAATTTTGTATTATCATTGTAACAAAAATAAATAATGATGTTAACTGTTTAGACCAACTAATGTCATTGTAAAAGGATCACAACTACAATTTAACCATTATCTTATAACGGCGTGTCAATTGTAGGAATGTAGGTGTTCATTTAAATATAGGTAATAGTTTATAGGTTACGTTCTCTTCATTATTTTGAGATAAAACTTAAAATTATATATGAATTATAGTTTAATATGTAATTTTATAAATGAACTTCGATCTTGTGGCTTGGATTCGAGTCCCACCATCTACAATTGTAATAAATGGGTTTCCCTCCCATCCTATTCAGATTTAGTTTGACTTTTATCGAGTTCTCAGTGTTATGCATTGGAAGACATGATAAATTAAAGAAATTAAGATAATTAAATTATCTAGATAATAATATTATTAAATTATTTCAAATTAAAATATTTTTTAAATAATTTTAATATTAAGGGAGAGGAAGGAGATGATATTATTATTAAATTACTTGAAGTTAAAATATTTTGATATTCAAAGACACTTATTTAAAATATTGAATAGAATAAAAATTGTTTTAAGAATTTAGCATTAATTAGTGTTCTTGTATGGATCTTAAATATTATTGAAATTATATTAAAAATTAATTGACAAAAGAATAAGGTTACAGCAACCCCAAATCGTCACTTTTCGGAAGTCAGTATTTTATATTTTTGTTACACTCAAAATAATCTACAAATTCAAAGCCGAACGTACAAATTAAAAAGAAATACTTTATTTATCATAAGTAGAAGAATTGTTTAAATATGATTCGGTAAATTTTCAATCTTTCTTCTTTTTACCATACATGGCAGTTAATGTACAAAGTACACGGCAGTTACGCTTGCCTGGTTTCCGATAAATCGGATGAAATTATTGGGCAAGTTTTCTATCTTTCTTCTTTACCATTCATGGTTCCCATTCGATCAGGTAAACTACCCACCTTATTTGCCCACCGGAGCACTTCCCATATATAGCAACAAGGAACACTTTTAACATACCACTGACTCCCTTCCCTTCCGTTTTCTTTATCCAAAATTTACCAACAATGGTGGATACTAAACCGTTGCTTCCAGCATCCAACTCCGATGGGTCTTATCTAACAGGCTCTCGTGTAAATAGCCTGAAACCCATCAAAGTTTATCTTACAATCTTTTGTGGGTTGTTGGCGGTCGGCTTGTTCGTGGCATTGTTGATAGGAAACTATTGGTCTGATAATGCTCGTATACATGGCTCATTGGCTTCGTCAACCTCTAAGAGAACTTATCCTTTACGTCCTGTATCACGTGGCCCGGCTCAAGGAGTTTCGGAGAAAACGAGCGGGATTTGGGCCGGCGTATCATGTGGCCCGGCTCAAGGAGTATCAGAGAAAACGAGCAGGGTTAGGGCCGGTGTCCCCAGGAATATCTTACCGGAACCTTTGAACAGTACCATGTTGGAATGGCAAAGAACCGCTTTTCATTTTCAACCTGAAAAGAATTGGATGAATGGTATTATTTGATTCACTGTTCTGAAAAATACTATATTGCACTTAATCTTTCATTTGCAATGATTAAAGCTGGGTTATTAGTTTATTTTTAAGTTTTCTACCTGTGATGGTATATAATATCTTGAATTTTTTGTATGGATTGTGCTTTTTACATGTTTTGCTCGGACATCGGAATCTGGTTTTCAGATCCAAACGGTAAGGCCTCATTTTCTTAATTTAATATGATTTTGTTGTATTAAAACAAAACCATCATAATTCAGGTTTTAGGTTTAACTTAGTTCAGTTTATAAATCAAACATTTCTTTGTTCAAATAGATTGTGTTATTTGAGGTTAGAAGGAATGGCTCTTTTTATCTGATTAGTCAAAATCAGATTTAAAAATATTCTCAAAAAAAATGAATCCCACTTTTTCTATTAAAATATCTAATATTCTCATATGCTGCATTTTTATAACCTAATGTGTGATTTAATGTAATATATATCGAGGCAATCAGTTCCATTTCCATATAAAAAGTCAGAACAATTGTAAAATGAGGGGACCAAAATTTTAATTTTGCTAAGTGTTGGTGCAAGAGGCAGCAGCAAGCTGATTTCAGCTTTGCTTAAACAGCAAGTCTCGAGGCTTGCAGCAGAAACAATCAAGGAAGAAAAAACTTACAATGGAAAACAGAAAAGAAAGAGAGAGATTTGAATGAAAATGAGCTGAATTTTCATTAACCTTTTAAGAAGGCATGATGCCAATACATATAAGGGATTACAATAGCAAAACAAACAAGTTACCACCTAATAACTTACCTAACACCACTAATTTGCCTAGTAACTTGGTAAACTTGTTTGAATACATAAACAGCTACCTAAACTTGTCATTCATCACTTAGTTACATCAAAATGCAGCTACCAACTAAGTTTGATCCTAACTAAATACAAAACATTCATTTAAAGAAACTAAATGAATAGCTTCAGCTTGCTGCACCAATTTGCTATTGAAGCACGTTCCCTGCATGGCCACCTTTGCTGCATGGGAGCTGACTTCAACACTCCTCCTCAGCTTCTATGCAGCAGACTCCTAGTTCCCTCTTTAGGCTTAGAAATCTTGATACACCAAGAGACTTTGTGAAGATATTAGCAATCTGATTTTCAGAGCTGCAATGAATCAGCTCAATTTCTCGAGCTTGTTCCATCTCCCTTATCACATGCAGTTTAATATCGAAGTGTTTTGTCCTACCATGGAAGACAGGATTTTTGGCAATAGCAACTGCTGACTTGTTGTCACAATGTATCACAGTTGCTTCATTCTGGTGTAGGTTTAAATCACTCAAAATTTTTCTCAGCCACACAGCTTGATTAACAGCATTAGCAGCTGCTACATACTCAGCTTCAGCTGTTGACTGAGCCACCATTGTTTGTTTCTTGAGCTCCAACAAATCATTGCAGAGCCAAGTGTAAAAGCATAACCATAGGTGCTCTTCATGTCATCTTTTGAACCAGCCCAATCGCTGTCTATATAGCCAATCAATTTCAACTCCTTGACCCTTTTGAAACATATACCATGGTTCAAGGTACCTTTGATATACCTCAGAACCCTTTTTCCTGCTTTGTAATGCTGCTGATTACAGCAATGCATGAATCGTGACAGCATGCTCACAGCAAATAGAATATCAGGTCTTGTTGCTGTCAAATACAACAAACAGCCAATAAGGCTTCTATAATCTGTTTCACAGACAGATTCATGTTCCTCTTGGCTCGATAGCTTCATGCCAATAGCCATTGGTGTGCTCATTGGTTTACAATTCTCCATTGAGAATTTCGCCAGCACTTTCAAGGTAAATGTCTTTTGTTTCAAGAGGATTCCTCCTTCTACTTAATTGACTTCCATTCCTAGGAATATGTCATCAATCCCAGGTCTGACATCTCAAACATTTCCTTCATTTTTGTTTTGAAATCAGCCAACATAAACTTGTCTCCTCCAGTCACTAGAAGATCATCAACATACAGTGACACAATAAGCTGTGTTTCAGCTCCATTCCTCTTAACATAGAGTGTTGGCTCACTAGCACTTCTTTCAAATCCCAAACTGACCAGGTATGAGTCAATTCAAGCATACCAGGCTCGAGGGGCCTGTTTTAGGCCATACAAGGCCTTTCTTAGCCTATACACCAAATGTTCCTTACCAGGCATTATAAAACTTGGGGGTTGCTCGATATATATCTCCTCTTCTAAGAATCCATTGAGGAATGCAGACTTGACATCCATTTGGTGGATTGTCCACTGGTTCTGAGCAGCAACTGCAATCAGCAATCTGATTGTATCGAGTCTGGCTACTGGAGCAAATGTTTCCAAGTAATCCAGACCATACCTTTGACTGAAGCCCTTCACAACTAGCTTGGCCTTTAGCTTGTTTAAACTTCCATCTGCATTGTGCTTCACTCGATAGACCCATTTTACACTAATGGTCTTTCTGTTGGCAGGCTTTTTAACCAACTCCCATGTCTGGTTCTTCACAATCATGTTGATTTCATCAACCATAGCCTGTTTCCAACCTTCATCTGCTTCAGCTTCTTCAAAACTACTAGGTTCTGCTATAGCAGCTTGTGCTCTTTCATAAATCTCATCTAGGGGTCTTGTGCCTCTCACAGGCGCATCATCAACATCCATTTCAGGACCAAGGTGCTCGAGTTCAGCTTGATTAGGCACCAGGTCTTCTGAAGCAGCTTCTGGTTTACTCTTTTCCCAATTCCAGCAAGCCTTCTCATCGAAGATGACATCTCTGCTCACTTGGACTTTGTTTGTCAAAGGATCCAGCACCCTGTAGCCCTTCTTAACTGAGCTATAGCCTATAAGAACACCTGGTTGAGCCCTTTCAGAGAGCTTGTCTCTGTTTGCTGCTGGTATTTGTGCATAACACAGGCAACCAAACACTTTCAGATGTGCCAATGAAGGCTTGAAACCGAACCAAGCCTCGAAAGGTGTCTTGGATGCAAGAGCTTTAGTAGGAAGCCTATTTTGAAGGTAGACAGCAGTGTTTACTGCCTCAGCCCACATGGTCTTGGGCAGTTTCTTCTCAAACAGCAGGCACCTGGCCATATCCATCAAGCTTCTGTTCTTTCTTTCTGATACCCCATTCTGCTGAGGTGTGTAGACATTTGTAAGCTGGTGTTTGATACCAGCATCATTGCAAATGGCTTGAAACTGAGCTGAAGTGTACTCAGTGCCATTGTCTGACCTTATCGATTTCAGCTTGCAACCTGTTTCTGTCTCTACTGCAGTTTTAAACTTTACAAACATTTGAGCTATCTCAGACTTGTGTTTTAAGAAGAAAATCCAGCAAAACCTTGTAAAATCATCAATGAAGAGGATGAAATACCTATTTTTGCTGAGTGATTCAGTCCTCATTGGGCCACATACATCAGAGTGCACCAGCTGCAGTCTTTCAAAAGCTCTCCAAGCTGAATTTGTAGGAAATGGCAATCTTGCCTGTTTCCCCATTTGGCAAACTTCACACACATCATCATGCTTTACTGAGCTGGTAAAGTTTTCTGCCAAGCTCTATTTGGCCATTCGAGCCAGTGATCTAAAGTTGGCATGTCCGAGCCTTTGATGCCAAAGCTTGGAATCATCAACAGAAGCTGTGTATGCTAACTTTGAGTCATTTGGCCAGTGCACCTCAAAGCATTTGTCAGTCATTGTGACTTTCATAAGGTTTGATCCACTTGGATCAGCAATCTGGCACTGTTTGTCCTTGAACACAACAGAATAGCATTTCTCGAGCAATTGAGCTATACTGAGAAGGTTTCTGTCAATCTCAGGCACCAAAAGCACATTTGGAATAATCTTGTTGCCTGTAGGAGTACTTATCAGCACCTCTCCTCTTCCTTCAGCCCTTATGAACTGACCATTTCCAACCTTGACCTTGGTTTTGCAACTTCTATCCAAGGTTTTAAACAATGAGGCATCTGGTGACATGTGGTTAGTGCAACCACTGTCCAATAACCAGCCTTTTGAGCATTTCTTCTCAGCAGCTAAGCAAGACACAACAAAGACCTGCTCTTCTTGGTCACTACTGTCCTCAGCTACTCGAGCTTCAACCTTTGGTTGTTGAAATTGGCTCTGCCTTGGCTTGGTTCTATTTTTGCAAACCCTTTCAACATGGCCTTTCTTCTTGCAGTATTGGCATACTGCATCTGGCATGAACCAGCATCTGCCTTCTGGATGACCTGGCCTTTTGCAATGTCTGCAGGGCTGGTCATTGCTCCTTGCAGCATTAGGCTTAGGTCTGCTTTTTCAAGGCTTTTTTTCTCTTGGAGCATTGATGCTCGAGGCTTCTCTGGCCTTGGCATTGAATGCACCTTCCTAGTTGTCTTCAGTTCTGCTAGCTCTCCTTTGTTCCTGAGCATAGAAGGTGTTGATTAGCTCAGTCAAAGAGATGGTAGCAAGGTCTCTTGAGTCCTCTAGAGAGGATATCTTGGCCTCATATCTCTCAGGCAAAGTGGAGAGGACTTTCTCCACTATCCTTGCCTCATCAAAGTGCTCACCAAGGAGCCTTATACTGTTAACCACTGCCATAATTCTGTCTGCATACTGCTTCACTGTTTCTGCTTCCTTCATCTTCAGGTTCTCGAAATCCCTTCTCAAATTCAACAGCTGCTGTTGCCTTGTTCTCTCAGTGCCTTGAAACACCTCCTTAAGCTTATCCCAGGCCTGTTTTGGAGTCTCACAGGCCATGATTCTGGTGAAGATGACATCTGACACACAGTTCTGGATGCAGGACATGGCTTTGTGCCTTTTGGTCCTCTCATCAGCATGTTGCCTGATCTGAGCTACTGTGGGATTAGCCCTCAGTGGTGCTGGCTCAGCATCTGTGTTGACAACTTCCCACAGATCGAAGGCCTGTAGGTAAGTCTTCATCTTGACCAGCCATATGTGAAAGCCTTCTCCATTGAAGACTGGTGGGGCTGCTGGTGAAAATCCTGAAGAAGCCATCAGGTTCCTTGGTTTGAAGCAACAGGTCCACTAAGACAAGGGCTCTTGTAGATACCAATTATTGGTGCAAGAGGCAGCAGCAAGCTGATTTCAGCTTTGCTTAAACAGCAAGTCTCGAGGCTTGCAGCAGAAACAATCAAGGAAGAAAAAACTTACAATGGAAAACAGAAAAGAAAGAGAGAGATTTGAATGAAAATGAGCTGAATTTTCATTAACCTTTTAAGAAGGCATGATGCCAATACATATAAGGGATTACAATAGCAAAACAAACAAGTTACCACCTAATAACTTACCTAACACCACTAATTTGCCTAGTAACTTGGTAAACTTGTTTGAATACATAAACAGCTACCTAAACTTGTCATTCATCACTTAGTTACATCAAAATGCAGCTACCAACTAAGTTTGATCCTAACTAAATACAGAACATTCATTTAAAGAAACTAAATGAATAGCTTCAACTTGCTGCACCAATTTGCTATTGAAGCACGTTCCCTGCATGGCCACCTTTGCTGCTGCATGGGAGCTGACTTCAACACTAAGATTTCAATACTGGCAAAACATATGTAACAGGTCCATTGTTCTATAATGGTTGGTATCATTTCTTCTACCAGTACAATCCAAATGGTGCTGTTTGGGGTGACATTGTTTGGGGCCATGCGGTGTCGAAAGATTTAATTAATTGGTTCCACCTCCCATTGGCAATGGTTGCTGACCAATGGTACGACAAAAATGGCGTCTGGACCGGTTCTGCCACCATCCTTCCTGATGGAAAAATTGTGATGCTATACATAGGATCCACCACGGAGGCTGTTCAGGTTCAAAACCTTACTTTTCCTGCTAATTACTCCGACCCTTTTCTCATCGATTGGGTCAAGTACCATGGGAACCCGGTTCTAGTTCCACCCCCAGGCATCTATAAAAAGGATTTCCGTGATCCAACCACTGTCTGGTTGACCTCTGAAGGGAAATGGCGCATTACCATAGGGTCCAAGAGAGATAAAACCGGCATATCTTTGGTATATGATACCAAGGACTTCATAAACTATGAGATGTTAGAGGGGGAACTTCATGCAGTGTCCGGCACTGGCATGTGGGAGTGTGTGGACTTCTTCCCTGTTTCTAAAATAGAAGGGAAGGGATTGGACACATCCATCAATGGACCTGAAGTTAAGCATGTGGTGAAGGTAAGCCTGGATGATGACAGGCATGATTACTATGCTCTTGGGACGTATTATGAGAAGAATGGTTCATGGATTCCTGATCTACCTGAAATCGATGTAGGCATCGGAATAAGGTATGATTATGGAATATTTTATGCTTCCAAGACTTTCTATGATCAGAACAAAAACAGAAGAGTTTTGTGGGGCTGGATTGGGGAAGGTGATAGTGAAGCCGCGAATATGGAGAAAGGATGGGCATCGCTTCAGGTAACTCTTTTCTGTTTCAAAATGGGTAGTCATAAAAACGTTTATTAAAATCCATGTTTTTTCAGGTTTGTAATGTGCTACTTTCACTTACAGAGCATACCAAGGACGATATTGTTTGACAATAAGACTGGTACGAATTTGCTTCAATGGCCAGTGGAAGAAATAGAGAGTTTAAGGTTGAACGGCACCGAATTTGAAAAGGTTGCAGTCAAGGCAGGATCAGTTGTTCCTCTTGATGTTGGTCCAGGCTCACAGGTTTGTCATTCCTTCATTAACAATGATTGATTTGTATTTCAAGTTCTTGTTAGTTGACAAGGAGATCCCATTCCTTGGTAATGTAACAATTGGATATCATAGCCGAGTTTGAGATAGATAAAGAAGCTTTGAAGAAAGCAACCGGGTTCAATATAACATTTAGCTGCCAAACCGGCGGTGGAGCTGCCAAAAGTGGAGCACTGGGACCATTTGGTATTTTGGTGCTTGCAGATGAGAGCCTCAGTGAGCAAACTCCGTTGTACTTCTACATTGCCAAAGATTCAGATGGCGATCTCAAGACCTTCTTCTGCACCGATCTGTCTCGGTACGTGTAAAGCTCAGCTGCTCTTTCTCATCGGATATATAAGCTGACACTCACCATATTTTATTGTTTCAGATCATCTAAAGCACCCGATGTTGATAAACAAATTTTTGGGAGCTACGTTCCAGTACTCAAAGAGGAAAATTTATCCCTCAGAGTATTGGTAAAGTTTTAACTTCATGTCTTTTAACATAAGAATCAATAAACATGAAAATGTATTAATATTTTCTTTTCTCAGGTGGATCATTCGATTGTGGAAAGCTTTGCACAAGGTGGAAGATCAGTGATCACATCTCGGATTTATCCAACAGAAGCAATTAATGGAGCAAGTAAAGTGTTTTTATTCAACAATGCTACTGAGACCTGTGTTACTGCTTCAGTTAAGATCTGGCAAATGGACTCTGCTTTCATTCGGCCTTATTCAGATGATGATGATGATAAAGATGATGACGACCGAAAATCCTCTGCGCCCTGTTTCCTTTTGTGCCCTATCAATTATATAGTGTCATGTGTCACTTGTCTTTACTTCATATATCACGTTTCAAAATTTAGTTGGTGGGAGTCAGGGTTAGATTTTCATAGATATGGATTCCTAGATGATAACAAGTTCTAAAGGATCAAAAAAGGAAATGCCTTGGTCCGTACCCAAATTAATTACATTTTTTGCACTTCTTCTACCAAATAATATCATCCTATCACCTTAATGCATTAGATGTAGTTAGGGAAGAATTTAAATCAAAGGAATGTGCAGACATTCATGGGGAAGATCATCTGCGTCTGCAGGTGCACCTTGGTTAGATTGTGAATAAATTTATTCGATTTTCAATAAATAATAAACAAATAAAATAATTTTAAGAAGCTCTTTTTCCCCTTAAACATTAATACTGTTTCTTTTCAAAACTAGGAAAAACCTAAATATGAAAGATAATTGGTTTGTTTTTTGGCAATCCGATAAACCATCTTAATTTCCGATTTATTTCTTAATAAATTATTTATTTAATCTTTTATTAATTTATAACTTTAAACCATACTTTATTAAATGTTATCACAAAAATCAATATAAAAATTTAGAATTTATTAAATTATTTGTTTTATTTTTAACATACTTATATACAGAAGATTTATCAATTTGAAATAATTAAAATTTCATATTTTTTCTTTAAAAAAATTTGAAGTAGTTCTATTTTTAAATATTAATTAATGTTTAAATAAATAATAAAATTATAGCATAACTTTGTTAAATTTAAAAATTTAAAGGGTATTTATGTTGTTCCCTTTTAATGGTTAATTTGAAATTTACACTTATAGATAGATAGATATAATTTTTTACTTTCATTTTCATTTTTTTAAGTTTTAATTTTTTAAAGGAAAATATTATCATTAATATGAACTGTGAACAATAAAAATACAAAAACATGTTCGGGTTAGCCTTTTACAAGGCCCATCTGACAAGCCCTAAAGATCATAAAAATTAAAGCCCAACCTTGGATGTGATAAATATGTGGATGGAGTAAATTTTATTAACTTAAATTCATTAAAGTTATTATTTTTTTTAAGCTCAAAAGACCAATCGATTTGCAACAAGTATTAGGTTAGAATCTAGGTATTTTTAGGTTGAGATGTTTGCATATCGATCAAAGAGCTACCTCTTAGTTTTGAAATGAACTTTGAATCACCCAATTGCAAGTCCGAGAGCTCAAGTTAAGATCATTTTAGTAAAGATTGCTCGAGTAGAATTTCTGGATGAGATTATTACGGGAAATTACGAATTTCGGGCTTTAATTTGAGTTTAAATCATATTGAGATCGATTTTAAGGCTTAATTTTGATTATATATGAGCCTAGTATTATATTTATTAGGTTTTATATTTTATTTATTTATTTATTTCGAATTTTAGGATATTTCAAAATATTTAAGTTGTTTAAAAGTTTTATATTTCTTAGTCAAGAAGAAAATTTAGTTCAATCAGAACTATTTCTTGTTTAGATTAATTAGAGTTTTATTATATTTGAAGTTTTATTTGATTTAATTAGTTAACTTATATAAAGAGATGTTCATTATTCATTAGGTACAACCTTCATTATTTGATTCAATACAACTCTTTTGAGTTTTTTTTTTCAAGCTTGTTTATTTTAGAATTTGTTTTCTTCTTGGTTTTTTACTCCACCCTCTAATTTACTAGGAGTTGGTTAGAACCATTTGTGAAGCTTATTGATTGATTAGAACCATTTGAAAAGGTTGTTGGAGATTTTCTTCAATGGGTTTTATAGTATATTGCCTTTCCATCAACTTCCATCCAATCTTTTTCTATTTTCTCTATATCTTTATTAATCTTGATTATGTTTATTAGAATTTCTTTTTTTTTCTAATGCTTTATCTTCTCACTTGATTTTAGGTCTCAAGATTAGACTTGCTCATGGGTCGGGCTACCCAGCCCGGCCTAAAGGCCTGCCCAAAATGTGGGAGGGTTTGAGCAAAAATATAGGCCCGAAAAATGGGTTTGGACAAAAAAATAAGGCTCGTTTAAAAAATAGGTCGGGCCTCGAGTAAGGTATTTTTCGCCTGGGCCCGGCCAACCCAGCCCGAATTCACTAAATGACAAAAAATCTTTTTTTTTTGTTTTTGAATGTTATTTTCTTGTTGTTTTCTCCCTATTTTGCTACCATATTACTATTATGTTACTACTATTTTGTTGTTATTGTTTGGATATTGTATAAAACATATTTTATTATTAATTTTGTTATTATTTTAAAGACATTTGTTAATTTTGTTATTATTTTAGAGGTATTTGCTTGTTAAGTTGCATCTGTCTTAGTGCTATTTAAGTCTACATATTTTCTAAAATTTATTTTCAATTTGTCAGAAAATATTTATTTTGATTTTTTTAGTATTTTTTTAGTATTATATATATTTAAAAATTATATAAAATAATATAAAAAATTAATACGGGTCGGGCCAGAGTTTTAGTATTTTTATTTGGGTCGGGCTTTGGCAAAATTTTAAGCCCTTTTTTGGCCCGGCCCGACTCGAGCCCAATGAATGAGCCTATATTTTTAGTTGAGCCCGGCCCGGCCCATGAGCACCTCTACTCAAGATCCTAAGTTATTCTTTTAAGATTGTGTCTCACACTCAAGACAAGACCCTCTTTCACTTCAAATCGCTTGAGTCTTTCTTTATTGTTCTTGGATTCTTTTTTCTTTATTTAGTTTTTGCTTGCCATCAAATTACCCTATTTCTCACTAGGTTTGTACTTATGTTTCAAGTTGCTTATTCTCAAAATAGGGTTTTCTCTATTCAATTTGATTTCCCCTTCCCTCAAACAACTTGAATTCGATCTTATTCGTTGCCTCTGTCATACGGAATCAACCATGATAGTGTGGATTGAAATAAGAACCACTATAATTTTCAAAGAAAACTGAGTTAACTGTAATTAAAAACGAAAGGAAAATCAAAGAATATCGTTGAAGAGGCCATTACCAGAAACTAGCATGAAGGTTAGCCTTGCTGTTGACAATGCTAAAATCTGGTTTTAGAGGGTTCAACTACTAAGGTTCTTTTCCTTTAACCTAAACATTTCAATTAATTTTAAATTTTTTTAAGTTGCAACTAATTTTCAATAATAATTATTTATTATGAAAAGTAAATTAAATAACTAACACAAATTAATTAATTAGAATAAATATGGAGAAGATGCCACAAATAAATAATACACTAAATTCAGTGATGTCCATTAAACTAACTAATAAATCGACTAAGTTAAGTGTACCTATTAATTAATATTATAGCTATGGTGAGCACAAATATTGTTCCCTTAAGGACTACAATTACTAGTAATTATCATTTTTCTATTATTTAACTTAATAATTTAAAGGATTGATTAAAACTAAAATTAACTAACCAATGCGTCAAAGAAATAAAACACAAAAAACAATCAAATATCAACCAAGTGACAAAACAATACCTAGGTAAGAATCTGCCTAAACTTCATCTATAATTCTCAATCTAATTTATGCAAATTTTTTCTTAGTTTCTTTGATCCATAGAAATCTCTAATTTAAAGTAATATCTTTTTTGAGTATAAGAGCAACTAACTCTAAGTTGATTAATTGAAATTTCTTTCTACTTAAAACCCCTATTAACACATTAATTCGCTCTATAGGCCCCCTATTAGATTTGATTCTAATCTGATAGATTTATATCATCCTATTTTTAGGATTGCACACAACTCCATTCAATTATTCAATATCTAATCACAAGAAGGGTTTATTAAACCCCAAACTTATGCACATCAAAACATGGATTAATACTCTAGAATTATCAACCCATGAACAATTAAGCATTCATAATTGAAGACTAAGGTTTTATTGCATAAAACTAGAAATCAAACAATAGACTCCTCCTAAGGTTCGTCTATTCTTGGTATTTAGAAAATTAGTTCATACTTGTAAGAAGGAACACAAAAAATACAATATAACAACTAAAATAAAAGAAAGCCATGATAACTCCGTTGGAAATCAACTTGGACTCTTGAATCTTGATGGAGTATTGCTTGGAAATTGACTTCAATGGTGTTATTCGAGTAATTTTCGTGCTAAAATAAGACGATTGTTGTCTCCCTATTGCATTTCCTTATTTATACATTTTTAAAGTGCTAAAAAAACCTAAAAATCGTAATTGTCAACTGTTAGTGCACATGGTTCTCGAAATCCATACGCCCATGTCAGAGCACACATGGTTCCCGAAATTCACATGTCCGTGTGGCTTACATGGCCCTGTAACACCCCTAACCCACATTCATAGCCGGAATAGGGTTTTGGAGCATTAGCGATCAAACAGACATAATTTCAATGCATTTCATATCATATAATATTCAAGTCAAATCCAATCAAACTCATACATATTGTCCCTTATTCGAGCCCTCGAGGCCCAAATTACGTGTTAGAAACAAGTCAATACTAATTTGGAAACTCAAAGAATTTTTCGAAAAATAATAAAAATTTTCAAAGCTACAAGGTTCACACGCCCGTGTGTCTAGCCGTGTAGACTCAAAATGAACCTTAAACAACAACTTTGCCATTCCCTACAATCTTGGACACCAAGCAACTCAAAAACCATTCATTCAACTAATTCGAAACACAATCAAATACCTTCAAAACATGTCAAAATAATCAACCTAAATGTCTAACCAATGTACCCTCATAAGTACCACAAATTTATTATCAAAACATATTAATTTAAACATCATTTAATCCATATCATAAACATATAAATTTCAATCAAATTTTTACCTAAATCATGAACACTTAAACATCAATTTAATATACCATATTAAAGCTTCAAACACAAACACATGCTTATATATATATATCAACCAACATTAAAATTATAATCTTGTTTACAACTAAACCACAAAATAGTTAACATTTACACACCCTAGGTACATGCCAACACAAAAGAAATATACATCACCACGTTTGAGATCGGGACCGTTGTTGGATGCTGAATTGGCGATCAAACTTAAGTACCTAACCTATTTCTGAACCATACGCTAAGTATAAACTCAGTGGTATTTCTATTATCCGAATATTAAAGGCAAGATAATTTAATATATACATTTAATCACACAATAAAATTTAATCATTCAATTAATCAATTCATCAATACATCATTTATAACATATTCAATTCTCATCTCTTGCTATTTCAAATCTCATACTTGCTATTCAAATAACTTTTCACATTCAATGTTTTCCAATACCAATCATAGTATCATTTCATTTAATCACCCCTATTAACACGACTCGGATTATGACGGATACATGGATCCAACCAAAGCACACCAGTTTGGTATCTAGTACCTCATCAGATAATTTGAAGTAAAAATTTGACACCCAGTGTCTCATTGGTTAAACTGAAGTAAATTGGCACCCAGTGTCTCATCGAATTAATCTGAAGTAATATATTGACACCCAGTGTCTCATTGACTCGAAGTCAAAGAAATCCCTAAACTCAACCCGATACAGTTAATAGGGTTTAATCTCACATTTCATATATAATCAATATCCAATACTGATTTTTCATATAATCACATAATTACATATATATTCTTTTCAATTCAAAAATCAATCCATTCAATGTATATATATATCTACCAATTCAATTCATTCAATCAATTATCAAAATATTAATTATTTGCCTCAACACTTACCATATACATTAAATAAAAATTACAACAATTAATAACTAGCTTCGAATTATAGAAATACAAACCAGAATATCCGAGTTATTCCTCGTTAACTTTATCTTTTCCCTTCTTAATTGAGGTTTCCATCACAACGTTAGCTACGAAATTAAAAAAATTAAAATTCATTAATACAATACCATTCAATTTCAAATTGAATATTTTCAATTTTTATTCAACATTTTCCTAAATTCTAATTTAGTCCCTAAACCTAGACTAACTTTATTTCTTTACAATTAATCCTATATTTTCATACAAATTCCACTTTAAACTAAATTTAACTCTCTAATTTCACTTAAATCCCTAAATTTTTAAATTTTCACAATTTAGTCCCTATTACTCAAAATTTACAATTTATTCTACAATTCAATCCTTTTTCATTTCTAACTTAAAAATCTATCAGTTTAATCCCTAATACTCAAATTATTCAACATAGTCAACATTAAAAAACTCTATACTTTATAAAATTTCAACATAGATTGGATAGTATTTAATATCGGGATTCTAAAAACATAAAAATTACAAGAAAATGGACTAAATTGACTAACCAATTGAACTTGGAACCTTAAAACTCTAGTTTCTCCTTTCTTTCTTTCTTTTCTTTCTTTCCTTTCTTTTCTTCCTGTTTTGTTTTCTACTTTGTTCTTTCTATTCTTTTTCTTTTCTTTATTTATTTCATTTACTTATTATTATAATAATATAATATAATATATATACTTAAATATTAAGTAATACATATTTTATTAATATTTATATTATTTTTACACATGTAATTACAATTACCATACACTTGTTGAAATAATGATTAAGTGCTTCTTTAGTCCTTTTACTTTTCTTTAATCTATAATTCAACTTTCACTCTTTATGCAATTTAGCCCTTATAACTAATTACCCTTAATTCATACAAATTCACCTAACCAAAACTTAATTAATTGCACAACTAGCTTCGTAAATATTTTTAATAAATATTTACGAATCTATTTTACGAAAACAGAGACCCAAAAATACACATTCCAATATCCGTGACTATCGGGTAGTTACATGGCCGTGTGAAACTCTGCTTCCCATGTGTAGCTTCCAAACTGTTCCAATGTTTCGATTTTCACTCGTTTTTTACCCCTATTGCTCTAAGGTGCTCTATTAAGCTTTAAAATATGAATTTAAGGGATTAAGAATATATAATTCATAATTAACAACACATAATCTACTAAAAATGTATTAAGAATGAGGCCAAAATATGTTATTTTTAATAGTTATCATTCAAATTCTGGATAAAAAATTATGAGCATCTATTTATACACAAAAAATTAGCTAAATTTAGTGCTTTTGACTTAGGTGTTGTTTGATAAACTGAAAAATTAAGTGCTGAAAAAATAAGTGTTGAAAAATTAAGTATTGAATTTAAATTATAAAATTCTTTGATCTATTACTTAAAATTAATTATGAAATATAATTAGATAGTTTGATAAAAATAGATTTTAAATTATAAAGAATTAAAATTGTGACACCCTTTACCCGTACCCGAGATCAGGACAAAGTACAAGGTGTTACCAGACCCATACCCAGACATTTCAGAAAATACGGTTATAAAATTTCATTCTAATTTAAAACCAATCAAACAACATTATAGTGTCCCCATTATGGACCTACAAGGTCTAAAACATACATTAAATCGATTCGGGACTAAACCGAAATCTATAGAAAATTTTAGTAAAGTTCCTAGGGTTATGCCTCACATGCCCGTGTGGAGGCAAGCACACGCCCGTGTGCTTGGGAATAGCCTGTGTTGAATTATTGGATTTATTTTTTTTATTTTGAACCTACAAGGGTTCTCACACGGCCAAGCACATGCCCGTGTCTCTAGCTCGTGTCCCTCATACGGCCTAGACATGCCCGTGTCATTGCCCTTGTCCAAAAACTCGAACATTCTATTTATGACATCATCATTCATTTTGAGGCACATGGCCAAGGCACACGCCCGTGTGCTAGGCCGTGTCCTCCATACAGTTGAGACACACAGCCATGTCTCTGCCCGTGTGTTTACTACCATGCAATCTGACCTAAAATTTTAGGTGCAGGGGTCACACGGCCAAGGAACACACCCATGGAGGCTGACAGTGTGTCACACACGACCTAGGCACATGCCCGTGTGTCTACCCATGTAGACCATTTTAGGGTTATTTTCCAAGCCTTTAGTCACCCTCTAACATCCATACACATTTATAGACTTCAATGGTATATAACATGGCCTTATTATACTTTTAAACAACCTTGTCATAACTCATTACATGTTAGCCTGATCTCATCGGCTTAGTACATGCTAAATTATCCTTTTCGTATGAGGGATTAACATAGCTCATTTTACATTTAGGCCATATTATAACCATATACCATTACATGTTATGTGTAACAGTCCAGTTTTGACCCTAGTTAGAGTAGTGGTTTCGGGACCACATATTCGAGTCAAAAAAATATTTTAATATTATTTTCCGTGCCTATAATAAGTGAATTGACGTGTTCGAAAATCTCGTGTGAAAATTTAACTGTTTGTGTGCTTAATTTGCAAAAAGGACCTAATCGCATAAAATGTAAAAGTTGTGTGCTAGATGTTAAAGTGCTTATTTGATTTGGATTTGTAAAGAAAGGGTCCTTATGTTGTTATTTATCCATTGAGAATGTTAATGGACTAAAATAACCATTCATTAAATGGTTTTATAAAGGTTTAATAAAGGGCAAAATAGGTATTTGATTAATAATTATATGTTTAATAAAATCAAAGCATGAAATTGGCTATTATTCATGTTCATAGCCGAAAATAGCAAATAAAATAAAAGGAAAAGAACACCTAGGGTTCGGCCATTTCATTTCTTGATTAAGGTATGAGTTTTGTTCGGTTTTTGATAATTTTTACGTTTTTGTAATCGTTGCTTCGAGTACTATCTAACCCATGCTTCAATTTCTGATTTTGGTGATGATTTTGAAATGCGTCATTGATGAAACTATGAGTTTTGTGATGTTAATTGATGAATTATGGAAGATTGATGTTGGGTTTAAATGTTTTGTCTTTGAATTTTTGATGAAATTGAGTATTATGGCTTAAATTGTAAAAATGCTATTTTAAAGGACTAAAATGTGAAATAAATGAAATGTATGGACTTGTATGAGAGTCATGAAAATTTTTCTAAGCTTGTGTACAAGAAAACTTTTTGTATTTTGTGATTTTGTGAATTAAGGACTAAAGTGTCGAAATGTGAAAATGTGAGGGCTATTTTGCAAAATGCCCTAATTGTGTGTATATGGATTGTTTTGAATGATTTGGTGAATAAAAAGGGTTAATTTTGAATACATATAGATCAAGAAAAGAGGAATTCAAATTTAGACCGAGGGAAGTCGAAGATTGTAGAATAAACGTTCAAGTCGACAATTCCGAGTACAAGGTAAGTTCGTACATAAGGCATGATGTTTAAGTATATTTGATATTTTGATTATATAAAGATTGTATATATTTTTGGTTAGGATGAGTACGACAATAAATCAATAGTATTTGGCACTAAGTGTGCGATTTAAACTAGCTTCGGCTATATAAGGCACTAAGTGTGCGATACCGATTTAGCTTCAGTTAATTGAGATGGCACTATGTGTACGGAATTGTTCTAGCTTCGACTAACCTTTATAGCACTAAGTGTGTGGATGTTTAAAGTACGAATAATTTACGGAAAGTCTTATAATATTCAACGAGAGGTAAGTATGAAAGTGAATAAGTACGGGAAGATTTAGGTATGTACGATACCTAAGTGGTAGATAATATTATGCATGTGAAGTTCATTGAATTGATATGGTCATATGGATTGAAAATGTGTAAATACTCATGTGTTGTCATTTTATGTTTTATATACTGTTGATGATTTTAGTACGAGCTTACTAAGCTTTAGAAAGCTTACTTTGTATGTGTTTACATTGTTTTATAGATATCGAAGCTACTGCAAGCTCAAGGATCGTCAATGATCGTCACCACACTATCGAACTTCATTTTGGTACTTTTTAAAATTTTATTTTTGAAGTATGGCATGTATAGGCTGGTAGTTGTATAAGTATGTTTTGTGTTGGATATGCTTAGCCATGTAATTTGACTAATTTGTGATTGAATTCATAGTTGTGAATGACTTATAGTATATGATGATAAGTTGCAAATGTGGTATGTTTTAGTTGGTAAGTTTAATTGAGATTTAATGAGGTATGAGAGGAAATGTTTTGGTATGAATTTACCTTGTGTTTAGCATGAATTGGTAAGGTTTATGATTAGGGAAATGGTTGATATTGTTATGTTATAAATGATGAATACTATAGCATAAATATTAGCTGAATTGGAGGTAGAATTATGCTTGTTTACTTTGCTTATAGGATGAACCCATTTGGAGTGGCAAATTGGCTACTCAAATGGTCAATTTTTGTCCACACGGGTAGAGACACGGGCGTATGTATCAATCGTGTGCGACACACGGCTATGTTGCACAGTTGTCTGTCTCCTGGGGTACCTTGCAATTGTAAGTCAGGCTCGCATACGGGCTAGACACACGGGCTAGTGGTCTGCCCGTGTAACCCTTATTGGTATGCTGGCGTTATAAACATAATACCCTCTATTTTTTGCAAGGCCTAGCACACGGCCTGGACATGGCCGTGTGGACAAGTCAGTAACTATGCCCTGTTTTGCCACAACTTTGACACATGGGTGTGTCTAGACCGTTTGAGGCACACGGGCGTGTGACCTTTTAAAAGGTGAAAATTTTTATAAATTCTGAAACTTATATATGTTATCAATTGGGTCTCGAATGCATGTTTAAGTATTGTATACTAAATTTTATGTGATTATTGAATGTGAATGAAGGATTTTCATTATTAATGAGATGATATTTGTTATATGATGGTTCTGATTTGAGTTATAAGTCTGGTAATGCCTCTTAACCTATTCCGGTGATGGTTATGGGTTAGGGATGTTACACTATGTCCACTCTCAAAATATTAGGTCCCATTTCAAGCATCCATCCATGATAAACCTCATCATCATATCTCATGAAATATTTAAAACATAAACATGCATCATTAGTAGGTTTACAACCTATATCAATATGAGTCATATCTCATGGCTAGATACAAAAAAAAATAGGTATACCATTTAAGCCTTTACATTGGCTAGCCAAATGACACATACAACAAAATAACCAAAAACCCTATACATGCCATTAAACAAAATAAAAGTATCTATATACCAAAGCGGAACAAGTTGATAGTATGTTGATTCTCCAACCATCTTCCAATCTTCACGAGTTCACGAGCTTTGTAAGACAGGGAAAAAAGAAGGGGGTAAGCATTTATATGCTTAGTAAGTTCGAATAACGGGAAGGTAAACTTACCGGTTATTTAACATACAACCATATTAGTCATACATCCTATCAAGTATAGGATAGTTTCCTATCACATGCACTCAAATCATCAAGTTAGTCTCATGTCAAAATATTATAACGTTAATCTAGATGAGATCATCAATTCAAGAATTTACATTCTTATTTCTCATTTTAATCCCGTTGAATTTCTCAAAAATCTCGATGGATAGCTCATTTACCGTCAATTCCTACAGGCGATCATTTTCAAGCACGCACTCCCACGAACCTCACATCTTACGGCGGGATTACCATTCCAGGCTAAATCCCCCTTAGAGTAAATCCATGAAGTGATGTCAGGATTACCAGTTTAGGCTAAATCCATTGTAACGACAAACACTCTTAATGAGCTCGGATTTAAATTACCAATCCAGGCTAAATCTAGACCCTAATCGGATTACCCGTCCGAGCTAAATCCATAATGCACACATATTATTCGAGAGGTTAGGTCACTTTAGGAACACCCGTCCGGGTTAGATCCTTTCTATACCGAGATCAACGGATTACCCGTCCGGGCTAAATCTTTTTTTACAACACATGTAGTCTACATTTTACCATATCATCAATTTTCATGAATTATTTACATTGAAAATCACCATTTAAAATCATACAGGAATATACACTTTTAGTGTATTTAAATAGTCTACATTCGAGTTATACGAACTTACCTGATAGTCGTTTTGGATTTATATTTTCGTTATTCCAAAACCTTTCATTTTATACAGTCGACCTCAGGAATTGGTTTCTTAGGGTCTATATCAGTAAAAATAAATCATTAATACCTTACATTATTCAATTTCGGCTAAAACTCACTCTTTTGCCCTTAACTTTTTACATTTTTACAAATTAATCCTTAGGCTCATATGATGAAATGCATGAAATTTTTAGGTTACCCAAGCCTAGCCAAATATTTTTAATGCTTATAGCAGCCCACAATTTTCCTTCATTTCATATTTTTCTACCCATTTTTACAATTTTTACAAAATGGTCATTTAGGCTATTTCCATGAAAACTACTTAGTAAAAGTTGTTTACCATCCTTTAAACTTTGATATTCCTCCATAAATCATCAAAACACAAGCATCTCATGTATGGGTAATTTTCTAAACATGAACCCTAGCTTGAGATATGGGTAGAAATAGAAAGAGTATGTTACGAGGATCTCAAAAATACGAAGAACATTAAAAACGAGGCTAAGATTGACTTACTATATAGCTTGAAATGTTAGAAAACCCTAGCTATGGATACCCCTTCAAATTCGGCAGCATGGAGAAGAAAATGAGTAAATTTTTGCTTGATTTTCCCTTTTTTTATTACATTAATTAACCAAATGACCAAAATGCCCTTCATTACTAACCTTTCCAAATTTTCCATGCATGCCTATTTTTGTCCAAAAACTTAGAAATTGTGAAAATTTCTATTTAAGGACCTCTAATTAATAATCCAAAGCAATTTCACACAAATTGCTTCTAGAACCCAAGTTTTGCAATTTATTCAATTTGGTCCCTAATTTCCAATTGGGAATTTTATACTTAGAATTTCTTCATGAAGCTTTAGCACATCATATGTTCATATTCTAGACCTCATGATAATCATAAAATAAATATTTTAACGTCAAATTTGTGGTCCCGAAACCATTATTTCGACTAGGCCCTATTTCGGGATGTTACAAAAATTCTACAGTTTTTCCTTAAATTTTAAAACATTTCACCCTCTTCTAAAAAAAATAAAATTTTAGATGTAAATTTTTTTATAGGATAATATAATATTAAAATAAATAAATTGAAATTAAATTAAAATTATTCTCCATTAAGTGATAAGTAGCTCTTATCTATTTATTATTTTTCATATTTTTTTATAGAAAAATTCTATCAAATTGTTTTTATTTTGAATTACCAAACATGCATAAAAAATTAAAATTGTAGAATACTACATCGATGGTGAACTTCTAGTCACTTGTATCAACAATTCTAAAGTAAACAAGGAGTGAATCCTTGATTCGAGCTGCACCTTCCACATGAGTCCTAATTGGGATTGGTTTACAACTTACAAAATAGTGTCTGAAGGTGTTGTTTTGATGGGAAATAATGTTTCGTGTAAAATTGTAGGTGTAGGAACGATTAAAGTTAATATGTTTGACGGAGTTGTCAGAACACTTAGTGACGTGCGACATGTTCCAGAATTGAAGAGAAATTTAATTTCGTTAAGTACTCTTGATTCAAAAGGGTACATATGCACAGTTGAAAGTGGGGTTTTGAAGATTTCCAAAGGTTCCCTTGTTATGATGAAAGGGAAGAGAAATACTGTTAAGTTATATGTTTTGTAGGGTTCTACTATTACCGGTGATGCAGCTGTTGCTTCCTCTTCCTTGTCAGATGATGATATTACTAAACTTTGGCATATACGCCTAGGGCATATGAGTGAGAATGGCATGGTAGAATTGAGCAAAAGAGGACTTCTTGATGGGCAAGGAATTTGCAAACTGAAGTTCTGTGAGCACTGCGTTTCTGGGAAGCAAAAGAGAGTTCGATTCACCAGAAGAATCCATAACACGAAAGGAACGTTGGAGTATATTCATTTTGATCTGTGAGGGCCATCAAGAGTGCCTTCGAGAGGTTGAGCTGATTATATGCTAACTTTTATTGATGATTTTTCCAAAAAAGTTTGAACATTTTTCCTGAAGCAGAAAAGCGATGTGTTTTCCGTATTTAAGTCTTGGAAAACTATGATTGAAAAACAAACGGGAAAACAAATAAAATACCTCTGCACAGAAAATGACTTAGAATTCTGTTCTAATAAGTTTAATAAACTGTGCAAGTCAGAAAGGATCATGAGACACTTGACAGTTCATCATACTCTACAGTAAAACGGTGTTGTAGAACGAATAAACAGAACGATCATGGAAAATGTTAAATGTATGTTGTCAAATGCCAACTTACCAAATTTGTTTTGGGCCGAAGTAGCCTCTACTGTATGTTTTTTGATCAATCGATCTCCATCCGTTGTCATTGAGAAAAAGACTCCACAAGAGGTATGGTCTGGTAATCATGCTGACTATTCTGATTTAAAAATATTTTGGATGTTGTTTTTGATGAAATTGCTATGCTACCTAA
Organism: Gossypium hirsutum; assembly: GCF_007990345.1. Classification (NCBI taxonomy): domain Eukaryota; kingdom Viridiplantae; phylum Streptophyta; class Magnoliopsida; order Malvales; family Malvaceae; genus Gossypium; species Gossypium hirsutum. The sequence goes on from NC_053431.1 coordinate 115,749,074, forward strand.
CTTATCTCTTAAAAACTCTTCCAATAAAGAAAATCAAAATTAGGTGAAGCATCAAATTAATCCAAAATCTACAACAGAGTCAACTCCTCAAACCAGTACAAAAATTCAAAATGGAGTTACTTCTTCACCAAAATACTCTATCGCCAAAAATAGAACTAGAATAGAAATGAAACCTCCAAAGAAGTATGCCGAGGCTGATCTAGTAGCTTATGCTTTAAATATAGCTGAAGATATAGATGCAAACTAAGAGCCATCTAATTATTCTGAGGCGGTTAGCTGTGAAGATTCAAAAAAGTGGATGTTTACTATGCAAGAGGAGATGGAATCACTCCACAAAAACAGAATATGGGATCTTGTGAAACTTCCTAAAGGTAAAAAAGGTTGTTCGTTGTAAATGGGTGTTTAAAAAGAAAGAAAGAATTCTAAGAGTTGAAGAAAGCAAGGCTTGTTGCAAAGGGTTACAGTCAGATTCTAGGAGTGGACTTCACAGATGTGTTTTCCCCAATTGTGAAGCCCAGTTTGATTCTAGCTTTGCTTGGTATTGTGGCCATGCATGATTTGGAGCTTGAGCAGTTAGATGTAAAAACTGCATTTTTGCATGGAAAACTTGAGGAAGATATTTACATGCAACAACCAGAGGGTTTTATAATCTCAAAAAAAGAGGACTATGTTTGCTTGCTGAAAAAGTCCCTTTACAATTTGAAACAGTCACCAAGACAGTGGTACAAGAGGTTTGATTCCTTTATGACTTCTCATAATTTCAAAAGAAGTAGCTTTGACAATTGTGCTTACTTTAAGAAAAACATCGATAGTTCTTTTGTGTATCTACTCTTTTATGTTGATGACATGTTGATGGCAGCGAAAGATAAAGGAAAAATAAGAAAGGTTAAAGCCCAACTAAGTGAAGAATTTGAGATGAAAAACTTGAGACCAGCAAAGAAGATGCTTGGTATAGAGATTCTCAGATATAGAAAATCAAGTAAATTGTACCTAAGTCAGAAGGGGTACGTTGAAAAAGTTTTTTGCAAGTTCAATATGCAGAGTGCTAAGCCTGTTAGTACTCCTTTAGCAATCCATTTTAAACTTTCATTGGCTTTGTCTCCACAATTAGATGATAAGATTGAGTACATGTCACATGTTTCATACTCTAGTGCAGTGGGATCTCTCATGTATGCTATGGTTTGTTCACGTCCAGATTTATCATATGCATTTAGCACAGTTAGCAGATACATGGGGAATCCCGATAAAGAATATTGGAAAGTAGTTCAGTGGATTTTAAGATACTTACGAGGTACTACCGATGTTTGGAAAAACTAGAGATAGAGTCATTGGGTATGTTGATGTTGATTTTGCTAGAGACCTTGATAGAAGAAGACCTCTTACAGGTTATGTCTTTACAATCGGAGGTTGTGCAATCAGTTGGAAAGCCATTTTGCAAACTATAGTCACTTTGTCTACCATTGAAGCTGAGTACATGGTGATTATTGCGGCTTGTAAAGAAGCTATTTGGTTGAAGGGACTCTTTAGTGAACTCAATGAATACCTTCAAATCAATACAGTATTTTGTGGCAGTCAGAGTTCCATCTTCCTTACAAAAGATCAAATGTTTCATGAGAGAACAAAACACATTGATGTTCGATATCATTTTGTTCGTGATATTATTGCTCGTAGTGATATTGTTATGAGCAAAATTAGTACTCATGAAAATCCTGCAGATATGATGATTAAGTCACTTCCTATAACTAAGTTTGAGCATTGCTTAAACTTGGTTGGTGTTCATTGTTGAAGTTAAACCCTTAAGGGGTTTTATGGAAGAGGTGGAGAACTTGTTCGTTGAGAGTTCGCGATGAAGAACTTATTCATTGAAAATTCATGTCAAGGTGGAGATTGTTAGAATTAAGTGACCCGAATCCTTATTTAAATAAAATACAGTGGTAAAATAAAATAAAAGTAAAATCTCTATAGAACTACACTTCTTTTATTTTATTTTAGAATAAGGTTTTTTAAACCTTATTAAACTCCATCCATTTGATATTGATTTAAATAAGGTGTTTCAATCTTACTACACTCCTATTAGAATACGATTTTACAAGCCTATAAATTGACAGTCTATTCCTCTTGTAATTAATTCGAATTCGACATAGTGATTTTTTTCTTCTCTGCCCGTGGTTTTTTCCCGAAATAGTTTTCATGTAAAAATTTGTGTGTTGTTTATTTTATTTCTCTTTTCTTTGCGATATATTATCATTACCGGCGTTCTATTTTTTTTTACAGAAAGCTTATCAAATAAAGATACATCATTTTATATATATAAAAAAAGTCCACTAAATTATTCTTTTATTTTTATTTATACTAATAAATTATTGACACTAAAAATAATTTTTTACTTAAAATTATCTTTAAATTAATTAATTTTAAAATATAATAATTTTAATAAATAATCCAGCACGACCAAATCTAATAATGATAAAACAAATTTATTGTAATAGAGACTAGAGAGGCAGGCTTGTTGCTACACATCTTCTGCCCGATAAATTATATAGGCATAATTTACTGTTTAATTCTTAAAGTATATTTAATTTTTCACTTTGGTACTGAAACATTTGTTTTCTAATTTGGTACCTTAAGTATCAATTTTCTCTATTTTTGGTCAATTTTGTAAGGGCCTTTAAGAAAAATCTATTAACCCACTTTGGCCAATGGAAAAGTACAATGTGACTTATTTTGACAAATGAAAAAATACCACATGACAATTAAATTTTTTTAAAAATAAAAATATTAAATTTTATTGATAACAAATATAACAATATACACCACGTTTCCTTTTTTAATATTATATATATTATATTGATAAAAATTGTAAAAATTTATATTAATATATAAAAATTTTAAGAAAATATTTTTTATAAAATTCTAAAATATATAATTATAAATTTTAAAAATTAAAAATAATATATAAAAATTAATTTTTTATGAAAATTAAAAATGTATTTAAATTTCAAGTAATTGCAAAAGAAAAAAAACTTGAAATTTAAATACTTTATAGAATTTTATAAAAGAATTTTATTTTCAAACTTTTCTAAATAATTTTTACATTTTTTTACATTTTTTGTAATATATTATTAATTTCAACTAATTTCTTTTTAATTATCGTATTTTTTGTAAATTTTATTTTTATAATTTTTTATAATTTATATTTTTTTCTAGATTATATATATTTTCCTAATTGTTATATATTTATTTTTGTTTCATGTTTTTTAATGAGTATATATGTTTAATGAAAGAAACTATTTATTTTTTTACATAAAATCTCCACTTTGTGATTGGTCATTAGATTCTTTTTAACGTCTGTCAAAAAATGAATTAAAAAATATAACGAAAGCATATCTTAGATTCAAATTGAGAAGTGATTGATATTTTAAATATCAATTAGTAATAAAAAAAATTTAGATATCAAAATAGAAAATTGAGTATAATTCAAAGTCCAAATTGTAAAGTAAGCCAATTATATAATGTGAAGGATCCATTTAAAAACCTGAACTGAAGGTCCACACTGATCCACTATATGATAACAGGATTTTCCATCAATTTGTTAGTTATAGAGTTTTTTTTTTTTGTTAAAATATAGCATAAGGACCTTAACTCTTTATAAATTTTAGAATTCAGTCTTTTTATTTTTTAGATTTTAATTAATACAATTAAAATTATTTTGTCAAATTTTAGTTTATTACAAAGTCATCTTTTTAGTTATATGACTATGAAGTAAGGTTTTTTATTTTCAAATGTCACATCAATAAATTTTTTAAAAAATATTTGTATTAATAATTGAACTTAAATTTTAAAAATTTTAAAAAATAAAGAGATTAAATTTGTAAAAGTAAAGATATAAGGATTAAGTTGTAAATTTGTGTAACCAGTTCCCCACCTTCGTTGAATATGATAATCGAGTAAAAATTCAAATTCATGATATTTTTTTCAGGAAGAAAATATTAAACTTTAAAATTCCCCCAGAATAAACAGATGGAAAGGCAACATCCAATGAAAAACAAGCAAGAGACGTGTGTTAATCCCAACCAGTCCCGTTACTGCAAAAACAAGTGGATAAAATTGGAGCAAACATTTTAATATCAAAACTGCCACTATGCCCATCTGAACCAGCTTCCTCTTCTTCGTAACAACAAGAAACCAAACCACTACCTGTAAATGGCAGTGCCTTCACTCTCCTCTTTATCCATCAACCCTCTAATTAGTATTTCTTCTTCTTCTTCTTCTTCAAAAGCTTCATCCCGCCATCTTCCCTCATTCTCAAAACGTTTTGGCGTCTATTGCCAGGTTAATAATTCAGAAATCAAAGCTCGAATTAGCGGTGAGTAAATGATATCTTGATTCTGCTTGTTCGTTTCATCAATTATTATTATTATTATTATTATTATTATTATTATCATTTTTAGGTACTCAATTTTAACATAGTTTTCCTTTGAAAAAGGAAGATTGTTCCAACAATACGTATGAAGTTAGGGATGCTAAGTTTAAGATCTGGAAACCCTTGCTTTCAACAGCATTGGCAGCAGCCATAGTTGTTTTGGCTCTGATATCTCTGCTATGGCTGAACTTAATAAGTTTGAGGCAGAAACTCGTGGTGAATTTGGTATCGGATCTGCTGCACAGTTTGGTTCTGCGGATTTGAAGTGCGTTTTATTACAACATCTAAATTATATGCTCAACATCTCTGTTTTTGGTTTAGGAAGGGTTTGATTTTCTGTCTTATGTCGTGCAGAAAAGCTGTTCACGTGAACGAAAATTTCAGGTAACTTTTCAAAGTAAAGAATTTCAATTACTTCTTGGCAATCAAACTGAGGATTCACTAGTGCTCATAATCAATCCGAAATCTAAATGGTTGAAACAGAAGGGCAAACTTCACATCTGCTGATATGAGGGAATCTGATTTCAGTGGTTCAACCTTCAATGGTGCATACCTTGAGAAAGCAGTTGCATACAGAGCAAATTTCACAGGTAAATTTTCTGCCAAACGAAATTAGTTTACTTCATCCATGATAATTTGTAACACATACAAGTACACATAATGACAATTTTTTTTCCATCAAATCAAACAAAACTAAATGAAAATTATAATCTATTTGTAACTCATGAAATTATCTAGAAGCTCGAACTTGCCCAACTTTGGAGAAAAGTCTTCTCTCTTTTCCTTTTGTTTGTATCCCTGGTTGTGCTAGACCTGGAGGCGCTTCTCTTTTTACTCCTTGGGCTATTTGGTACCCTCTTTTCTGTAGTATTTGGACATTGGCTTGATAAGCTTTCAGAGTTCTGGCGAGAATTTGTGGAGAATCTTTCTGAATCACTTTGTGCTTCAAGTAAGGGATCTTCTGCATCAGACAGCTTATGACTAAATCCTTTCAGCTTAAAACTAGTTGATTCCAAGATACCCTCCTCCCTATTTGGGGAACCCCTTCCTCTATAGCCATTGGGAGAACCAGAAGTTGAATCTATTGTGTCGAGTGGAGACGTGAAGTTGGATGCTATTTCCTCTGTTAAATCCATAGCTTCATGCTCAGAAGTTTCTGATAGATCATTAAACTCCACTGAGCCTCTAACCTTTGGCATATCCCTTCCTTCTTCTGATGAAATAAGGCTAATGTTGTTACACAGGAATAATGGCGTCCCTAGATATCAAACCGTACCCGGACTCCAATTCATCTTTATACTGAAGGTTCCGCTTCCATTGATTTTATCGATTCAAGTTTTTTCTCATCATAACTGGGGCTAGAGTATTGACCTTCAGAGCATGGAGTTTGAAACTTTGTTGGTGGAGTAGGAAAATCCCGGACAGCCACGACCCTTTTGTGGGGTTTATAGCCTTTAGGCAAAACTTTCTCAGGTGATTCCGAAGCTTCATCATCTGAAATTGTGAACACGTCAATGGGATTCGGATTTGGGGTACCTTCAGAAATTGTGACCGCGTCAATGGGATTCGGATTTAGGGTACCCAAAGCTTCGTCATCTTTTCTTTCGACTCCCTTCGGGGAAATAGATTGAAGCGCATTATAAAGTGGCGAAACCACCAAAGCCTCAGGTTCTGATGAACAATAAGACGAGGTAGGGCTAGACGTCTCCGAGTCATCTAAATGATGTGCGCATTCGTATGCAAATCTCTGCCACAGAGCAAAATCCTTAGGAAAATCATATCCAGCTTTTCTTTCTATTTGTTCTCCCAAAGTTTCTTCGGGAAGAGCACGATTGTTTTGCGAGACCATTGTCGGTTGTGGGTGATTTCAGTACTGAGGGTAATTTGAAAAAGGAAAATCAATATGAATATATAAGAGAAGATAGCTACAAAACCGGAAACAAAAGGCAAAAACCTTGATTAATCTTTAAAGTTGAAAGAAAAGCAAAAGGCATACCTCGGGATTTAGGGTTAACAAGATATCGGTGAAGGCAATGAAACGTTATATAGACCTTACGTTCCTTGTGTTGCAAGTAGGTTTTAGAGTGTTGGGTTAATGTTAGAATCATAGTCGGTATTGGAATCAGATTAACTCGAGACCCTAAAACAATTCAAATTAAATCGGTATCTACCATAATTATGTTTATTATAGTAATGCAAGAACTTTAACGTGGAAAAGCTTTAAATTAATTTATTTATTATTATGTTTCCAATCTACGTTAATTATTTTAAATTAAATTATAGATTTAAATTTTAAAAGTGTATCATTTATATATTTGTAATTTATTCTCTATATTTTTTATTTTTAAAATTTTAGTTTTTCTGTTTTAGACTTTAAGAATTTATGTTCAATTTTTTATTAAATTTATTTATGCGATATTCTAATTTTAAAAAAATGCCAGACCTAAATCCAACACATTCTTAAAATTCAAGTACGTATTTTAATTAAAATAAAATATTTAGATTAAATAATAGTACTATAAATGTTGAGGTATTGCTAAAATTTAATTTTTAATAAATACTAATCTTAATTTTGAACTGGAATCAAAATTAGATCATTTTTATAAGTAAAGGGGCCAGAGTTTAAATTGAACTAGTATGTTAGCAATGTAAATGCATATAAAAATAATAGTTGAATTTTAAATTAGTATTTCCTTTTAATTAAAGTGATATTTCACAATTCTACAGGTGCTGATCTTAGTGACACATTAATGGATCGCATGGTAAAGTTTTCCAAACTTTGGTCTCTCATCATTTGAGCAGATGTTTGGGTAATAAATAAAGAAGTTGAAAAAATTGATTTGGTTCAGGTTCTCAATGAGGCTAACCTTACAAATGCTGTGCTAGTAAGATCAGTCCTCACCCGAAGTGATCTGGGTGGTGCCCTGATTGAAGGCGCAGATTTCAGTGATGCTGTTATTGATCTTCCTCAAAAGCAGGTACTTAATTCTTTACATTATTTTTTTTCTTTATGTATATCTTCCATTTCTATGCATGAAATACTATAAAATGGGATTGACTATATATTTTATTTATTAATGATTAAACAATAATATCTGAATAGTGAATATTAACGGCTTATAAATATATTCTTAAAAAATTTATTTAAATAATTATCATAAAATTAATTTATATTTATTAGTAAATTTTAATTAAATATTATATAAGTTGATTTTTGGAACTCGGTACTCAATTTGAATTTAAGGTAAAAATATCTTTCCAATCTCTAAAAATTTCAAATTTAAGTAAATTGATCCCTCTCAAAAAAAATTGGAGCAATTTAAGTCCTATTAATTTTGGAAGCAAGTAAGTAAGGACAATTAATCACGATGTTAATATTTTTTTGTCAATTGTACCTAATTTTGATTGGTGTAATAACAAATTTAGTTTTCGATGTTTATTTGTCTTGTGTAAATGTTGGCCGAATGTGTAAATTTTGCAAGTTAAAATTTGATAAATCAATACCAACATGACAAAATGTGTAAATGTTGTAGGTTAAATTTGTTAAATTAAGACCAAATTGACAAAATGTGTAAACTTTTAAAGTTAAATTGGTTATTATATCAATAAAAATATGTACAATTGACAAAAAAGGGTTGTGATTAATTGTATTTAATTGCTCACATTTGAAATTGATATTGATCAAATTGCTCTAATTTTTTTAAAGGGACTAATTTGCTTAATATTGATTGAGAGGGGCTAAAGAGGTATTTTTACCAAAGTTTAATCATGAAATTGGATTTACACTGCTATTGATGTGTACTAGGTTGACACGGCCATTGAGTTCTTTATCAGTGGGGACGTTGCCGTTACCGCAAAATAGCAAACGCAACACCGCCATTACTAGATAAATATTTAAGCTTTTGTTCTGCCCTAAAAGCAGAGCCAGTAAGAGATAACCATCAGTTTAAATTAGGGGAAAAGCAGGGTCGGTGATGATTTCATGGATTCATTTTTGTGTCACTCAAGATAGTTAATGTGCTCTAGTTCAAGAACAACAAAGAATAGCATTAAAAAACTTAAAAACGAATCTGAATCTCATTTTTTTTTTCAGATTTCAGATACTTGATAGGCTTGTCTACATCAGGGTCTAACGAATCCATATCTATAGGTCTAAAAATCTGCAACTGAAAGATAACCAGGATGCCCAAAGTCAAGGATATTATTAGATTGAGTAGAGGTTATTTTTAGAATTGGGAATGTATACATATTTTCGAGCTTTTTAAAGCTTCATTTATATTTTCGATGATTCATTTATACTCCAATTTCTAATACTCTGTGAGCTCCTTTTTGTTTATTTTTCCGAAATAATTTATGGGTTTGCTTACGTAGGCTCTCTGCAAGTATGCAAATGGCAAAAATCCAATAACTGGGGTAAGCACCAGAGCAAGCTTAGGATGTGGAAACAGTCGACGAAACGCTTATGGTTCCCCTTCCTCTCCTCTGTTGAGTGCTCCACCTCAAAAATTGCTAGACCGGGATGGTTTTTGTAACAAAGATACTGGCCTTTGCGAATCCAAATAGTCTTACCTCTTAACCATACGCAAGGATATCTCATAGGCACACTCTTGGTGGTGCGGGGAACAAAACATATGCTTTTGTGTTGTCATATGATGTTTCTTGGATAAAAGTTAAAAAACTTGTCATCAACAATACCATGAGTTTAAAATTGGAATTTGGGTCAGTTTTTAACTAGAATTATGTTGTTAAAATCCTTAAATTTATAGCTATGCAGCACAACCGTATTGTCATTTTGGTGTAAAATTTCATCTGTCTGATAAAGTGAAATGTCGAGAAGATTTCTTCCATTCTGAAAGCTTATGGCTTCCTTAAGATCTAAGAGACATTGATAAGGATCATCTTCTGTCTCAACTGTTACTTCAAAATCTGCTGTCCTAATGAAAATAGCCTAACCCCTATTAAATACCACGAATAGGTTGAAAAGGTGAGACTTACTTGACAGGTTCATGCTATCATTTTGCCTATGCACTCTTTAAATCGTCAAATTGTGGCTTCACACCACTTTCTATGATCGTGGGATGGCCATCTGAGTGGAGCACTAGAGAGAATCTACCTTATGGCAACCATCTCGATGCATTTTAGGCAAGACTAGCTTCAAAAGATGTTTGCAGAATACATATATATATTGATGCGAGCAACTCAGTCCAATTAAAAGGCCATAATAGAGATGAGTTTAATTTCTCTCAATGCCCAGTTACGAGATCCAAATCTAAACAGATAAAGTTAAAATTCAACTTAGTTGTTCAAGACTTTATCATGAAGACGATGAATTTTGGAGTAATGATGAATTAGAAAAGACTAATTATGTTCGTGGACTTAAACTCTCAATCTATGATAATAAGCCCATGTAAAAAATACTAACAAGCTTAGACATTTCACTTCAAGAGCGCCAATTGATTATAGGGTTCGAGTTTTAGACTTAATTTTTATTATATATGAGTCCAATATTTTATTTATCAACTTTTATTATTTTATTATTTTATTCTAAAATTTTAATAATTATTAAAAATTTTAAGTTATTTAGAAGTTTATGTTAACAAGAAAGTTTAGTTTAAAACTATTTATATAGATTAAATTAGAGTTCTAATATACTTAGAATTTTATTTTGATTTATTTAGCTAGTCTATATTTAGGCCTTTACATTGTATAGAATACATTTAATTCATTATTATTCTATTATTTTATTTCTTTTTTTGAGTTAATGCCAAGGTTTCTATTTTGGTGGAAATTAGAGCAGCTTGAAGGGATGGTGGATTCTTTGTATTCTATTATATATATATATATATATATATATATGTGTGTGTGTGTGTGGGGGTTAATATCACTGATAGCCGAGAAGTTTAGTAAATTTGTCAAAGTGATACTTTACTCCTTTGTCCTGACTTGGCAGATTTATCCAATGACTATTTTGTTGGTCAAGGTCCTACCTAATAGGATTGTTGATCCTTGGAAGCTACATTCCTCGTTAGGCGACTTGTTCCTAAACTGTTAGTTGGCAATGTAGGAAGTTCGGGTCTTGCTGGTCTTGTGTTTTCTTTAAGCTATAGTCTGAGTTCTATATGACTGGCCTGTTTTATCTGCTGGTATATCAAATACTATATAACCTAGAAAGATCATTGTTGTGCGGAAGCGTGTAAAAGAGTAAAATTATTGTACTAAAAAATCACACTAAGTTCAATTCCCAGGAAAGAGAGGTGGATCGCAAGGATCGCTTAAGTACCAGGTCTTTCCTAGCCAGAATATCCCTCAATCGTAATTTAATAGCACAATAAATCACTACAATCACACACACAATTCATGCAGAATAATACAATAAAGAACACAAGAATTTAACGAGGTTCAGCAAATTTTGCCTACGTCCTCGGGCATTACCAAATATATTTCACTCCAAAATACAAGTGAGAATTTACAAAGAGAGAGAGAGAAAACAATGCCTTAAGTAGAGAATGGCAAGTTTGAGATACAGAATGAGAGATGGTTATGCCTATTTATAGTTGAGGTTCAGGGATCAACTTGCAAAGTCACTTTACAATTTAGGGACCATATATTGCAAATATCTCAGATTTTATTATGCCAATATCTCGATACCCATATCCTTGACTTTCCAATATTTGATACCCATATCTTTGACTTTCCATTATTTGATACCCATATCTTTGATTTTCCATAAATATGGATAATTCCCAATAATCATCCATGTACTTGCAATTGCAAAACCAATCATTAGGGTCGCACTATTTTCCCATATAAATACTAAAGCCCAAATTGTTCCATCTTATCCTCATCCGTAGTGGTTGGATGGCCATGACCTTAAGTGGAGCACTAGAGAGATTCTGCCTCGTGGCTGCCCATCTGAATGACGTTTAATCAGGCGAGGCCATGCTTTCCCTCGCAGTTTAAGTGACAGTAGCGGATTTAACAAGTGTTGAGGGTGTCTAATGAAATTTCAAGACAACATAGAGGAACCTATCTCTGCTCTCAAGTCAAGCATGGATCACTTCGTAAAGAAATCAATCAAGATCCTTCAAATTTTTTGTTTTGTCTTTGTTCTAGTGGACCCGCAGACACAACATCCAAAACAAAGAAGAGCTAAACATTCATAATTGAACAAAAGGTTGTTTGTTCCTTTTATGGCTAACTTTCAAGTGTTCCAAATCAGGGCAAGCTCCCACTTTCACCTTCTTTTTTAATGTTCTCCTACTCATTTCAATTTAGGGAAAACAGTATGAATCTAAACTAGCATGTGCAAGAATTATGATTATCATACAACATAAGTAACCGTATAGGATAAAAATTATAGCTGCCACAGTTTGTTCCAATACGTATACGATCTGCATATTCCTATAGATTAATGCCAATCATTGACTAAAAGTTAACTATTCTGATGATTTTTCTGTAGGTTTATACACATTTTTTTTAGGATTCTCCAAATGGCCCTATTTATGAGGACAAGGAATATTTCCTGTGTATTCATAATTCTACTCGTCAGCTATATGTAATACTGTCTGTATTGTGAATAAATACTGCTTGCACTCAAATCTTTGTTTATTGCAACCTGAACTTGGCATAAATGCAGTTAATCATTTCATGTTATTTATGCAAGTTATTTTAGCTATCAACTTTTTACCTTATTACGATATTGCATTATGGGTTATATTTACTGCATGTTACTACTAAGTTGCTGGCTAGATGAATTTTGAGTTACAAATAAATAAAAATATAACTAAAAGTAAAATAATAAACACGAATTGGTTACGTTGTTCAAAACCTTTTCCTACATTTGTGAGATTTGGTTTAAAGAGCAATCCATTATAATTCAATAGTATAAAATGTTATTTAACTCAATTTGCTAATCATGTGCAGCATTACTACTATGCAATTATCTTGATTCACTCACCGTTAAAATTTTTCCGTTGAAAGCTTAATCACAATTTGATCATAACAACATATTTACAAATCCAAAATGAACTCAACACAAATTCCTCTATTAAACAAATTAGTGCACTTTCTAAATTGTAAATAAAACAATAAAAAAATCTTGAATAAATTGAGAGTTGTAGACTTGAAAAACCAAACTAGTATAATTGAAATATACCACCAAAGTTTCACTCAATTAAGCATTTGAGATGACAATAAAAAAAACTCAATTAAGCATTTGAGATGACAATAAAAAAAAAAGAGACATTCATAAAATAAACTTTTAGGAATCTAAATCTCTTTAAATAAGATAAGTAAATTATACTAGGACTTCTTGAAAATAATCTTGTTTGATTGAATATATTAAATCAATTATAATTTTAAAAATTGTTATTTAATATTTTTGAAAATTGCTTAAAAATAATCAAAATAATTGAGTCTAAATGGTAAATTGCATTTCGTCCAGGTTGTAACTATAAACATTGACACATACATGCGTAATTGCAACTAACGTTATAACTAGCAACATTGACATATGCATGACTAATGAATCTAATGCTGAAGACGTAAACTACCATAATTTTACTACACCATTAGTAAACAAATTATAAAAGAAAAAATTAAAACTAAATTCAGTTGAATTCAATTTAATCCTCTAGTTAATTATTATGATCTAAACAAGTACAATTGCGCCCAGAAGTTCAATTATTCCGGTAAATAATTAGTCAAAGTAAAATAAAATGATTTAGCTGAATTGCAAGGTTAAACTGGCTTAAACTTATTCAATTTATGAGCTTGCCAGCTCAATAAAGCAAGGGAATTTCAGACAGTATGGTCCACGAGCTTGAAATTAGAAAGAAAATCCTTAGTGCCTGGAGGTTTTTGAAACATTTTTTATTCTTACAATATATTAGCAATTTCCTAAAGAGATAAAAGGCTAATTGAGACATAAAAAAGAGATTAAGTACAAGTCCAGACTCCGGGAAGTGTGGAGGCTTGGAATTTGGGAGACTAATAATAGTGCCTCACATGGAGTTTTTGTTTCACATGCTCAATGATGTTATCTTACTTAGGCTTCAAACAACAGTTTTATTGACTCCTAATTATTCAGTCACACCTAAAAACATCAATGTGCCAATGGCTTCCTTGCTACGGACTATGGCAGCCTCTCTCTCTCTCTCTCATATTTACATTTGGTTCAGAGAAAATGGATGATTAATTCTTCACAAGTGAACAAATTTAGAGAGGAAGCCATGAAAGGGCACTGCAAATAAAAACCCCAAGGAGAAAAGACTAAAATTTCACGTCAAACTTAGTCAGAAAAAGAAGCACTTGCTTATTATTCATTCTGCTACTTTCCAATGAGGAACCCTTGGGCTAAGCATGCCTACCTACAGGTTAGAAGTGTTTCATTATGAGTCCCTGAGACACGCCCAATGATTGTGTCCCTTGGAAAATTTTTATTGCTTTAAAGGGATTTTCAGGCTTGACTTCAACTAAGTAAAAGGATGTTGTCCAAGTGAATAACAACCCAGGTATTGTACTGCTTTTCTTGCCGGTTTGTCCTGTTATCCCATTATTACTAGATGCCTAAAAGCTTGTTTCCATTACTTGAGGTATTTAAACCAAGCTGGTAGTTCATGTGGTCAGTGGACAATTGCAGTCACCCTCTCCCGTACTTTTCTTCCAACTATGCTTGCTCCTTCAAGTGTTGAAACCCTAGGAGGTCATCGTCAAGGCCTTAGCAGCAGAGATCCATCACTGTTCCGCCTCAAGTTTAATGACGTTTTCCATGTCAAATATATTTTGTCTTATGCTGCCTTCAACTCTTCATGGTATTTCCAATCTCTATACTTTATACATATATATGGGTCTGCAGTTTCCTATATATGATTCCCTATCTCATATTTTCACGTCCAACTCTTTGCAGAAAGATCTAAAGAGTCTGCAAATCTGAAGGACTCCATCTTATTCCATCTTCTTGAACAGGTATGTAGCTACACCTAAGGTATCCTGCTAGTAAAGATTATTCCAATTATGATTTTTTTCCCTTTCTGGGTGCAACATGAAAGAAAAACTTAATTCAATCTATTTGTATTTCTCCATAAACTTTTAGCGAAAAATATGTGAATAAAGAATGGCTGAAAAAATATTAGCATCTAAATTGATTATTTGTTAAAATCTGGGAAGTAACAACAAATTTTTCATTAAAATACACATGCATCCTCTCTTATCTCAGATTTGGTGGTGTATTATTGCATCTGCCACGCTTTCATTATCATTATAGCTCAACATACACAGTTTTAATTCATCATCAAGTACTTCTGCTCAGCAATTAAAACTATTATATTAGAAACAAGAAGGATAAAGCTTTTGCTTACACCCATCAGCCTTCAGAAGAAAACGTACGCATACTATCACAATTATAACAAGACCACATCAAAGACAGGACCAAACTCCAAAACACTCAACTTCAAGAACCTGCATATACTGTGCACAAGCTGAGTCAACCACCACAAACATTGCCTGTAGGACTGATATAGCTACAAGCATGCCATTTTTTTTTTCAATTTTATTAACTCTCTGAACTGCTGGCATTTAGCTTATCTTCATTGCACGTATAATTAGTTAAATACTACAATGCTAAGAAATGAACTTAAGATAAGGTCTCATTTAGCTTGAGATGCATAGTGAGTGTCAAACTTTTTTATTATTATTATCAAAGAGGATTGAATTAATTAACTTACTGAAGTGAAAAGTAAACCATAAAAACATAAATGAAAGTTGCAATATTTGCAGAAGCATTACCAACTTGTAAACATATATGATCTAAGAAGAAGATAGAATACTGTAAGAAACCCTTCATATAATTATATATTAAGCTGCGTAATACATTCGATATTAGGTCTAGTCAATCCCAAAAGGGCGCTCGACCAAAGTCCATCATCTAAAAGTACTAGTTTATTGTACTTGCATGATGTTCAATCTAATAATATCTGCATATGCCTTGTATAAATCAATACATATTAAAGGCACCAGCAGTCCCATAGCTAATGAAATTCCATTATAGTTTTATTATATACAGCAACCTGGATTAAAGACTTCTTTTCTTTTAAGTTTGCTACCTATAATTAATTGATATATATGCTCTAATTGCTGGAATATGGTTTCACTTCCACAGATCAATTTGACAACTCGAAGTGGATGTGGAGGCAAATTCCTGATGAGCAATTTCTGGCCTTTTGGATTCATTGGACGCTAAATTCATTTGTTCAGCCACATAAAAGCTGGTGTCTGCATTGCAGTAGTTGTTTTCCTTTGAAGCTTCCTCATGGCTGAGCTGAGAGGCAACAAACTTGTCAAGAACTCGCCAATCTGTCACTTGATCCACTGCTTGTTCAGTAGTGCTGTCATAGAAAGACTTGAGACTTTGCTGATGCGTTGGGTGCATGTGCTCTTCTTGTGTGAGGGTTGAGGACTGCAAAGTGCTTCCCGTTTTCCCATCGTAGTTACCGTCAGGAACAACTAAGTTGCAGCTTAAACTTGCAGCAGAATATTGTTGAACATTGGGATTTTCCAGCTGAGGGAGCTGAAAGGTAGGGTCATGAGGGGAATTATATTGCAACTTAAGCTCAGGCTTGCAGGGATAACGGTGATAATATGATGCATAAGGCTGAGGAATTCGCCTTGGGGAGTCGAGTTCCTGCATGAATGATACCTGGCCATCGTACCAACATGAAGATCCGTATTCACCCATTTTTCGCACCGTTGTCATTCGCTTCTTGAACACCCTACAAACCACCCATCCTTCTTCCTGGTGGAATAACAAAGATATCAAATTAATCATAACTATTAAAACTAAAAACATCAAGGAGATTGCATATGCCTGCATGCTTATATATTTATTTGAATATATTGAAAATGTGCACAAATGGAAGTTCATCATCAAATGTGTCTGAACACAGAAAAATATTATAAGATAAAAATTACGTAAACAGAAACCTTTCTAATTCCTTAGATAAAACAGTGAATATACACATGTATATATGTAGAATAATAACCTGAGGAGTTCCATTTTCAATTGTTTCTAGTCGATACTCATGCATGATCCAATCGGATTTTTGTCCATTGGGTGCTCTTCCTTTGTAAAAAACTAGGGTTTTCCTCATGCCAATAAGGCTCTGCCTGGAGTAAATAGGTTTGTCTCTTCCAGTAGCTTTCCAGAACCCTACTTTTGTTGCTCTATTAGTGCGAGTGCCTGTTGGATACTTCTTATCCTTGTGGCTAAAGAAGTACCATTCATTCTGGTCTTCAGTTCCTATTCTGCACAATTCTATATACATCCAGACCAACCAAAATATGAATTAGCTGCCTCAGATTGTTGTTCTTTTATATGATGTGTGAAGATGGGAAATACTACTATACCTTGCAGGTCCCATGGTTCGATTTTATAAAGATCAACATCTTTGATGACATCTAAATCTATCTTCGAAGCAACCTTTTTTCTAAGGTAGTAATCAACGAGTTCTTCATCTGTAGGATGGAACCTAAATCCTGGGGGAACGTGTGAAAAGCTATTCATGTTGTTCCAAGACCGATCAAACCTGCATTACCACGGCGCACTATAATATTTCAGCAATATATGTGTGTTCATACAATTGGAGAACTAAATTCTACAGAAACACATGCAGATATCAGACATGATCCAAAGACATGCAAATTATGGTATGAATATGAAGGATCTTTGAGCATGAGTTTATTTGAATAACGTCTAGCATTCAAGAAGAAATTGGTACCCAACAAGAGTTCTGTTCAACCAACGAATTAACAAGAAATAATAACAACAACAACAAAAATTGTTCACTGTAGCCAATAATGATTAACTTGTATGTACTTCTAAGACAAGTTTTGTCAGATGGAAAGAGCTATCATTTCTTATGCTTAACCTTTTCAATGCACAATATATTTAGAGTTTCAGTACCATATCTTAAAGTTGCCTACAAAATGTTCATGCTGTTCCCTATGCTACCAAAAGAAGGTGACATCGATCCCATATGCAGTTATGCATACATAGAATAAAATAGTAATTTTATCTTAAATTACTGACAGATCGAGGCTTTAGGTTATAAATAGCCTCTTTAAGAGTATAACAAGGTGCCAAGACTTGTTTGGAACACTCAGATAACATGGATACGGGTCCTGTCATTCCTTCTTTTCCTAATTATAAAAAAGGAGTATAACAATGATGCTTTTAAGTTATTACTCCAATCTTCTTATTTTTCGTATACAATTTAGGGTAATTAGCTCTAGGTTTCAAACTTGTAACTAATCTTGGGATGGTTGGTTATTTTTGGTCGCAACTGGGTTAGCTGGTAAAGAATTATAATAGGGATAAACTCTCGAAAAGATGAGAAATTGAGAACAAGAAATACTTTTCAAAGGCCATTTACTTATGAGTTTTAACTAATATCATTAAGTAGCAAAATGTGCAAAATAGAACTAAAATATTCTTGTATTCAGCTATAGGTTAATAAATGGAGAGTAGACAAACAATGAATTAAGGCTTTCTCCACTCATACAACCATATGGTTAAGATACATAAAGAACTTGAGCAGATCCCCCATAAAATCTGAAAAATGATTTTTAAGCTATCATCTAATTTATATGAAGTGAGATCTGAACTCAACCATCTCAAAACTGCATACATTTACATGCGATATAGAGAAACAGGATTTATTCTATAGGTTACAATTTAGAAAGAAAAGGTGACAGTTCTCTATGCTGGAGAGAAGAAAAAGAAACATATATAACTTGAAAAACCTAGGAAATATGATGAACAAAAAACAAAAGCATAAAATATCAGCAATAAACAGACTAGGGATCTATGAAACAAGTTTATACAAGGGAAACAAAAAAATATCATCGAGATCGAACTGAAGCCACTTGAGCCAAAAGGCAAATCTTGAAGAAGGGGTGAATGAAATAGTGAAACACATCATATCTTATATAATTTCATTGCTTGCTTAGCTTATACCAAAAGTATCTCCCACTCTTTTCTAGATAAACTAAAAAGGAAACAACAAAGGACGAAAGAGGAAGAGAAGCTCACGATGACACAAGCTTGCTAATATTGCGTGTACAGCAACCCCCAATACCCTAAACCAACTCAAAACTGGCTAATCCTCAGAGATCTGACGGAAGACCAACATCATGTGATTGTTAAAGCTAAGAAATTAACTTTACGCGAACTTTTTTGTAACTTTTACGAGGCGACAATATATGAACCAGACAAAAGAACACACCCAAAGACAGAAAAGCAAGAAAGTTGTGGGTGTAATGAAAAAGTAATGAGCCTCGGGAATTGAACTGAGAGACACCTCCAACCCCTATCTCTTTGTAGAATAAGGAAGCTACCCACAAGTTGTCGGAAGGGGAAGAGGAAAGATCAGATCCCAACGAAGGAAATGGGAAAGAAAAAGGGAATAAGGAAATGGTAGTCGAGGACTGACGAATGGGAAGAGATTAAATAAGAAGGGTTAAGGGGAATGAATATGAATAGTGGCAAGAAACACACATGCCCAATAGTATATCCCTCTCAAATATATTCCCTCTATCTAATTCTAAATTTTATCCTTTTTTTATTTTTAGATTTGAGAAATTAATATAATCGTTGATGAATACGTGAAATTGAATTAATAATAAATTGTTAAGCGGATTAAGGATTTAATTGGATTGAGTTGTAAAATTTTTCAAAGTAGAAGTAAATAAAGAGATTAACTCCTCAATTCATAAATATTTATAATATCATCAAGGGGCTTGATTGGTAAAAAAGCTTTGCGGGAGAAAAGGGAGGCGGAAGATTGGTAATAGAATTAGAGAAGGAAGCGGCAACCTCCAATGGCACCCACCAGCTACTGATAAAGACCAGAGCAGAACTTGTGTTTTAATTTGCTTTACAAAAATATCATAAAACAGATCTAACAATGTTTTAACCAGGTGATCCGACGGTGAAGATTAATTGTGCAGCTCCAAAAGCCCTTCTCAGAAGCCAATCATTTTTTCTCTTTTAATTACAGACATGATCACTACTCTCTCCCTTCCTTTTTGTAACTCCCATAATTTTAAAGCAAAATATATTTTCTTTCCTAAAAAATATTGCATTTTCTTATTCATAAATAAAAGCTACAAAAATTTTTTTTTTTGATGGATGATATTTTTGGTGGTGCTCATCACTCATCACTTATTCTTTTACTTATTTCTTTGCACTTATTACTACTACTACTATTATTATTAGGCTTGTTATACTCTTGTATTCTCCCATACACCGCAGGATATATATTAGACTAAGAAATATTAGCCTTCTAGAATATATTGGATCAATTACATGCTTAATATGGTGCAAGGACGGCTTTAATTGTTTTTTTTTTAACAACAACCTTTTATGTTTAGAAGTGTTGAAGGGTTAAACTGGATTAGTTGAGCCAGGTCTAAACATCATATAAATATATTTTATATTTGTTTAAATTTCGTTGGATTTGAAATATAAGTCTTACAATTTTTTTATCTAAATTTATCTATTTTTGTAATTGATTGACCCAAGCCCTTTTGAAACTCACCCGTATTATTTTTAATTTTTTTAAAAATATATTTATATTATTTTAATTTAATAATTAATAATTAATAATTATATATATTTTTATTTATTAAAATTTTATATAGTCGTCTTTACAGTTTTTTATGTTTACATTATAGTAGTATTAAATATTACTATATATTTATTTTTTATGTATTATTAATTACATAATATATAAAAATAACATAATATAAAACATTACAAACTTTAAAAACGAGTCGAGTTAAGCTTTAAATGTTCAAGTTCGAGCTCGACCCACAATTTAAATGAGCCTAATTTTTTGGGCTTAATATTTTTACCAAAATACTCCCAAATTTTGCACAGTCCTTCGAACATGGACAATAACCTGCCCCATGAATAGGTCTAATTATATTGTTGATTTGATAAATTTAGTGGACTTGAATAAAATAATTAATAAATGTATATCAAATCAAATTAATAAATATTTAAATTTAAATCTAATCAAATTTTTAAAAATAGATGAGCAATTTGAAAAGAATATTTAGTAATAGAGTTTAACTTGGATTAAATAATTTTAAAAAATCACTTTTTTAGATTTTCAATAACATGTGACATCATATTTTTTTAGTGTTTGAATAATATAAGATAAGATAAATTATTAAAATAATCACTTTTGTTTGTCTCAGGTTACATTTTAGTTACTTATGTTTGAAATGTTACGTTTTAGTCTCATACATTTTCGTGTTGTAACATTTTAGTTACTGAGCTATTAATTACCGTTAACGGTGTAATGGTAAGCTGATATGGCACGTTAAATCATCATTTCAAACGAAAATTTTAGGTTAAATTCTATAATTGATCCTTATATTTTTTTTTCTTTTTGAGCAATTTAATATTTTTAGTTTTATGTTCTTTTAACTTTTTTTTCTATCCTTCTGCTTCTCCCTCTGTTTTTCTCCCTTCTCCAACTCTTTTAACCTAATTTTTCTATGCTTTCTATTTGTTAAAACTAGTCCACAAGCTTGCTTCAGTCTAAAGAATTAAATTGTTAAAAAAAATAAAAGTATAGGGACTAGTTTTAACAAATGGTAAACGTTAAAAAAATGGAGAAATGAGGAAAACAGAGGGAGAAGCAGAAGAGAACAAAAAATAAAGAAAAAAAATTTAAAAGAATATAAAAAAATTAAATTGCTTAAAATGAAAAAGTATGGGGATCGATTGTCTAAATTAACCTAAATTTTTTGTTTGAAATGATGATTTAACATACCACATTAGCTTATTGTTACACAATTAACAACAATTAACGGCTCAATGACTAAAATATTACAACTAGATAACGTAAGTGACTAAAACATAACATTTCAAATATAAGTAACTAAAATGTAATCTGATGTAAATAAAAATGACTATTTTAATAATTTATCCTATAATATAGCAACAAACATAAAAGTAACTCTTATTAGTATTTTAACTCTAAAATTAATAAAACTAATATTTTTTTATAAAATTGTAAAACCACATTCGTATACCTTGAAATCTTATACCTTTTAAACCCTATATCCTAATCTAACCTTTTCTTAAAATTATAAATCATAAATCATAAAATTCTAAAATCTAACCCATCACATCATAAATCATAAATCTAATTAAATAAAAAAATCATAAACTTCGTGTTACTATTATTATTTGTTAATATTATTTAATTAATCAATATTAGGATTAAAATATTATTGAGGATATTTGATCTAGTATTAGAAAAGGTATGATATTAATTAGAAATTATTTTTTTAAAAATAATTTAAAGTCTTACTAATATTTTATTTAAATTTAATTATAAAACTTCTCTTCTAATTGCTTATAAATTGTAAAATCAGCATTCGTGATGGTGAAATGAAAAAAAAAATCAAGATATCAGTATATATCAAGTGAATATTGACTTTTTTTTAATGATAGTATACGATAATTTCATGGCATCATAAATATCAACTAATTTTATTTGCTTGTAAGATCCTTATAGAATATCTAATTATACTTGGAAGATTATAAAAAAAATATTATTGTTGATTTTAGTTGGAATGTTAAGATTTAACATCTAAGTTTAAATTTTATCTTGTCTAAACTATAGTTGAATTTTGTCTATATTTTTTTTATTTTAGTTAAAGATTTTTGCCATATCATGTCTAAAATTATTCTTAAATTTTATTAAATGATTAAAAGATTATATCTATTTGATCTCAAGTTGAAAAGTCTAATCCAAATAAAGTTATAAACACTCGTTGAGGGTAAGTATCTTCTTTGGAATGTCTCATTCTCTAATCGGAAGGTATTATCCTTCTTTCATACTTCGAAGAGAGTCTAGTCAAATGGTATCATGATTGTAGAGGTAAGGCTTTAATGCCTTGGTTAGTGGTTCGAACTCCCGTAAGTACAGTATGAATAATTAATATTTCACACAATATCGACACTTCTCTCGTAAGTTTACAGGTCGAGTCTTTACTAACCAATGTGTTTCTTAAACTCTATAAACCCTTTAGACTAATCTTAAAATATGAAAGACAAAACTCTAATATGAAAACAATAACTAGTTACAAAAGACACTTGAAACCAAATGTTCTCCCTCAACAACACTAAAACGATTTGATAAAGTTTAGAATATATTTTGTTGCAACTTGTAGGGTAAAATATATATTTACCGGATCATTTTCGTCAATCTTCAACCAATGAGAGAGGTTTTGTTTATACGAAATTAAGTTATAGAATAATGATGTAGACTCAATCAAATTTGGAAATGTTATGTAATGTAACATTATCATCTATCTTTATAATTGCAGTATGATTCAGAATTTGCTTTGCATAACAAAATTATAAAGCTGTGGTATGTATTTAGTAGAAATAGTGAAGAGTGGAGAGTGGAACCAGAATGCAGAATGATATGGGGTGGTGGCTAAAGTTCAGTCTGTGATCGCTTCTGGGCCTCTATAGCTTCTTTTCATTTCTTTTTATAAATGGTATGTTGATAATCCAAATAGGAAAATTCCAACTAACCAATTTTTTTAATGGGCATAACATTAGTAATAATAAAAAAAACTATAAGTTGACCCCCAGAAATTGGTTATGTTTAAAAGATGAATAAACTGTTATGGTGTTCATATTATATTTTAAATCATATTCGCATCAATAAATGTAATAATTATTCTATATATTAATGAAATTATAAATATAAAATAACGAGTGATTTGTGTTTGGGACAAAGTATAGATCGAAGTGAAGCAAAAGTCTATAATGTTATCCAAGTGTCATCTTCACAAAAAAACATAGTTTCATTTATTAATGATTACAAATTTTGGAGTATTTGCAAGGTTGAGTTTTAAATTATATTATATTAACAATAAAAAGACAGGAAAAGAGAGGGTGAGCTTTTTTAAAGTGTAAATTAAAAGAAGAATGTTGTTAGAGCATTAAAGTAATATATTTTATTTGATTCAAATTGGATTTTATTAGGCGTGGTACGGATAAGAAGAAGAATATGTCAGCCAAAAATAAAGACAAATTTCTATTCCCTTTTGTTTTGGTGGCTTGTTGCAGCATAATTCCTATTTTTGTATCTGTGGCATTGCAAATGCAAAGGTGTTGTGAAACAAAACAAGGGGGAAAAAAGCAACTGCTGGGCTCTGATTTTAATCATTGCTCATATAAACCCATTATTGTTTTGGACATTTTGGTTCCCACGTTTTGCCATGGGAATGGGCAACTCTTCACAAAAATGCCTAATTAAATGCTTTCCATGTCCCTTCTCCATTGCTCTAAAATATTTTTCTTTAACTGATTAATCTCTCAACACCTCTTTTCTACATGCATTAACCCATTGTATGTTGTATGTGTCTAGCTTGGGCATTTCTGTTTCCAGCAAATCATTCCTATAATAAGTAAGGCACATTAATTCCCACAATAAATGATATTTTCATTTATTTTTTAAATTAATTTAATTTTGAAATCATTTCTGTTAAGTATATTTTTCCTTTTACATTATTACAAACTATTTTTATAGTTTGTAGGTTTCTAATATATATATTTACAAATTTAAATTCACATAAAATAAAAATCATTTTAATATCAATTATCAAGATTTTAAAATTAAACGTATATTTAATTAATTAATATATACAACTAATCCGGATATACCAACAAATAGGTATGGAGTAAAACTTAGGCATTATCAAGTAGGCCATATGATTCATATAAAAAAGAAGATGATATTATTTGATAAAATATCTCTAGTATTTTGAACATCAACGTCGAAGACTGTTAAGCAGTCCAATATTCAAAGGGATATGGGTTAGATTTCCCTTAGAAACTTAATTCAAGTGGCAAGTATGATTAGCGTTAAATTAATTATAATAGGAATGTAGACCGAAATAAATTCGATGTACATATATTATTTTCCAAGCAGAAGCTGGGAAAGTTAACTAATTTTGAACAAGGATGTAAGAAATATTAATTATTAGGCCAATCCTATCTAAGGTTTTGATTTGAGCAGCAAAGCTGACTTGACTTATCACAAAACAAGCTGCTCAGCTGTTTCTCTGTTTATATCACTGTCTTTGTCCACGCCGCCGACATCAACTTAAAAGCTGAAAATATTTTGGCCTAAGTCACAAATTACTACCTAAATTATATTTAAATATTTTCATTACTTAAAACACCCAACCAATCAAAATGTAAGTTCGAAAAAAATCCACGTCTAAGTGTTTTGACTATCAAATAAAATTTCCAATGGAAAACTCTATAAATCTCGATGGTATTTCTTCTCTGTCCGAAATTGAAGATGGTGGTGGATTGCGGGCAGATGTTGATCGCAATATAAAGAAAGTTCGATTCAAAGGTGGTAATAATGAGGAAAGCACTGATATGTTGGTTGAATCTAGATCTGGCCCTACGATCACATAGAATGCCAAACTGTTGGGGGTTAGTTTTGGAGATCAGGATAAGAAAGGGCTGGTCCTTTCTGGTATTAGTGCTGTTGAAGACCTTGAAATTTTGGAAGGAGACATACATAGATCTATGATTAATGGAATCCTTGCCATTGATTTTTCTGAAAAGATTCAACAAATTTTATACAAAGAAATGGAGTGAACAGTTGTTATAAAACTGCTTGGAAGAAATATTGGATATGGGGCATTACACAGCTGTATCAGTAGTCTATGGAATCCTTCCATGCCCTTCCATATCATGGACATATAGAATGGATACTTTTAGGCTAAGTTTCAATCCCTAAATGATTATGCTAAGGTTATGTTGCAGGGGCCTTGGCTGATCTACGGACAATATTTGACTGTCCAACCTTGGACAAAGGAATTTACACCATCTCAACCATATCCAAGCATGGTGCTGGCTTGGATAAGACTACCCGGCCTTCCAGGGTTTCTGTACAAAAAGAGGATACTTGAAGAAATAGGGGGGATAATCGGCAAAGTAGTCCTATTGGACTTTAATACAGACAGTAGAACTAAAGGTAGATTTGCCTGGATAGCCGTTTATATTAATCTAGATAACCCCCTAATTGCACAAGTTCTTGTGAATGGTTTACATCAGAAGGTTGAATACGAAGCATTACCCATGATTTATTTTACCTGTGGGAAGTACGACCACACCAAAGAACTGTGTGTCCCGTTGCAACCGGAAACATCATCGGGAAAGGAGCAGACAGGTGTTACTCCGGTAAAGGATATGAACGAAGGAGAAGGTGCCATTTATGGGCCATGGATGGTTGTTGAGAAAAAAAGCAGGTGTGATTCTAGGAACAGTAACCTCAGCAAAGCGGATCTTCGGGAACGAGGAAAATTAGGATCCCGATTTGATGCCCTAGTAAATATGGAAACTTTGAAACTGGATGAAGCAAGAAATAAGGAAATAGAGGGACAAACGATAGATTTTAGGGATACCCTAAAAGCTGGAAAATTTATTGAGTATTTGATGAACAATATCGAGGAAAACCTATTTCTAGAAAAGGAGGCAGATGGGGGGAGTTAAAGGGGATATCGGGCTTGGGATTTCTAAAGAAGGATAGAGCAGTGGGCCCAAGTTCTGCTGCTAATGTTAAGGCCAATGGAGTGATAGGCCTAGCCGGATCTAAAATGAATATGGACATTTCTTGCGGTGGGCTAAGTCAGCCCAATGGCGTGTTGGATCTCCCTTGTACTAAGTCAAGTTCTCAAATTGAAGGAACAAGGGGTTTTTCTAATCCTTTAAATGATTATGTTTCTAATAAGTTGATGCAGAGTGTTCTAATTCAATTTCTAATTTTTCCAATTCAACATCCATGAACATCTCTTGTTTTAATCCTGTTTTTGCTGGACAAGAGGACAGTGAAGGAGATGTTTTTAATTTACATACCAAGGCTGATTCGAAGGTGCCAGAACTGATTAAAATTCAGGTACTGACTGCATTGGTGGTTTAAATCCACAGAGACACACTACTGTCTCCTTCAATGAGAAAGGACCAGTTGGGGGAATCAATTAAGGAAAAAAAATCTACCAAATTCTTGTGGTAATAAGTCTCGGACCTTAGGGAAATCGATGGGGAATAATGATGAAGGCTTTGGAGCTACAAAAAAGATTAATAAAATTACGCATGGAAAAGGGATTAATTTTAAAAATAAAATTTCTTTTAAAATTCCCTTGAGTGATTCTATGTCTAGGTTGGCTTAGACAGTCTCCATAATGTAAGGTGCTAAATCGAAAGCTATTGGCCTAGATTCTGGTAAAAGTATCCAAGAACGATTTGTTATGTTTTGGATAGTATGGTTTTATTTTTTGGAGTTATGTTATTTCTTTTTTATTATTATCTATTGTTTATGGATTTAAATTTATCAATTTTCTCTTAGAATTGTCAAGGTTTGCGAGTAGTAAATTCCTATGGGCTTTTCATGAGTATAATCTTGAACATAAACTGGATATTGTATGCCTTTTGGAGCCGAGAGTTAGTGGTAAAAAAGCTAATGCTATTATTGATAAATTGGGTTTTGATTTTTCTCATTGCATTGAGTCTATTGGTTTTTCAAGTGGGATTTGGGTTGGATGAAAGGATAATATTTGCGTTAATATTATTCATAATCATCCTCAATTTATGCTTCTTCGTGTGCAAGGCACTACTGTTTTTAAATCCTTTTTTTATTTTTGTCGTGTATGGTAGCCTTGACAGAGTTAAGAGAAAGACTCTTTGGACTAGTTTATTGGAAGTTTTACCTCCTGATCCATTACCTTGGCTTATCTTGGGGGACTTTAATGCTATTATCTCTCCTAAGGATAAAAAAAGCAATCGTTCCATTGGTAAGAGATGTAAGCTTTTTGGAAATTTTGTTAACTCTTGTAATTTGCAGGATCTTGGATTCATAGGGCTGGCATTTACTTGGAAAAGAGGTAATACCCATGAAGGAATTGATCGAGCCTTAGCAAATGATTCTTGGATCTCAGCCTTTCCGCATACCTTAGTTTTTCATCTTCCGCTTATTAAATCGGACCATGGACCCATTCTTATTGCTATTAATCTTGATCTTAGCCTTATGAAAGGGAGACCTTTTTATTTTCTCACAGGATGGATAAGACACTCAAAATTTAAAAAACTGGTCTCTACTAAATGGAGGTTTATAGGAAATATGGCTGACTCTTTATCTGATTTTACTTTACATGTCAAATATTGGAACAGGTCCGTTTATGGATTTATATGCATGCGCAAGAGACAACTTATGAGGTCGCTTGGGAATATTCAGAAGGCCATGGATTGGTCTTCCTCTAGTAGGCTTATTGACTTGGAGATGGAGGTTTGGGATGAATTGGAAAATGTGCTTAATCATGAGGAGCTCCTTTGGAGACAAAAGGCTAGATGTGACTGGCTTCAGTTCGAGGATCGGAATACCAAGTACTTTCATAGCTGCACTATGCAAATGAGGAAATTTAATCATATTTTGGCTTTACACACAAGTAGTGGGGAGTGGAGTTCGGATCAGAGTGTTCTCTGGGATGAGGCAACCAGGTTTTTTGAGAAGCTGTATGGAGAAACTCTTACTTCCATGAGTGCTCTTCCTTTGGATTTATTCCCTCGCCTCACAGAGGAAGACATAGATTTCTTTAAAAAGCCGATTTTGAATGATGAAATTAAGAAAGCCCTCTTCAACATGGCTCTATTGAAGGCTCTGAGAAGTGATGGGTTTCATGTGCATTTTTTCAAAGTCAGTGGGATTTCGTTGGAGGGGCAGTTTGTGAATGGGTTTAGGGAATTTTTATTGGTAATAAAATTAAGGAGGATCTTAATAATACGCTAATTGTGCTTATTCCCAAGAAAGAGTGATCGGAGGATTTCAGTCAATTTTGGCCAATCAGTCTGTGCTCGGTTGTGTATAAATTGGTGATGAAGGTGATCGCCAATAGATTTAAAATGGTGTTCCTGAATTATATTTCATCCGAGCAAGCTGGGTTTATCGCGGGGCGTAACATTTCAGATAATATCATTATTGCGCAAGAAATTATTCACTCGGTGTGCAGTAGGAAAGTTGGCAGAAATTGGATGGCCGTCAAGTTGGATCTAGAGAAAGCTTATAACAGGATTAGTTGGGACTTTATTAATGTGACCCTTGTTGCTGTTAGGGTTTTCGGTTCCTTAGAAAGGTAATTATGGGTGCTATCTCTTCATCTACTATGCAGATTTTATGGAATAGGGTTCCATCTCAGTTCTTCAAGCCTGTGCGGAGGATTAGGCAGGGTTGTCCTTTATCGCCTTACCTTTTTGTCCTTTGCATGGAATGGTTAGGACATATTATTCGTTCTAAGATATCAGCAGGAAAGTGGCATCCAATTCGACTTTCTAGGGCGGGGCCGTTCTTATCTCATCTCTTTTTTACTGATGGCCTTGTTATTTTTGGCAAAGTAGAGATTGGCCAAGCTCTTTTGTTAAAGGAAACCCTTAAAAGTTTCTGTGACTTTTCTGGACATAAGGTCAGTGCAAGGAAGAGTAATATGTATTTCTCCAAAGGAGTCGATGATAGTTTATGTGATCAGATTAGCCATTTCTTTTGTTTTTAGAAGGTTCTAAATCTAGGGAGTTATTTGGGGGTGTCTCTCCTTCATGATCGGGTTACTAAAAGTACTCTGAACTTTATTGTTGATAAAGTGAGATGTAAACTTCAGAATTAGGAAGCCAGGAAACTTTTCTTTGCGGAACGGGTCACGCTTGCCCAATCAGTTCTTCTCACCATTCCTAACTATTTCATACAGTCCTTACTTATTCCGAAGGGGGTATGTGATAAGATTAAAAAGATTGCCAGACAGTTCATTTGGGGAGGCACCACGGGACATCCTAAAAATGCTTTGGTTGGGAGTCCATTTGTCAACCTAGATGTTGTGGAGGGCTTGGGTTACGGCATCTTTATGATTAGAATAACTTTTTCCTTATAAAAATTGGGTTTAATCTCATCTCTCGAAAGGATGCTCTATGGATTCATGTTCTTCATTCGAAATATGGATAGAAGAATCAACTTCTTGATACCATTTACAGAAGCAATTGTTCTCATCTTTGGCGTTCCCTATCTAAAGTGTGGCCACTTTTTTGTGAGAACCTTATTTGGTCTATTGGGGACGGTTCATCAATCCATAGTTGGAAAGATGCTTGGATTCTTGATGTTGGTCCCCTTTTGCCTTATGTTCCAGCTCATTCTAGTCTTAATTTAGAGTGCACTGTGAGAGATTAGGTTCTCCCTGATGGTACTTGGAATTTGGATTTGCTCCGTTTATGGTTGCCTGACGATATGATTATGCGTATAGTTAGCATTCCCCCTCTGCATCCTGATGGGGTAGATAGGATCATTTGGGCTCGTTTTGGCTCAGGGTCCTTTTCCGTTCGAAGTGTTTATTGAGCCTTAAAAGAAAGTTGCTGAAACTATTTTTTTTAAATTTTAAAAAACGAGGATCGACTTTAAAAACAAAAATAGAGTCACCACCAATCCTTTTTGTTTAGGTGTGATTAGATCACCTAATAAAGCATTTTATTTTATTAAAATATTGACTTTGGCCTTCGAAAATCAAGAAAATGGGTTCGAGAGTCAGTTACGTACGAGAAAGGACTAGCACCCTCACAACGCCCAAAATTGGTACCTAATTGATTAATTAATGTCCTAATGTCGAAAATTTGAAAAGATTTTTTAATATAATTTCTTTTAAAAGCATTTGAATAACTTGAATTGGATGCTAAGATACTCTTGTCCCGAGGAAATAAAATATCATATCCAGCACGTTAGGATACGACCTTTGAAACCCTCAAAATCAATATCATCTCTTGATTTTCGAAACTCATGCGTTGAAAACTCAAAAGGGATATTTGGCTGTTTGGTCAAACAAAAAATTGAAACCCAGCACGTTGGGGCACGATTTCTCGAATTTCCAAACACAAAGTAATGCCTTGTTTTTTTAACCTAAAAAAACATGGATGAAATTTCGAAAGTATATTTAGTTATTTGGTCAAATGGAAAATCGAAACCCAGCACGTTAGGGCACGATTTCTCGAATTACCAAACACGAAATATTACTTTGTTTTAAGAAGTTTTTAAATAGGAGCGATTATAAAAACGATGAAATACGATTATTCGGTTTGTTTGAAGTAAAGAAAATGAAATGAACAATTTTAAGCAAATAAGTTAACAATTTCAATCCTAATCCAATACACGAAAATGAAAAACAAAGCAACTAATATGGAATCATACATGATTAACATATTATACAAATTATTGGCAATAATATAAAGATACAAATACGCAAATCAAAACACACCCAATGATAATACACTATTTGACATTTCTAAATAAAGATTAACGAAATAATAAAAAAAATCGATTTAAACAATGAAACAAAAACTTTTAAACGGTAATAAACAAATGTTAAAACAGATAAACTTGAAATCAACAATAAAACAAACAATTTAAAAATAAATTATATGTATTTAAACAAATAATGCATGCAAAAATTTAAAATAAATCATAAAATAAATAAATAAAAATAATACATAAAATATAAATTTTAACATATAAATGCATTTCAAAATAAGTATTATAAGGAGGACTTTAAGATTAGCGCTAAACAAAACAATTTACAATTAAAATATAATATAATATAAAATAATAATGTATAATAAAATATAATATAAAATAGTAATGTATGCCCATATAAAGTTTAAAACAAATGATATACATGTTAGAAAGTTTTAATATAAATAAATTATATAAATACAACCATATAAAAAATATGCAAAGGAATATATATGAATAACAATCTATATAATATGAAATCAATGATCACACAAAATAATTTGAAACAAGATTTATTCATCAACAGTTAATAATATATATAGAGTGAAAAACTTAATATAAATAATATATAAAAGAATAACAATATAAGAAAATGCTTGAAATAACCAAAATATATAATTTAAAATTGAGTCCTTAAAAGAAACAAATAATATACATAAATAGATTTAAAAGAAAATATACATATATATATATACATGTAAATAAATTTAAAAGAAAATATCCACATATAATATGAAATCAATAATGTGTGCTTAGAGTAAAATTAATTTAATGCATGTATAATAGTCATTGGTTAAATATCATATAAATCTTTAAACGTAGAAATATATAAAGAAAAATTTTAAATAAATAAATTGTAAAATAGAACAATTTAAAAGAATATAAATGAAAGTATAAAATAACAACTGGGACAATGCAAAATTAATAAAATAATTCAAGATAATATGTTAAAAGATGAATAACAAATAAATTTTAAAAATAAAAGAATTACAAAGGATAAAAACATAAGCTGAAATAAAGAATACTCAATTGAAATAAAAATAAAACTAAAAGGACAATTTACAAATAAATAAAGCAATAAAACAAAATTAAGGATTAAAATACAATGCGCACAAATGTCCGAGGATTAAAAATGAAAATGTCTCAATTTAACTATAGACTAAATTAAAACTGCGTACAAACCTCAGGAAAAGAATTAAAAATACAAAAGAAAAAAAGGGACCCAATCGAATCGTCAACGTGCAAGAGAAGGACTAAATACGTAATTCACCCATTTAGGATAAAAACGCGTGGATCCTCATGGGTACCGGGTCGGGTCAAACCGGGTCGCTCTGTGCGATGTCGTTTTGAGGCCACTGAAGTAGGGCCCAAACGGTGTCATTTTTCCCTCATATAAACAATATTTCCTTTAAAAAAAATGAAATAATCAGCCCTTTCAAAAATAAAACCCTAGCCCCCTTTTATTTCCCTCAATCCAACCCAAATCTCCCCTCTTAATGCCGATTTGCCACCATGAACGGCAACCAGCATGCCCGTCTTGCGGCTACTTTTTTAGCCTGAAGATCCCCTCTACGCCTCGATTTTAACGAAGCAAAAGGAATCCATAGCATTTTGTGAGGTAAATGTCTCATTTTCTCTTTGTTTTCAAATGCATGTAAACCCTAATGAAAGACCAATAGAATCGAAAGAAAATCAGAAATTTAAAAATTTTGATTACTTTTTTTGTATTCAGTATGCGTTTGTAAAAAAAAAATACAAGTCTCTAATATGGCTTTATATAGCCCAATGAAAAATGAAAATACTATTTTGCTTCTTTTTTCTGTTATTTTTCTTTTTCTGGATTTCTTATTTTTTGTCGTTTTTTGGCTTCTTCTCGCAGGTTCTACTGACGCGGGGAATGCCGTACGGAGGAAAAGGCTATGGTGACGTGGAGGGGCCGTTCGTGGGAGCAGCGGTGCAAGGGATGACTAGGGTTTCAGTTTCTGAAACCAATGTTTCGGTCATTTGGGCCGGTCTTAGGATTGGGCCATTGTAATTGGGTCTGGTTTCAATTGGGTTTAGGGTTAAATTTGCATCTGGGCTGGTATAAATTTGGTATTTGGGTTTATTGTTTGTTTATTGGGCTATAAGTGTAAATGAACTGGACTGTTTTATTTAATTTGGATTTATGATTTATTATTTTCGGGTTTTATTATTATTTTATTATTTTTTTGGTTCTGGTTTTGGTGTGGGCTCGGGCGAAATGGGCCTATTACAAAAGTTCCTGGGGTCTCTCTGATAATGCTTGGAAGCCCGTTTGGAAATACCAAGGTCTACAGAGAGTTCATTTTTTTCTTTAGCTTGCAGTCAAACAGAGGCTTCTTACTAATGCCGAGCGATCCAGGAGAGGGATTGGGCATAGTAGTGTGTGTCCTCTGTCTGGGCATGATACTGAGGATATTCTACATGTTCTCCGCGATTTTCCGATGGCTAAAGAAGCTTTGATGCTCATTGTTCCAACAGAGAGGCGTTTCAAGTTTTTTTTAACCCTTTTCAAATTTGGTTTTCTACTAATATTTGTTATGATAAGTTGCAGGACAAGGGTATTACCTGGTCTTATCTCTTTGGGATCGTTGCTTGGAGACTTGTGGAAGAATAGGAATCTTCTCATCTTCCAAAACATCAATTGGTCAGCTTATGAGACCATTAAGCCCTCCCTCAGTTCAGCTCAACACTTTGAACCGTTCCTAGTTTAAGCCAAATCTACTGCAATTAATCCTGGAATTCATCATCACTTGGCTAAAAATTGGGTCCACTTGTTTTCAGATGAAGCAGCCACTAGAGATTCAGGAAATGTCGCAGCGGGAGGCATGATTAGAGATAGGAACGGCAATTGGATTCTGGGGTTTACTCGCTATTTGGGTAGATGTTCACCTCTGAAGGCAGAACTTTGGAGCATCCTTGATGGTATTCTTATTTTATTAAGTAAGGGTTACAAAAAAAGTCTGGATTTAGACTGATAATCTTAAAGTGGTAAAGGCATTGTCCGTGGAAGTAACAGTGGACTCAGGCATTACCATTCTCAAAAGAGTTAAAAAGACTTTTGAGTTCTGAAGGACAATGAGAAATTGA
This sequence comes from Gossypium hirsutum, assembly GCF_007990345.1. NCBI lineage: Eukaryota > Viridiplantae > Streptophyta > Magnoliopsida > Malvales > Malvaceae > Gossypium > Gossypium hirsutum. The sequence continues at coordinate 115,783,031 of NC_053431.1, forward strand.
GTATGTTTTAAAAAGACTTTTGAGTTCTGAAGGACAATGAGAAATTGAGTATGTTACCAGGGAACGTAATTTAATTGCTGACCACTTGGCAAAGATCAGTCTTTCTTGGAAGTCACCCCTCCAGCTTTTTGAAGTTCCACCTGATTTGGTGGTTTCGTCTATTAAGCAAGACAAATCTTTTAGGATCTCTTAGAAGGTTTTAAATTTGTTATTTTGTTTATTTTTCACCAAAAAAAAACACCCAACCAATTAAAAATTATGAAGTGACACAAACTAAAGTCGTATAAACATTCTCATGTATTTATTTATATAAAATATTTCCAAAAAGAGTAATAAAAGAAACACATTTATAATTTTTAAATATATATGAGATCCAAAAAATATATTTATTAAAATTTATTTCTATAATATATTAATTATATAAAATTTAAAAAATATGAAATTTAATTTATTTATTATTTATATTATCTAAATTATATACAAATAAAAATATGTGTTTATATAAAATATAAATTAAAAGTTTCCCAAAGTTGATGGGTGAATATCAATGGTTAACATGGCCATATAGTTTTTTTTATGCCATGGTTGAGCCACATCAGTATTATTGATGAAGGTACGTACATAAAAAAAATATATATATAAATACCAATAGCTTAGACACATTTGTTAGATGAAATATTTACTAAGAGTCACTGTACAGTTATTACAAAGGAAATATAGACGTAAGGGTTAGGGTAGGATGTTTGGTTTTTAGAATCTTACTTGCAACCTAAGATCTTGTTATATATTGATGTGCATGTGTGTGCTTCACTGATTAATATCCAAGGAAAAGAAGGCATTTGTTCTAAATTTTTATGATTCAACTAATCCTCAATTAAAAATAAAATCTAAGAATACACCTGGCTAATAACGAATATAAGTTTAAACAAACAAATAATATAGAAATTTGTGATACATACTGTATAGAAAATAAATTATGATGAGGGGAGTATATGGGATAATTAACATTAACTTCATCTCATTATCCCAAACTACTGGGACCACTACTTTCTTTATCCAAAACATGGAGTTAAATTTGTCTTGTAATACAAACTGGTTAGTCAATTTCGTGCACATTATACTCATTATTCATCTCTTAACTCAGTAATTTAATATGACGTATTTACATTGTTCACTCTTATAATATAAGGATTTGTTTACTTGAATTTAGCCTCTAATTTTATATATAGTCTTAATGAGAGCACTTTTTTAAAATTACCTACCTAATATACTATATTGTATTGAATATGATAATTAATAGTCAGTAAAATTCTCTAATCATCTGCCTGCAACTGCAAGAAACACGTTTTAAAATTTTAAGTTTTTTTTAATCTTTGAAAATTGAATAAAAGGTTGACTATTCACTTTCAAAGGTCAATTAGAACTCAAGGCGTGATGGATAATAATTACTGCAATTTTAATGTCTTCATTTTTCCTGCTGAGAAGGTCAATTAAAACTCAAGGCGTGATGGATAATAATTACTGCAATTTTAATGTCTTCATTTTTCCTGCTGAGTTTTGGCCTTTTTAGGAAATTAATAGGTAAGAAATATATTAATAAAAAGAATTGATGAAAGGTAAATAAGGATTTAGTTGAAATATAAAAAATCATCATACTTATATATTTTTTTTCATAATTTCTCCACTAACTTTAAACACTTAAAAAATAGCATAGATAAAATGTAAATAACTTAAAGTGGTATATACTTTTCTATAACTTTTTATATATTAATATTTTAATAATTTAACTGTTAAATATATTAAGATATTTTTACTTTGTCATGCATGTAAATTTTTTAATCGATCCAATATCTCTATAAATATTGTCTATATTAATCTATATTTAATGGCTAAAAATTCTTTTACATAAAATATTTATATGGATTGAACACGTAATTTAATGGTTGGATTATTAAAATATTAATCGTATAAAAAATTTAAAAATGATGTAAAATCACTTAAATTTTGCAATGATATAAATAGAATCCTTCAAAATAATTTATTTAAATGTATTTATATATTTAAATAACAATTGAAGAATGACTTTTAAAAAAAAAATCAACAGGGAGAATGATTACATATTGGTTAATAAGTCCCCTTCAGAATAATTGTAAGAGAACACATTAAAAAACAAACAAAAGATCAGTGGAATTGGAATAATTGGCAAAACAATTTCAGTTTCAATTTCATCTCCATGAATTTCAACAATGATGGATATGGCTAAATCTCCGCCAAATTAAACTACATCTTTCCCTATTCATGAAATTTAATCTATAGTTATATTATTTTGGTAAGTGATTCAATTATTTTATTCAAAGATAAAGAATTATGTATGTAAAGTCAATCATTTTATGACACATTAAAGCAAAATAGAGATATAGCGGTGGAATTTAGCTGGGTTTATAGGAGAAATGTCCCTAGATCAAACATTTAGCGGTATTTAGGGATGTTTAAACATTTAATTAATCAGTTAACTAAATTGAATTAGTATCAATCGAATTAATCAAACTGAAATATTTTAGTTAATTCAATCGTTAACCAGATTAACTGAATTTTTTTTGTTAACATTATTATAAAACATATAAAAGAAATAAATTTATAATGTTCATTTGACCGAATTAACCGAACTAGTAATAACCTAATACATATAATATATAATATTATTTATTAAGTTTGGTTAATTTGATTAATTACTCGATTTTAAACCGAATTAATCGTTAACCGAAATTCTAAAAAATCTTTAATCAACCTCCGAAAAAATTAGATCGATTAACCTATCATTAACCGAATTAAATTGGTTTAATCAGTTAGTTAAATTTTAACTGAATTTTGAACATCCGTAACTGTATTTATAAAAAAAAGTGCTAGATTCAAATCTTTAGTGGCGGTTATGTTCAAAAACGTTGGGAAAACCTAATCCCCTAATACGGGATATTTGATTTACCACGAAATTGTTTTAGCGGTATAATTTTTGCAGTGTTTACTCAAGTAAGTGCTCATGTACAAACGCTATAAAAAATTATGAGTAAAATAAATGGTTTTTTTTTAATTGTTACTTTTTTCACATAGTTTTGGTGACATTTATAACTAAAACGGCAGGATATGTTTTATGGTAAAATTATTTAACTATATATATTACAATATGTTCATTAATTATTAGAAAAAATATAATTATTTTAAAATGATATAATTAGAAGAAATAAAATTAATTTAGAAGAAATCGATGTAAATAATAACATTCATTTAAAAGTTTTCTTTTATATAAATAAAGAATAAATGATAATTTATATTAAAATTTAAATCAATATTTTAATAAAATAATTTATAAAAATATTGAATTACTTTATAAATCATATTTTCATAATAAATTTTCTTCCTTCCCATTCGTATTTTTAATCTTTATTTATGTTTGACAATTTTTTTCATATTTAAACAATAATCTAAAAAGAAATTAAATTTTATGTTATCATAAAAATAATGTAAATAATTTTTTTTGTCAACTATGGTATCCATCGCCGGTAGTAGTTACTAATCCTCTCACCACAGATGTTCTCTAAAGAGGAAAATAATTAACTATGAAATATGCTCCATTTTTATGGGTAGGGATAGAATCCCCTACCTCATGACTAAGAAATGAGGTGAGCAACTACCACATTACACCTTATGGTTAATATAAACATATATTTTTTAAATTCTTATTCTTATGTGTTTATATAATTTTCATTTTTATCAACGAACATAAGTGGATTTAGGGGGTTGACAGGGACCCTGACCCCAATTAAAATAGAAAATTTACCATTTTAGCCTTTTAAATTTTAAAAAAATTTAAATTAGTAAAGATTAAATTGCACTTTGCCCCCTAAAAATGATAAAAATTTGATTTAATCTTTTAAAAATTATAAATATATAGACAATTTAATTTCTACCCACCTACAATTTTTTCCTAGCTTTGCACCTATCAACAAATGCAAATTTTAAGGTCTGCTTCGAGACAATGTCATTTTGAATTGCAAATTTTATAATTTAGCGACACTTTTGTGTTAAAATGTTGTGAATAGTATATCCATTTACATCAATCAAGCTTTCTTCTCCATGATTCCCAAAATCAAGTTCTAAAATCCGAACTCCTAAATCCTTAACCGCCACTCACATCTGATCATTGCTCCATCACCATTATCGTATGCGTCTGTTGTTCGCTCAATTGACTTCCATCTCTATCGCTCACTCAGTTGACTAGCATCTCTATCACTTGCTTAATTGACCATCCATTCCATTGCTCGCTTAGTTGTCTGCTCGCTCCGTCGCTTGCTTAACTGACCATCCATTCCATTGCTTGTTCAGTTGTCTGCTCGCTCCATCACTTGCTTCGTGAACTGCTCCGCTGACATCTTCGCCAATATTACTTGTTATTGGTTTGCAAATTTAGCAAGGGTAAGTGGTTCAATATTTTTTGCCATCCCATTTCCCTTTTTTTTCCTTCAAAAATATTGTTTGTTACAAATTTGGCATGTAAATGACTTACCATCAATTAATTTGAATTTATATATTTCCTCTATTTATTTATCAAAATTTATATTTTTCTCTACTTATTTTTTAAAAAATAAAAATCATCTCTTTATTGTGCACACGCGCACACACATATATTGTTGACCTAAACTAGTTGCTAAACCATAAGAAACAAAGTATGCATAAGTGTAAATAGAAGTGGGCACTTTTACTAAAATTGTGACAACTACAATAAAACAAGAGAGTAAAATTGTTTATGCAATTCAGGTTCCCTACATCTGTGGAGCTTAGCTCAGCAAGATAAATTCACTATCTTTGAAACAAATACGATCAATAATCCTAGTTTCAGCACACCACAGTGAAGAATCCCCACTCTTGCATCTAAAAGACTATAACTCTTATTAGGGTCTAGTGCCTTAAGTAGTTTATTCGTCATTTATACTTTCAATTTTTTTGAACAAAATTGTTTAAATAAAATTTCATTATTCACAATAAGTATCATTTGTATTTGCCCTCAAATAGTTTTGCATGCAAAGAAAAATGTAAGTAAATATTGATTATTGATTACCAAAGGTATAATTAATACTAACTTTATTGATTACCCAATGTATAATTAATCCTCAGTTTGGAAGTCCATGGTTTGATTAATCGAAATTAAGAAAATTGGTCAAAGGACTATTATGTCATCTATCAAGACTAAACAGGGAGATATATTGTGTTGGGTATCAAAGTGGTTTACTTCTAGAATATAGAGATAAATATGTAATTGTCTAGATTAACAATGCATCGGATTAGACCCAAGTTGAATTAATCCTAGATCCGTTTATAGATTAGTTCATTTGTGATGTTCATAGTGTGGCTTATCTCAAACCTAATTAAGTGATTGACTATGTGCGCATAACTCGTATGCTTTGATATATTAAAAGTCTGAATTCAAATAACTAAATAGCAAAAAGTTGGTATGTTAGGTAAACAACTTTTGCATGACATAACTTCATTTATAATAGTGAAATTCATAGCCTAATAAAGGGTAAATGATATCTTTTGTAATACCCTTAACCCGTATCCGTCGTCGGAATAGGGTTTCGGAGCATTACCAAGTAATTGTAATCTAATCATTCATTTCAAACATCATAAAATGATTCAACATTAGCATGCATAAAGTATCTTAATAACCCTTTGAGAGTTTGAAAACACTTTAGAAACGATCTGAGACTAAATCGGGAACATTTGAAAATTTTTGGAAAAAGTTAGAAAATTTTTAACTGCAGGGTTCACACAGCCGTGTGGGCATTCGAAGTAGGGACACACGGCCATGTCCCAGCCTGTGTCTGTGCCCGTGTAACTTGGGCCACATGGCCAGGCAACATGCCCGTGTGCCAGGCCGTATACCCTTTGAAATGGCCTCGCACGCCATTGTGATAGACGTGTATCTCACATGCCCGTGTGCCTAGCCATGTGGACCTAAAATGAGCCTTAAACAAAAAATTTACCAATTCCTATATGCTTGGACATTAAACAACTCAAAAACCATTCGTTTAACCTGTTCAAAACACGATCAAACACATTCAAAACATGCCAAAATAATCATCCTAAGTGCCTAACCAATGTATCCTCATTGGTACCACATTTATATCATCAATTCATATCACCAAAGCATTATTAAAATCCAAATTATAAACATACCAAATTCAATCCATTTTGCCTAGTTCATAAGCACTTATACATCAACTTAAATTCACATGCACATATCTAGATTTGGTTCAAATTACCATGCCATAATATGGCTTCAAACACAAACACATGTTTATTATATATACCAAACTAACATTACACTTATAACCTCCTTTACAATCCATCTACAAAATAACTATCATTTAGACATCCTAAGTACATGTCGACACAAAAGATAAACATCACCACATTTGAGTTCGGGATCGTTGTTGGATGTTGAATCAGTGATCAAAAGTGAAGTACCTAATTTGCACACAGAAAAACAAAATCGTTTGCTGAGTAAAACTCAATGGTATTTCAATAATCCGAACATGTAAAGACAAGATAATATAGTATGCACAATTGAATTATAAACACATATTAATGTCTAGTATCATAACTATCATATACTAGTCTTTGTAATTCATACATATTAGCATATCACTTCATATTATATTCAATTTACAAATGCTATCATATTTCATTTGTTAAACAATGTCCCAATTCACACAATTGCTATATAAATAGCTATTCACATATCAAACCACATTTATTTGTAAAAGGGCATTAGGCATTCAATATTCAATTCATGAATACATCATTTCATACCATACTCAATTCTCATCACTTGCTATATAATATCTTTTCACAATTTGATCCAAATATCATTTAAACAATAACATTATCTATTCCATTTCCAATTCATGAGTACATAACTCATGTATCTCGTTTTTATGTTTCAAATCACTATCCCAATTTCAATTCACATACAATATCATCCAATATCAATCATAGTACCATTTATTTAATTACCCTTATTAACACGACTCAGACTTAGACAGATACACAGATCCAACCAACACACTAGTTTGGCACCTAGTGCTTCATCGGATCAATCCGAAGTAATATGCGCTCAGCGCTATATACATTGACACTTAGTGTCTCATCGGTTAAACCGAAGTAAATTGGCACCCAGTGCCTCATCGACTCGAGGTCGAAGTAATCCCTAAACTCTTCCTATCCTATGGCATGCCATCTATATCTGACTTAGCCCGATACAGTTAATAGGGTTTAATTTCACATTTCAGATATAACCAATATCCAATACTAATTTTTTATATAAACACATATATACACATAAATTAAATTCAATCTATAATAATCAATATCCAACTTTCACATTAACACATATATTCATTTCCATTCAATAATTAGTACATTCAATATGTATCTACCTTTTCAATCCATTTCAATCAATTATTAAAATGTTAATTACTCACCTCAACAATTACCATATGCATTAAATTGAATTATAACAATTAACAACTAAATTTGGATTATAGAAATACAGACCAAGAATTTCGAGCTATTCGACGTCGATTTTATCTTTCACCTTTTTAGTCGAGGATTCTGGTACAATGTTAGCTACGAAATTAAAACAATTAAAATTCATCAATACAATAAAATTTCAATTTCATATTAAATTTTGAATATTTAAATTTTTACTCAATATTTATCTAAATTCCAATTTAGTCCCTAAATTGAGACTAATTTTTATTCTTCACATTTAATTCTATATTTTCATGCAAATTCCACTTTAAACTAAATTTTGACTCCCTATTTTCACTTAAACCCCTAAATTTCAAAATTTTTACAATTTAGTCCCTAACCCTCAAATTTTACAATTTGTTCAACAATTTAATCCTTTTCCATTTCTAACTTAAAAATCTATCAATTTATTCTCTAATACAAAAATTATTCAACATTGACAACACTTAAAAACTTAACAATTGCTAAAATTTCAACATGGCTTGGGTAACTAAGTACCGAGATTCTAAAAACATAAAAATTACAAGAAAAAGGACTAAATTGACTAACCAATTGAACTTTGGAAATTTGGAGCCTTAAGATCGTGTGTTGCCTTCTTTTCTTCTTTCTTTTTCTTTCTTAGTTTGTATGGCTTTCTCTCTTTTTTTATTTATTTTATTCTAAATTAATTAATTATTATTATATAATATATATACATTTATTTATATTAAGTTTTCTTAATATTATAATACATTTTAACTTTAACTATTATAATATATAAAATAAATTTACACATATAAGTCACTAATACCGTCCACTTAATGGAATAATGTATAATTGCTTCGTTTGTCGCTTTCTCAACACTATGACTACGTCATAGTACTTTCACTAACGAAACTCGCGTATTACGCAACTCTTTCACCTCACACGCCAAAATTTCAACCGATTCTTCTTCATATGAAAAATCAGGTTGAATCTCAATATTTTCAGTCAAAATAACGTGAGATGGATCCAACCGATATCTTCTAAACATTGAAATGTGGAAAACGTCATGCATTTTCTGTAGTTTCGCAGGTAAAGTTAAACGATATGCAACTAGTCCCACTCTTTTCGTTATCTCATACGGTCCGATAAAACGAGGACTTAGTTTCCCTTTTTGACCAAATCTCAAAATTTTCTTCCAATGTGAAACTTTAAGAAATATTTTATTGCCAACAGAATATTCAATATCTCGACATTTTAAATCTGCATATGATTTCTGTTTATCGAAAGTTGTCTTCAATCTATCTCGAATTTTCTTAACAATGTCTTCCGTTTCTTAAATTAATTTCGGCACAATCATTCTTCTTTCACTTAATTCCATCCAACAAACAAGTGTTTGACACCTATGACTGTATTCATTCGGAGCCATTTGAATACTTGATTGAAAACTATTGTAGTATACAAATTCGGCCAAAGGTAAGTTACGATCCCATCCCGATTCAAAATCAACAACACAAGTACGAAGCGTGTCCTCAAAAATCTGAATAACACACCCAGATTGTCCATTAATCTGTGGGTGAAAAGTTGTGCTAAAATTAAGTCGCGTACCAAAATATTCGTGCAACTGTTTCCAAAATCTCAAAGTGAATCGCGGATCTCGATCAGAGGTTATCGATATAGGGATATCGTGTAATCTCATGATTTATCTAATATAAACTTTAGCAAGCTTTTACTATGAAATGAGTTGATTTCATAAGTCAATCAACAATCACCCATACAACATTTTTCTTACTTGTTTATAAAGGTAACCCAGTTACAAAATCCATCGTGATACGATCCCATTTCCATTCAGGAATAGAAATAGGCTGAAGTAATCCGGTTGGAACCTGATGTTCTGCCTTAACTCGCTGACAAGTTAAACATTTAGCCATATATTTGACCACGTCTCTTTTTATTCCTGGCCACTAATAAGATTCTCGCAAATCGCGATACATTTTCATTTCTCCAAGTTGCAAAGCAAAAGGACTGTTATGAGCTTCACTAAGTATCAACTCTTTTAAATTAGAAACATTTGGAATACAGATTCGATTATGAAATCTCAAGCAACCACAATCATCAATGCTAAAATTTTCTACTATACCATTCTGAACAATTTCTCTTTTCTACGTCAACTTGTCATCATCTAACCACGCTAACTTGATCCGATCAAATATCACCGTTTGATCTTTAATTCAGCCAATAGGCTTTCATCGTTATTGATACTGAGTTGAGTAAACATTACTCGCAATCCAACCGCTACTTTTCTACTCAATGCATCAGCTACAACGTTAGCTTTACCAGGGTGGTAATCAATAACACAATCAAAATCTTTCAGAAGCTCTACCCAATGATACTGCCTCAAATTCAACTCTTTTTGAGATAGGAGGCATTTGAGACTCTTATGATCAGTATAGATATGACACTTTTAGCCGTACAGGTAGTGTCTCCAGATCCTTAGAGCAAAAACCACAACAGCTATCTCTATATCATGCGTCGGATAATTACATTCATGCGTTTTTAACTGACAAGACGCATAAGCGATCAATTTCCTGTATTGCATCAAAACATAACCAAGACTGCTCAATGAAGCATCACTATAAACGATAAAATTCTTTCCTGATTTTGGTAAAGTCAAAACCGGCGCTTCAGTCAACATCTGCTTCAATTTCTCAAAGCTTTCTTAACACTGATCATCCTAGACGAATTGAACATTCTTATGTAACAACTTTGTCATCAACAAAGCTATATTCGAAAATCCATTTACAAATCTTTGATAATAACCAACTAGTCTAAGAAAACTACGAACCTTTGATACATTCACCGGTGCTTTCCACTGAACAATTACCTTGATTTTTTTCGAATCAACTCTAATTCCATTTGCCAAGATAACATGATCCAGAAATACAACATCTGGTAACAAGAATTCACGCTTACTAAGTTTTTCGTATAATCGTTTCTCTCGTAACACTTGCAAAACAATTTTGAGGTGTTGCTTATGTTCGGATTCAGATTTCGAACAGATCAAAATATCATCAATAAAAACTACCACAAATTGATCTAAATATGGTTGGAAAATACGATTCATGAGGTCCATAAATGTCGCCGGTGTGTTCATCAACCCAAAAGGCATTACTAAGAATTCATAATGGCCATAACGTGTACGAAATGTTGTCTTCGGTACATCATTATCTTTCACTTTCAACTGATAGTAACCTGATCTTAAATCGATCTTTGAAAAGACAAAAGCTCCTTTTAGTTGATCGAATAAGTCATCAATATAGGGTAGAGGGTATCGATTCTTAATCGTCAACTTATTCAATTGCCGATAGTTAATAAAAAGCAGCACCGAGCCATATTTCTTTTTGACAAAAAGCACTGGAGCTCCCCAAGGCGATATACTAGGGCGTATAAAGCCACGATCCTATAAGTCTTGCAATTGTACTTTTAAATCTTTCAACTTTCGTAAGTGTCATACGATAGAGAGACATTGACATCGGAGCTGTACTAGGAAACACTTCAATTACAAACTCAACTTCCCAATCTGGTGGTAATCCCAGTAATTCCTCGAGAAATACATCAGGGAATTCACAGAAAGTTCAAAATTTTCTCATTGATTATCACCATAATTCGAATTGATAGCATAGACTAGAAAAGCTTCACAACCTTGATTAAGAAGTTTATCAGCTCGAATTGCTAAAATGATACGAGTTGAACCACTCGTTCGAACACCATTCACCTCAATTATATTACCGTTTTCACTCTGAACAATAAACTTCTTTTTACAACAATCCAAAATCACCCCGTATTTCGTAAGCCTGTAATGACCCAAGATTCACGGGCACGGGAAAAGTACAGTATCGAGCCTCCATCTTAATAAACCGAATTAGTGAATAATTATTAGGAGTAATTAAGAGTCTAGTAGTGAGCTTAATTAAGTTTTAATTAGGTGAATTTAGCTTAATTAATAGTAATTAGAAAAAAAGACTAAATTGAATAAGGGGTAAAAGTCTAATTATAGATTAATAGGAAATAACAAGGACCACATAGACAACTAAGCCTATTTGGGAAGATGAGGCGGCAAAATGGAGTAAAATATAAATATTTAATTTAGTTATAAAATTTTATTAAATCAATTTAAAATAATTAGATTTTTCTATGATAAATATAGTATGATTTTGACAAGTGAATGGTAATAAAAATATACAAATGTAATAATAATATGTATACAATTGTAACATAAATATTTAATTACTTTTTATTTAAGTAAATAGATATTTATTACTTATTATTATTAAGTTAAAAGATATTTATTAATTAAATAATTATATTATAGATTTTCATGTGATAAATAAATTAAATGGTGAAAACTGTATTAATAAAAATACATACATTTGCAGTATATACAATAATTATGAAATAGATATTTATTATATTATTGTTATAATAATAATAATTATTATTATTATTATTATTATTATTATAAATAAATTAAATTATGACAAATGTAGGGTGGAGATAAAATACATGTGCAATAATATGTATAATACAATTATAATACATGTATTGTTTATTAAAATAGATATTTATTATTTATTTATTTTTATTGAATAAAATATATTTATTAGATAAATAATTATTATATAAGATTTTTATATGACAAACTAATTAAAAGGTGAAAAATGTAATATAAATATTTGTTAATAAAAAGATATTTATTATAATTATAATTATTATTATTAATTAGTATATATTATATATATATATAAGAAATGAAACAAAGGATAAAAGAAAAAAAGGCATTTGAAGCAGAGCACGAAAAAGAAAGAAAGAAAAGAAAAAGGAAAAATTAGGGGTTTAAGTTTTAAAGCTTTGATTGGTAAGTCAATTAAGCCCTTTTTACTTAATTTTGATGTTTTAGAAGATTTAAAACAAAGTTTTGTTGAAATAAAGTTGAGGTTTTGGAAGTTCATAGGTTTTTAAGCATGGTTCATGCTGAACAAATTGTTGAATTAGGGATTTAATTGAATGAATTTCAAGTTAGAATTGATTAAGGGATTAAATTGTAAAAGAAGATATAAGTTTTATGTTAGAGGGACTAAATTGAAAGAAACTTGAGATTAGAGTTTTAATATGAATATTTGATGGTTAGGGTGAATATGATAGGAAATTGAATAGAAATGAAGTATGAATTGAGTTATAAAAGTAAATGAGTTAATTAGGATCAAATTGAAATCAATGTTTGAATTAAATAGAAATTCAATTATTTATTGTGAATTAGTGCTGTATTAATAGTATAAATTATTTTAATTTTCGTAGCTAACAAGGAACCCGAGGCATCGGCATCAAAAGGAAAGGAAAAAGTTGTCGAGGAGTAACCGAATAAATCTGGGTTTGTATTACTATAATTCAAGTTATTTTTATTAAATATTAAATTTTTAATTATATGCATGGTAAGTAAATTATGAGGTAAGTATTATTATGAAATTGAAAAGGAAAATGAATTGGTAATGGATAAGTATTGATATAGAATTGTATATTGATGAAATGTGAAATTGAATTGATTCGTAAATGAATTGAATTTGATATTGAATTGAGAAAGTGAATCGAATACCCTATTAACTAGTCGGGCATCCCATAGAATTGGAAGTGTTCAAGGATGCTTCGACCTCGAGTCGATGAGACAGGGTGTCACTATATTACTTCGGATAAATTCGATGAGGTACTGGGTACCAACTTACTTCGGCTTGGCTGATGAGACACTGGGTGTCAATTATTTGCTTCAAACTATCCGATGAGGCACTGGGTGCCATACTAAAGTGTTTGGTTGGATCCGTGTATCTGCCAAAGTCCGAGTCTGTTAATAGGGGTAATTGAAGGAAAGATTAAACTGAATAAAATTAATTAGTTGAGCCATTGAATGAAATGTGAAAATGGAACGTGAATAAAAAAAATGTCATTTGAATGTGAGTATGAGAATGGAAAGTATGAACCAATGGTTCATGAGATGGATAATGGCTCAACATGAATGTTTATGATTTCAATTGTTGATTTGCTAAATTGAATTGTATGAATATATTGAGAATGAAAAATTTATGTTTGAATTAGTTTAGTAAAAAAAAAAAGAAAATAAATAAATAAAGTTATATGATTTAATGATATGATTATTATGTTTATAATTTGAATTATGGTAATACCACTGAGTATAAAATACTCAGCGTACGATTGTTTTCGTGTGCAGGTTAATAGGTATTCAGAGTCTCGGTTCAGCATCTAGGTGATCCAGATTCCAGCGCAAAACTCAGTGATATTCTTCTTTTGGTAAAAGTGGCATGTACATAGGTGTTAATTTGGTCACTTTAAAATGCTATATGATTTTTGTTGTAAAGAATGGTATTTGGTATTTTGGTGTTGAAACTAATGAAATGGTATGAAAATTTATATGATATACATGGTATAATTGGTGCTAAATTTAGAATGGATGAATAAAATTCTAATTTAATTTTTAATGGTAGCATAAATGTTCATAAAGTAAATTATCAAATTAATGTTATAGGTATGATTTTAATACAATTAAACATGAAATTGCATTGGTTGAAATATTGGTTCTGGATTGGTCCCGATTTGAAATTGCAGAGAATGTTAGATATTTATGAAGGGGTTATATTGAGTTAAAAAAAATCCTCAAAGCATCCAAACAAATCCCGATTCCCTTCAAATACGTATTTTAGGATTTGAGTGTCCAATTAAGGGACTTTATAATTATTTTATAATATAATATGTTCGATAATTATTTGAATATAAATCGTAAATTTTTCGATTGTCCGGTAATGCCTCGTAACCCAGTTTCGGTGACAGTTTAGGGTTAGGGGGTGTTACAAAGCCAATCCATACCCAAAATCTTATTAAAATCGTTAAACAACATTATCAACAAATCAACAAGGAAGGTTATATTCTGTATCACTAACGGACATCTTCTACACACCTTATCCACTAACACAGATTGTCCTAATGGACTAAATACCACTATCGGTACTCTAGACGTCTCAGATTTTAAACTTTCCGACATAACCAATTTAGTATTAACATATGAATCCAAAGATCCTATATCTATCAAAGCATAAATAGGTTCTGGATGTAATAAAAAGATACCTGTCACAACGTCATTAGCATCGCTATCCTTACGAGTCCGCACAACATAAGCTCGGGCTGGCATTCTGGCCTCTGATTGATAAGTAACAGCATCATTTCCCTTTCTAGCACCCCTTCTCGAAAATGAACCACTTCGACTCAACCTGCAACCCCTAGGAGTAGGCATAGATCTTTGAGAAGTAACAGGTGTAGCTTTCTCATTCTTCAGACACTTTCGAGCAAAATGTTCCATAGATCCACAGCGAAAACAACCTCGAGTTAACTTCCAGCATTCACCATGGGGCTTTTTTCGGCAGTGCTCACAATTTGGGATATCAATATCCCTAGATGGACCTCGCACACTACCCGTAGATACAGTCAGTTGTCTATCACAATTTCTATTAGTTCTATCTGACTTAAAATTTGATCTCCAGCTACCACAAAATTCTTTTGATCTCTTCGGTTGTGGATTTGAACTCGCAGCTCCAGGACACTTTCCAACAGTACGGGTATTTTTAGTCTTTTTATCAAAGCCCTAAACTTGTTCTACCATTCTTGCTCGTTCAATTAGATCCAAAAACTCAGTAATTTTGTGCGATACTAACTGTACTCGCAACTCATCGCGTAAACCATATAGAATTCGCTTGCAACTATCAATTTCATTCGGCACAAATTCAACAACGTACTACTAAGTCACGAAAACTCTCATTCATAATCAACCACAGACATCCCACTTTGTTTCAGTATAAAAAACTCTTGTCTTCTATCTTCGATATACAATTGGCCAACATATTTCTTTTGGAATTCGTTTTAAAAGAATTCCCAATTAGGCTGATATGTAGATACATGACGTGTCACTGACTGCCGCCAGGTATATGTTTCTCTTTGCAATAGAGAAACAACACATATTACGTTTCATACGGGTTGCATTCAAGTTGTTACAAGATGTGTTTAGTGGATTCAATCCAAACTTCAGCTGTAGAAGGATCAACTTCTTTCAATCCTATGAGTTTAGTCACACCGTATCTATACAACTCTTTAATCTGAGCTCGATGAATATTAGGTGCAGATACTGTAGCGGATGTGGTTCCCACCACAGGCTGAAGAGCATCATCAATAGCTCTAAGTAACTGTGAATCACCTTCTCCCTTAGTATATTACCTTGTTCAACGTTAGGTTGTTGAGTACTAACTGGATTAACACTTGGTGTTACCGATTCGGTTCCATCTAACTCATTAGAGACATCATCTCCGGTATACATCCATTGATCAACGTCGTTATTATAATCATTCAACATTTTCAACTATAAAACAAAAACAAATATATCTTCAACTCAATTATGGCATGTACCTCTAGACTCAATTCCAAACTCGATTTAGTCTGAGAACCAGCTAAACCTGTAAAGCTCTGATACCACTAACCCATATCCGTCGTTGGAATAGGGTTTCAGAGCATTACCAAGTAATCGTAATCTAATCATTTATTTCAAACATTTCAAAAATCATAAAACAATTCCACATTAACATGCATAAAGTCCCTTAATAAGCCTTTGAGAGTTTGAAAACACTTTAGAAATGATTTGAGACTAAATCGGAAAAATCTGAAAATTTTTGAAAAAAGTTTAAAAATTTTTAATTGCAAGGTTTAAACGACTGTCACATGGCCAAGTCATACGCCCGTGTGTCTGGCCATGTCGGCATTCGAAGTAGGGACACACAACCATTTCTGTGCTTGTGTAACTCTCTGACTTAGGTCACACGACCAAGCCACACACTCGTGTGCCAGGCTGTGTACCCTTTGAAATGGCCTCGCACGCCCTTGTGTTAGCCGTGTGTCTCACACGGCCAAGTCATACACCCGTGTGTCTAGCTGTGTGGACCTAAAATGTGCCTTAAACAAGAAATTTACCAATTCCTATATGCTTGGACATTAAACAACTCAAAAACCTCGTTTAACCTGTTTAAAACACAATCAAACACATTCAAATTATGCCAAAATAATCATCCTAGGTGCCTAACCAATGTATCCTCATTGGTACCACGTTTATATCATCAATTCATATCACCAAAGCATCATTCAAATCCAAATTATAAACATACCAAATTCAATCCATTTTGCCTAGTTCATAAGCACTTAAACATCAACTTAAATTCACATGCACATATCTAGATTTGGTTCAAATTACCATGCCATATATGGCTTCAAACACAAACACATGTTTATATGTATATACCAAACCAAAATTACATTTATAACCTTATTTACAATCCTTCCACAAAATAACTATCATTTAAACATCCTAGGTACATGGCGACACAAAAGATAAACATCACCACATTTGAGTTCGGGATCGTTGTTGGATGTTGAATCGGCGATCAAAAGTGAAGTACTTAATTTACGCACGGAAAAACAAAATGGTACACTTAGCAAAACTCAATGGTATTTCAATAATCTGAACATGTAAAGACAAGATAATATAATATGCACAATTGAATTATAAGCAAATATTAATTTCTAGTATCATAACTATCATATGCTAGTCTTTTTAATTAATTCATATTAGCATATCACTTTATATTATATTCAACTTTCACATGCTATCATATTTCATTTGTTAAACAATGTCCCAATTCACACAATTGTTATATAAATAGTTATTCACATATCAAACCACATTTATTTGTACAATAGAATTAGCCATTCAATACTCAATTCATGAATACATCATTTCATACCATACTCAATTCTCATCACTTGCTATGTAATAGCTTTTCACAATTTGATCCACATGTCATTTAAAAAATTACCATTATTCATTCCATTCCAATTCACGAGTACATAACTCATGTATCTATTTTTTATGTTTCAAACCACTATCCCAATTTTAATTCACATACAATATCATCTAATATCAATCATAGTACCATTTATTTAAGTACCCCTATTAACACGACTCGGACTCAAATGGATACACAGATCCAACCAACACACTAGTTTGGCACCCAGTGCCTCATTGGATAAATCCGAAGTCATATGTGCTCAGCGCTAGATACATTAACACTCAGTGTCTCATCGGTTAGGCCGAAGTAAATTGGCACCCAGTACCCATCGAGTCGAGGTCAAAGTAATCCCTGAACTCTTCCTATCCTATGGTATGCAAACTATAACTGACTCTGCCCGATGCAGTTACTAGGGTTTAATTTCACATTTCAGATGTAACCAATATCCAATACTAATTTATCATATAATCACATATATACACATAAATTAAATTCAATCTATAATAATCAATATCCAACTTTCATATTAACACATATATTCATTTCAATTCAATAATCAATACATTCAATATGTATCTACCAATTCAATCCATTTCAATCAATTATCAAAATGTCAATTACTCACCTCAACAATTACCATATGCATTAAATTAAATTATAACAATTAATAACTAAGTTCGGATTATAAAAATACAAACTAGGAATTCTGAGCTATTCGACGTCGATTTTATCTTTCACCTTTTTAGTCGAGGATTCCGGTACGACGTTAGCTACGGAATTAAAACAATAAAAATTAATCAATACAATAAAATTTCAATTTCATATTGAATTTTGAATATTTAAAATTTTACTCAATATTTTTCTAAATTCCAATTTAGTCCCTAAACCTGGACTAATTTTTATTCTTCACATTTAATTCTATATTTTCATATAAATTCCACTTTAAACTAAATTTAACTCCTTATTTTTACTTAAACACCTAAATTTTAAAATTTTCACAATTTAGTCCATAATACTCAAATTTTACAATTTGTTCTACAATTTAATCATTTTTCTTTCTAACTTAAAAATCTATCAATTTAATCTCTAATACTAAAATTATTCAACATTGACAACACTTAAAAACTTAATAATTGCTAAAATTTCAACATGGGTCGGGTAACTCCAGGTACCGGGACTCCGAAAATATAAAAATTACAAGAAAAAGGACTAAATTGACTAACTAATTAAACTTTGAAAAATTGGAGTTCTAAGACCGTGCATCTCCTTCTTTTCTTCTTTTTCTTTCTTTCTTAGTTTGTATGGCTTTCTCTCTCTTTTTTTTATTATACATTAATTAATTATTATTATATAATATATATACATTTACTTAATTATTATGTTTTCTTAATATTATAATATATTTTAACTTTAACTATTATAATATATTTTCTTAATTAATGGAATAAGTTATAATTACTTCTTTAGTCCCTTTAATTATTCTTTAATCTATAATTCAACTTTCACCCTATACACAATTTAGTCCTTATACCTAATTACTTTTAATTCAAGTAAATTTGCTTAACCAAAACCTAATTAACTACACAACTAACTTCGTAAAGTCTGATTTACGGGAACGGAGTTTCAGGAATGCACTTTCCAACAACCCTGACTATCGGGTCATTACATTCTCACATTGACATTACATGATAGATAGAAAAGTAATGTGATCATGGGTCATTTGTCTAAGATAGATGTTACAAAAATCAGTTTGAAAATAGTGGAATAGTGCATAGCGAAATTTTCAAAAATTTCTTTTGAAATCGTCCAATTGTGATGTTTATGGCACTAAATCTATTTCTTTGGATTGTACCTGTGTTTTGTACAAGGCAGATTAAATTATTCACAGCTTTCAACCACTCGATTTTCTCAGCTATCCTTTGTTAGAGTGTGGACTTTATCTACAAGTTGATGAAAACTCTATGTGAAACTTTTAAGTTAGAAACCAAAAGACGAATTTCATAAAAAGATAGAATTTATTTAGAAAACAACTTTTCTATATTTTAACAGAATATCGATGTATAAGAGACATGTGTTTGACCTAGCCCTTAGTCTCTATATATAAAGAGAATAATAAGACTTTCTGTAAAACAAGAAGAAATTGAATAATAATATTTTAATAGGAAAGCGACTCCCATAGGGAGTGTGTATGATAGATGTGGTGGCAACCCTTAGAAACCCCTTTTGGGACTAGGATTTGCCGCCTCTACTTATTAAACTAGGCCTAATTCGGGCTTTATTATTTTTTGGGTCAATTATATGCGCTAATTAATCTTTAAATCAACTTAGACAATTTTCTTAGCCTAACAAATAATTTCCCATGCCCAAAAAATATTATTTATTTATTTATATTAATTAATTAAACTAATTAAATTATTTTCTCACTTCAAAATCTAGTTCCATTAAAGTCATAACCACTTTACCATACTAGAAACTAGGAGCAAATTAATTTAATTAATCTTGTTCTTTTGAAACTATGATAACTTAATTAATTTAATTTCTACTTCGAACTTCAATTATTTCATTTTATATTAATTAAATAATAATTTAAAGATATAAATTAATTTTTGAGTCATCTCTTATTATAACGAGAAAACACATTCACTGAATACGATCTATTTCTCTAGTTTGTCGTTCCACATTTTTCCATTTTATCAATTAATGCAAACCACCAAGGTTATACCGAGCTAGCTCTCCCTATTATAATTTCACATATATAATTAGAGCTCAAATAGTTTGTACTTAAGTCCAACTCTTTATCTATTAATTACAATATTTTTTTTATTTATGAAGTGATTCCATTAAAATATCATGACCAAGCTCTCCCCATTATACACCATTACAAAAGCTACTTTACTAAGTGCCCATCCAATGACCTTGCTATATATGCATTGCCCTCGTAGGATATTTTTAATCTATTTGGCATAAATTTATTATTTCAATAGGATCCTATTTTATCTTACGATAACCATTATATATTCCTTCATGAAAAGTCAATTACTAACAAATAGTAATTAAATAATTTATTTTAAGACAAATGACCCATGGCCACGTAACTTTTCATCCATCACATAATGCCGATGAGAAGATATCATTTACCTTTTATTGGTTTACGAATTCCACTAATGTAAAATGAAGCTATGTCATGTAGAAATCGTATACTCAACGTACTAGTTGTCAACTCTATTATCAATTGAACACAGACTATTAATACATTAAAGTATATGAGTCTTACACACAGTTTATTACTTATTCAGAATTGAAGTAATACACATTATAAACATAACAGATGAATAAATCTATAAACGAAGCTATCTAACAAATGAATAAATCTATAAACGAAGCTATCTAACGAAACTTAGAATTGATTGTAGGTCTCTTCTCATGTAATTTATCTAGCACAACCAGAGGCGCATCTTTAGAGTTTATTTAATCCAACACCAGTGAAAGGCTCGTATCCCTTATATCTGCTAACGTACGTGAAGAAACAAATTCCACGGCTAAATCCCTGACATCTTCTTAGCAATGGAACGATATTGATAAAACATTCATGAAGGTAGAACCACTGTAGATGTTTCGAACTCTCTCTCTTAGCCTATCATCAAGAAAGGAGATTAGAAGCAAGTTGCCTAAAATTCTCCTCACATTTACACTTAGTAATCCAACCATCTTTATATTCTCCCTAAGCTTGAACACATCAGAATAAACCATTAGTTGTTCCAACCATGCATTTTTCAATAGATCTAATTCCTCATCATTCGCATGTTCCACAACCTTCTTCATTTGAATGGATTTACCCCCACCACTTTTGTCACAAACCTCGTCACCATTTAAGCCATTTTTTTGATTCCAATCATACTTCGCATCATTCTCGCTCCAATGTAGATCATTACCCTCATATTGTTAGAAATAAATAAACAAGATTATAAATGTGGAAAAAGAACACTAATTTCATTTATGAAAAATGCAAAATTCATCCTAATGAATCGAAGAGTAACTAATTTTATTTAGCTTGTAAATAAAATAATATTAGTTTCCAATAAACTTTGGTTACTTATAAAATTTCTTTTTTCGAGAGTATGTTACTTATAATTATGAGTCACAAAAAGCTAAATTTCAGTGCTTTTTATCGTAAACTCCATGCATGCAACTTGAAGTTTCCATATGGCATGGCAAGCATAACTTGAATTGTGGCATGACAAGCACAAGCTGAAATTGTTTTCTTGTCCACAATCATATTTGATATTATTATATTATTAAAATTCGTAAAATTAATAATCGAAATCTGTTAGAGAATGGCCCTCCATGCAGCTTGTTATAGGCCAATTTTGGGCCCATTCACATTAAACCCCATAAGCCCATTTACATTACAATACTTGGAGCCCAATAAGATAAACCCAATTACCCATTTACCCCTTTTAACTACCCAAACCCGAATGGCCCATTTACACCCAAATCCCTTGACCCATTTACAACTTTATTACCCCTAACCCTAAGCTAGCCCAACCAAAACCCTAGTCCCTAAATTCGACTGACTCAGCCACTTGCCTCTCCCCAATCTCCCATGTTGTCTACCACCAGCACCATCACACACTCCCACCGCACCTGCAAAGACAAAGGAAGGAAGCAAGCACGCAACAATAGTAAAAAATAATAGAAAAAGAACTTGTAAAGGCTATAAAAGCCGAAATGAGATCAATGTACAGGGGAGCTGTTTTGAGAAATAAAAATATCAGATCTTTGAAATAAAAGCCGAACAATGTGTTAGTACACAAAAATAAACAAAGCAGTCCAAAGAAAAAAAGTCAAAAACGCCAAAACAGTAACCGAAACCTTAAGGTGATTTTCCTTTTTTTAAATCGGTTTCTTTTACTCCTTTCTCGTTTACTCAATCACATATACATATATATATACATATATTATTAAGTAAAAAAATTACCTTTTCCGGCCATCGTGGACAGTGGCCGGCGGCGGCGGCCGGCAACGGTCCGGCGATCAGACCGGTGACCGGTCCATGGCCGGAAGTCCTCCTCCTTCTCCCTTCTCTCTTCCTTCTCTCCTTTTTTTTTCTTTCTCTCTTCACCAAATGATTTTTTTTGTTAATTTTGGCCTTTATATAGCCTCACAAAACGACGTCGTTTTGATGCGACCCGGTCCGACCCGACCCGACCTGCCTCAGGATCCGCGTGTTTTTGGAAAAGGGGGAATTTGCGCGTACAGTCCTTCCACGTTTTCAAGCTTTTGCAATCAAGTTTTTTTATTTTAAAATTTGCCCCATGAAGTTGTCGCGCTTTTCAATTTAGTCCCCATTGATATATTGTGTTTTGATGGGAAGGAATATTTGCTATTTTAGTCCTCCCAAGTTATGCGCGTGTAGCATTTTGATCCTTTTTCTTTATTTCTCTTTAAAATTACCCCAAAACTTTGTTTTTGTTCAAATTTAGTCCTTTTTTAGATTTTAGTTTATTTTCGTATTATCTTTGTTATTTTATTCCATTTTAAATATTATTCAATTATCGTTATTATTATATTAGTGTATATTTTATTTACATACGTATATGTATTTATATCTACATAGTATTTTTTAAATTATCTTATTTTAATATTATTATATTATGTTTAGTTTTTTTGAATTTCTATATTATTATTATTATTGTTACTTATTATTATTACTGTTATGTACATATTATTTATACTATACTTAATATTATTATTATTATCATTATTATTATTATTATATTTACTATTATTATTTATAAATATTAGTGTATATTTTATTTTAATAACATTATATTATGTTTACTTTTTTGAATTTCTATATTATTATTATTGTTACTTATTATTATTACTGTTATGTACATATTATTTATACTATACTTAATATTATTATCATTATTATTACATTATCATTATTATTACATTACTATTATTATTTATAAATATTAGTGTATATTTTTATTATATATATTTATATATACTCTTTACGTATGGTATTTTTTAACATTATTATATTTACTATTATATTTATATATCTAATATATTATATTTTATTTTCCTTACCTCATTATTACGTCATACTTTCTTTTGTATTTTTACTATTATTGCTATTATTGTTATTATTATTATTATTATTATTTATTATATTTATATAATATTATTAATAGGTACTTTTAACATTATTGTTTCTAATATGTAAATGCTATGTAAATACTTTGAATACCATATTATGTATGTATTATTATATCTATTTTTATCCCTATTATATTGTTAATACTAGTATATACATTTTATTATACGAGTATATATATACTTTTATACATAGTATTATTTTCATATATCATTATATTTATTACTATACCTATTATTTTCACTGTCATCATTTATTATTTTATTTTAATATTATTATGTATATATTTTTCATATACATCGTGTACATACATTTTTCAATATTTATTTTATATATATATGTATATATTATATATATTTTAACATTACTAGTTATATATTTTTACTATCTTATGTATATACTTCAAACACTATATATAGTATATTTCTAACACTATTACTATTTATATATATATATATTTTACGTACATACTCTCAATATCTTTATTATGTATATATTCATTGTTTTTATTTCACGTTGGATGCTATTATTACGTTTAATATATCGCATGCATTGTTATTGTTTTAATATTTTTGTCATATTTATTATTTGTTTCAATGTATTTCCAACTCGTTTATTTTTTGTCTCCCGCCCATTTTATATCATTTTGTTGTTCATTACTTTAAAGATTTTTATTCATGTTTTTATTAATTTCAATAAATAAGGCAATGTTTCGCATTCTGGAACATCGAAGAATTTTGCCCTAACTTACGGGGTTTCGGTTCTCTTGTTGGTTCTAAATAGCTAAATATCCTTTTGAGTTTTGAAATACACAGATTTCCAATATAAATTAAAAGACGACCTTGTGCTCGGGAATTCATGGTATTGTGTCCTAACTTACGGATGTGATACTCCGATATCTCGAGATAAGGAAATCTTTAAACAAATCAATTTAAGCCAATTCAAGAATTTTAAAATCAGTATTAATAGAAAAGATCGTATTTCAAGTCTTTTCCCGATTTTTAATTTTCGACATTAAGACACTAACTAATCAATTCGGTACCAATTTTTGGGCGTGTCGATGGTGCTAATCCTTCCTCGCACGTAACTGACTCCCGAACTCATTCTCTCAAGTTTCGTAGACCAAAGGCCCTGTTTTAGTAAACTAAAATTAATTTATTAAAACAAAGGTGATCCGATCACACCTAATAAAAGATCGGTGACGACTCCCATTTTAATTTTCACTTTCAAACAAAGTCGATCCCCGTTTTCAAAAGAATGGTTTCGACACAGCTCATGCAACCAAAGAGAAGCTCATGCACGTAAGAATTCATGCACATAAGTCTTGCGGATGAAATATGAAGAAGTAGCTGCTGCAGCATTACTGGATGAAATACATGCAACTGAGGATGTTAATGCTACTGTTTCATCTTAGTTTCATTTTGTTACTTTTTAACAATGTTTTGTAATTTAGTTTATTTTGAACTATGTTTGGATGACAATTGATGTAACTTGATGGTAAAATAGCTTATCACCAGCTTTGCTTAAGTGTGCAAGTCAAATTTATCTAGTTCCAATGAATTAAGTGGAGTTAGGTAATGTTTAGGTGATGTATTTGTTGTTTTTGACCAGTTATTGTTTGGTATATGTAATGGCTTCATGCCAAAGTTCATAGTAATGAAAATTCATCAGAATTTCATCCAAAAATACTCTTTCTTTTCTTGCCTTCAATTTTATTCTGTTTTTCAAGCTCAAATCTCCTGACTTGAATTTTCAAGTTTTCTTCATTCTTCATCCGGATTCATTACATTGTTGTTTAAGCTCCATACTAAAGTCCATACTTCTTCCAGATAAAGTTTCCCAAAACACCAACAATTGGTATCTAGAGCCAAATTCTTAGTGGGCCTGTAGAACCATGTCTTCATCAGGATTCTCACCAGTGCCACCACCAGTGTTCAATGGAGAAGGCTGCCACATATGGGTAGTAAAAGTGAATAACTACCTACAAGTATTTGATTTGTGGGAGGTTGTCAACTCAGATGTCGAACCAGCACCTCTAAAACCAACCCAATAGTGGCTCAAATCAGACAACATTCTGATGAAAGGACCAAAAGGCACAAAGCCATGTCCTACATTCAAAACTGTGTGTCTGATGTTATCTTCACTAGAATCATGGCTTGTGAGACTCCAAATCAAGCTTGGGACAAGCTCAAAGAGGAGTTTAAAAGTACAGAAAGGACAAGGTAGCAGCAGTTGTTGAATTTGAGAAGGAAGTTCGAGAACTTGAAGATGAAGGAGGAAGAAACTATCAAACAGTATTATGATAGGATTATGGTTGTGGTAAACAGCATAAGGTTACTTGGAGAACAATTTAGTGAGGCAAGAATCGTGGAGAAGGTACTCTCAACATTGCCTGAAAGATATGAGGCAAAATCTCATCCCTTGAAGATTCGAGAGACCTAGCAAGTATCTCCTTAACTGAGCTCATCAATGCTCTTTATGCTCAGGAGCAAATAAGAGCTAGCAGGATGGATGAGCACCAAGAAGGTGCTTTTCAAGCTAAATCCAAGGCTGCCTCGAGCACTATTGCCTACAAAGGCAAAAAGAATTGGAAAAACAGGCCTAAGCCTGATGCTGCAAGAAGATGGGATCAACCTTGCAGGCACTGTAAAAGAGCAGGTCATCCAGAAGATAGATGTTGATTTAAACTAAATGCTCTATGCCAACATTGCAAGAAAAAGGGGCATGTTGAAAAGGTTTGCAAAAACAAAGGTAGACCTAGGCAGAATCAAGCACAACAGAAAAATGCTGAAGCTCAAATGGCTGAAGATAGTAGTAACCATGAGGAGCAGGTATTTGCTGTGTCATGCTCAGCTGGCCAGAAGAAGGGCTCAAAAGGATGGCTTTTGGACAGTAGTTGCACTAAACACATGTCACCAGATACAACCATTTTCAAAACCTTGGATAGAAGCTGTAAAACCAAGGTGAAAGCTGGTAATGGGCAGTTTATCAAGGCTGAAGGAAAAGGGGAAGTGTTGATATGCACTCCCACAGGCAACAAAATCATATCAAATGTATTGCTAGTACCTGAGATTGATAGGAACCTTCTCAGCATTGCTCAATTGATGGAAAAAGGCTATTCAGTTGTGTTCAAGGGCAAGGAGTGCCAAATTACTGATCCAAACGGATCAAGCCTCATGTCAGTCACTATAACTGATAAATGCTTTGAAGTCAACTGGCCAAGTGGCTCACACTCAGTCTTCACTGTCTCTACTAAAGATTCCAAGCTTCGGTACCAAAGGCTTGGTCATACCAACTACAGATCCATGAACTAGCTAACCAAAGAAGATCTGGTTGATAACTTTATCAACTCAGTTGAAGAGGAGGAGGTTTGTGAGGTTTTCCAGATAGAAAAACAAGCTAGACAACCATTTCCTGCAAAATCAACCTGGAGAGCTTCAGATAAGCTGCAGCTAGTACACACTAATATGTGTGGCCCCATGAACACTCAATCATTGAATGGCAGCAAGTATTTCATTCTTTTCATTGATGATTTTACAAGATACTGTTGGATTTACTTCTTGAAGAACAAGTCAGAGGTAGGTTTTTTTTTTGAAGTTTAAAGCTGCAGTAGAGACTGAAATAGGTTGTAAGTTGAAGACCTTGAGGTCAGACAATGGGATTGAGTATACTTCATCTGGGTTTAATACCTTTTGCGATGAAGTAGGCATTAAACACCAGCCCACTAACACTTATACACCTCAACAAAATTGTGTAAGTGAAAGGAAAAATAGAAGCTTGATGAATATGGCCAGATGTTTGCTATTCCAAAAGAATTTGCCTAAGACCATGTGGGCTAAAGCAGTTAATACTGCTGTTTATATTTAGAACAGGCTACCAACCAAGGCATTGGACCATAAGACTCCATTTGAAGCTTGGTTCGGGTTTAAGCCATCATTGGCTCATTTGAAGGTCTTTGGTTGGCTTTGTTACAGCCATGTACCAGCTGTGAAGAGGGACAAGTTGTCAAAAAGGGCCAAACCTGGTATTCTGGTAGGCTACAGCTCAATCAAGAAAGGTTATATGATCTTGGATCCTTCAACAAACAAAGTCCAAGTGATCAGGGACGTGGTGTTTGATGAGAAGGCATACTGGAATTGGGAAATAAATGAACCCCAGGATGTTTCTGAGGAACTCATAGTAGGCCAGATTGAACCTGATCAAGTTGGTCCAGAAATGAACATAGATGATGTGCCAGTCAGAGGGAACAGACCTTTAGCTGAAATTTATAAAAGAGCACAAGTTGCTATAATGGAGCCAACCAGTTTTGAAGAAGCTGAAGCTGATGAAGGATGGAAGTAAGCCATGATTGATGAAATTAAGATGATTCAGAAGAATCAGACATGGGAGCTGACTGAAAGACTTGCCAACAGAAAGACCATTGGTGTAAAATGGGTCTATCGAGCCAAACAAAATGTTGATGGCAGTTTAAACAAGCTAAAAACTAGACTTGTTGTCAAGGGGCTCAGTCAACAATATGGTCTGGACTACATGGAAATTTTTGCACCAGTAGCCAGGCTTGATATAATCAGATTGTTAGTTGCTTTGGCTACACAAAAGCAATGGATCATACATCAACTAGATGTGAAGTCAGCCTTCCTCAATGGATTCCTTGAAGAAGAAATTTATGTAAAACAGCCTGAAGGATTCAAAGTGCCTGGTGAAGAGCACAAAGTGTACAATTTGAAGAAAGCATTGTATGGCTTAAAACAAGCTCCTAGAGCCTGGTGTGCCAGAATTGATAGCTACTTGATTAGTTTTGGGATTCGAAAGAAGCATCAGTGAACCAACATTGTATGTCAAGAAGGAACAGGCTGAAACACAGCTCATTGTGTCCCTTTATGTGGATGATCTCTTGGTGACAGGAGGAGATCAGATTATGTTGGCTGATTTCAAGGCCAAAATGAAAGACATGTTTGAGATGTCTGACTTGGGGCAAATGACATATTTCCTTGGAATAGAGGTGCTGCAAACACAAAGTGGAATCTTCTTGGGACAGAAGACATTTGCTGCAAAAATCTTAAGCAAATTCTCTATGGAGAATTGCAAGCCAACAGGCACACCTATGGCTGTTGGAATGAAGTTGTCAAGCTAAGGGGACCATGAACAGGTCAGTGAATCTACCTATAGGAGTCTAGTTGGTTGCTTATTGTACTTAACAACTACTAGACCGGATATCATGTTTTCTGTAAGTATACTATCGAGATTCATGCATTGCTGCAACACACAGCATTTTCAAGCAGCAAAAAGAATGCTCAGGTACATCAAGGGTACTTTGAGCCATGGGATACAGTTTAGAAAAACTAAAAATTTGAAGTTGATAGGCTATACTGACAGTGACTGGGCTAGTTCAAAAGATGATATGAAAAGCACTTCTGGTTATGCATTCACAATAGGCTCAGGAATGATCTGATGGAGTTCAAAGAAGCAATCTATAGTGGCTCAATCAACAGTAGAAGCTAAGTATGTTGCAGCTGCAAGTACTGTTAATCAAGCCATTTGGCTGAGGAAAATCCTAGCTGATTTGAACCTACATCAAAGGGAAGCAACAGAGATCTATTGTGATAACATGTCTGTTGTTGCAATTGCAAAGAATCCTATTTTTCATGGTAGAACAAAGCATTTCAGCATCAAGCTACATATGGTAAGGGAAATGGAACAAGCTCGAGAGGTAGAGTTGATTCATTGCAATTCAGAAGAACATGTTGCTGATATCTTCACAAAGGCTCTTGGTGTGTCAAGGTTCATCAAATTGAGGAAGCAATTAGGAGTCAGCAGCATGGAGATCAAGGAGGAGTGTTAGAGAATGGCCCTCCATGCAGCTTATGCAACCAAAGAAAAGTTCATGCACGTAAGAATTCATGCACATAAGTCTTGCAGATGAAATATGAAGAAGTAGCTGCTGTAGCATTACTGGATGAAATACATGCAACTGAGGATGTTAATGCTACTGTTTCATCTCAGTTTCATTTTGTTACTTTTTAACAATGTTTTGTAATTTAGTTTATTTTGAACTATGTTTGGATGACAATTGATGTAACTTGATGGTAAAATAGCTGATCACCAGCTTTGCTTAAGTGTGCAAGTCAAATTTATCTAGTTCCAATGAATCAAGTGGTGTTAGGTAATGTTTAGGTGATGTATTTGTTGTTTTTGACCGGTCATTGTCTGGTATATGTAATGGCTTCATGCCAAAGTTCATAGTAATGAAAATTCATTAGAATTTCATCCAAAATTACTCTCTCTTTTCTTGCCTTCAATTTTATTCTGTTTTTCAAGCTCAAATCTGCTGACTTGAATTTTTAAGTTTTCTTCATTCTTCATCCGAATTCATTACATTGTTGTTTAAGTTCCAGACTAAAGTCCATATTTCCTCCAGATAAAGTGTCCCAAAACACCAACAAAATCAACCCTTTCGAACTTGAAGCATGATTCACATTTTACACACCGTTGATCATTGTCAATTATAAAGAATTGAAAGAAACAATATATTAATTTGTCTTGGATTTTTTGTGCATGGCATCTTGAATTATCATTTCATGATTGAATAAGTTAACCAGGGGAAAAGGAAAACACAGATATTGCAATAACATAGGGGTCAGACCTCGTCGAGTTTGACATTGATTTGCCTCCAATGAATAACACTGTCCAAAAATAGAAATGGGGGGAATTATGAGGTGTAGATCAGGTGCAGCCATGGAGGTGGTGAAGGTGCGAGTGAAATAGATCAAATTTGATCAAATAGAGTCAACTGAGATGCTGTTTCAATGATAACAGCGGGACCCCCTCTGTTGATATTTTACTAAATTCTTCCTAGTAGCTAGTTAATTTGGTAAACACGGGGAACCTCTTTTAAGCTAGCTATGATCAATCTAAACCATCAAATCTCATTTTATATATAAAAAAAAAGTCAGTTTACCAAGATCATTTTCTTATAATTGAAGCAAAATGGGTCATGGAAGACAGGGATGGATGCAAAAGAGAGGAATAGTTTAAAAGAAATTGTTAAACAATATTATATGTATAGCAATATTAGCATTACGATAACAGTATTCTTCCGTAGAACAGAAGGTATTTGAATCCTAATATAGCACAACATTTTCCTAATGAAATTGTAGGCATGTTTTTCCAATCGTAGGTTGAAAATAGAAAAAGAATTGCAGATGAATGATAAAATTTGATCCTAAACCACTTGAATCGCATAAGTAAACTAAATTATTATACCCAGGATACAATTATATAAGTATATAGAAGAGGTGGAGGAGATGGCCCCATTAACCATACAAACAGATTACATATAGAACACAAACTAGCTTTTTGTCTGACTAGAAATCCGGGGTTGCACTGTCTGTTGCTTTTCCTCAAAGGTCCTCTAAAGCTTGAAGGTTACTCTCGTGATCTAAACAGCATCTTTTGCTTTTGCTTTTGTATATCGCAATAGCCTCTGCTGTATGTGTGAACTGTTACAAAAGGGATGGTTACCACTGTTTCTTTTTTCAAGGTTCATCATGTTGAATATATATATAAGTATTGGAGTTGTCCCACAAAGCAGTTACAGTTGAGAAGAAGCAATCCTATGTAGAGTGTGGGGTTTCCCCTTAAGGTAAGTCCAGCATTTGCAATTGGAGGATAATCGGGCGATGTGCCCTGTAATTGCATTCACATTTGAATTGCTACTAGGAAATAAGGTCTTGCCCTTCTCTTGCAAGTTCCCTAACCTTGGTCCTCCTCTTTTTTATTTTTCTATTTTTCCGCACAACTCCAAATAACAAGTTTAGAGGATGTTAGCATATGTTATCCTCAAAGAGAAAGGGTTGGGGAGGAGGGGTGTATTGATTTGGTACCATGAAAGAGCTAGTTTGGGATGCTTTTACTAATTAATTTGAAATTCATACCTGAATATTTCGAATTAGTGTCGATTTTTTTAATGTTGAGTTTGTTTTACAAATTCAAAGCCATTTTTTTGGCTCAATTTTATTTTGGATTAGTATTAATTCTTGTCTTTATGAATTTGATCTTCAACGTTGTAGTTTGAATAAATTTGATTTGACTGAATGGTATAAGTAGAACTATTTTAATTGATAAAGTTTATTAGATTATTATTAAATATTATAAAACATAATTAGGATATAGTTTCCTTTGACCTTGAATAACTCTTAATAGGATTGGTGAGATTTAAGTTAGATTCAAATTTAGATAGAGCCTATATATTATCTACGCAAAATAGGATTCGGATTTGAGCACTTAAGGGCTCGGAATCTCAATCTTTGTCCGCAATACCAAAGTTTTATCATCCCATTACCTTTATATTTAAATCTATATCTTATATAAATATGTTTTTAACACAGATCAAAGGCAATGTTGTTTGAATTGGATTGAACTGGCAGAATGAATCAGAAATTGATTGAGGTATCAATCTGAATGAATTAGCAACTAGATCGATTTTGGTTCTTGAACTTGGATATTATCAAGATTTAATGATTTTACAGGTGTTCTTGGAATATGATTGGATTGATAGGTCGGACCGATTGGATCCAAAACAGACCAATATACTAGTCCAAATAAAGAAGTTGAACCAATTGAATCAGAAAATGCTTGAAATGGGAAAAAATCAAAAATTGAGACAAAAACTAGTGGTTGAACAGATTTAACAATTTTTAAAAAAAAATTATGAATTTTTAATTAATTAATCAATTATTATTGGTTCAACAATTGAACCGATCAAGCCAATTGAATCAAGAACTTGGTTTGACCGGTTCAACCACTTGTTTGGTTATTAGAAACTCTAAGATTGTACCACGTGCTTACCTAAAAATTTATATAAATTTCTTAATTTTCAAGTGATGGTGTGGCACTAATCTCAAAGTGTCACATCATCAAACTTTTATAATTTTCAAATTTAGGGACTAAAATGAATTCAATAATGAAATTCATGTATCAAAATGGATAAAAAAGTATAAATACCTAAATGGACGTGATTACTAAATTTAAGGGCCAAAATCATATTTATCCAAGTAAGTAAAACTTCTGCATCAATGTTCAAAAAGGTCGTAGCAATGGGCCAGCAACCATCTGAGTAAGGCAATCAACTAGCCCAATAAGTGAGGTCGTAGCAATGTCTTGTGGATTCCTATTTGTGGCTTGGGTTTGTTTAACTTAAAATAATTTTTAAAAATAGATTAATTTTCTGAAATATTTAAATGATTTTATGTAAAATATTTTTTAAAATCATTTTTTAAATTTTTTATAAAATTATATATCATGTTATGGTATTATATTCAGATTTATACTTACTAAAATTTTGATACATTAATATATATATGTGCCATAATTATATTATTTTTAAGAATTTTTATTTATGCCGAAGAATGGTGAGGATGAAAGAGTCAAAGATTTTATGAGAATGTGAGATTTATTAGTGGCTTTTTGAGTAGGTGTGTATCAAATTTGTTGAGGTGCGCTTGAATTGGTCTGTAAGATTAAAAGGTAAGAGAATCAAAATTGGCAATTCAATTGTTGTATGATGCTTAAGATTCCATGGTTATAAAGAGAGTAAAAATATCTTAATTTAATAAAATAAAAAAGAAGATGATAAAAGGCATGAGAGGGATAATACCTCGTGATCCAATGCTTGCTCCTTATTGGTTGTTGGTGTAATAAGTAGTGTCGCATTATACCAAGTGAATTTGATAGTGCTTCACAATTGATATATTTCTCTTTATTTATATTAAGATTATTACTTAGATCCTAGAAAAACAGAAGACGTGTAAGAGAATAAAAGAAGACGAACCGAGAGATAAATCTTAGCAATGGTCTTGTGGGTGTGATGATGTTGGTGGTGAGAGAATGCAAAGATGATGTTTTCAGAAAATAAAAATGGAAGACACTTACATGTTTGTTTTATTTTTCTGTAAATTATTTTATATTTATCAATCTTTTTCCTTATAATAACATACTTTTCAAAAAATAAAAACGGTCAAAACATTTGGTTAAAGTTCATTGGTGTCTATATCATTTTTAAAACAAAATTATTTTTAGTCTCTATTCTTAAAAGAAAATTTTTAATCCCTAAACATTTGAAAATTGATATTTTAGTTTCTACACGTTAATTTTGCCATTAATGGAATGACTTTACTTAACAGTGGTTGATGTAGCATTAAATAAAATATTACAACAAAATAAAAGTTTATTGGTCTTGAAACAAATGGAATTATGTCGCTTAATGGCGACTAATATGGACCAAACTATAAATAATTTAAACTGTACAAAAAAACAAAAGAACTTAAAACAATTTGAGAGTAAAAGCAAAATCAATTTCTTACATTTACTCATTTTTTCAAAATTGTTGTTTAACTTTTTATTTGATTTATTTTTTTAATGCTACATTAGTTATCATTAAGCTACTTCATTCCATTAAAAGTAGAGTTAACATATAGGGATTAAAAAATATATTTTTTTTGAAAGGAAAAATATTAACTTTTCAAATGTAGAAAGATTAAAACATTCCTTGACTAAAATGAACATAGAGAGACTTATAGTAAACTTTAACCTAACGAGTTTTTCAACGTACCACTTATCAGAACAGTTTCATTTATTAATAAGTTAATTTATCCATGAATAGTTTCACAGAAAAACTATTTGGGCAAAAATTGATAGGTATGTAACATGACATCAAATTTTATAATTAAATAGCAAGTGTTGACTAATCAACTATTTTACCCATCATTTGAAACCCTTATTGAATCGGGTTAAGTGGCATGCCAACAGCCATCTTTTACCTTCACTCGAGGATCTTAGGGCATGTGATACAAGGATTAGGGTAAATAACCGGAATTCTTTTAAATTAGTTGGTAAGTTTTATTTTCTCCAAAAGAAATTTAAGTAAAATACATATATTTGAAACTTTATTTAATCAAGTTTAATGAAAATAAAATTTGATTAAAATAAATATCCAATTATCTTTAATTATGATAAAGCAATTTTTACATGATTCGAGAGTCCACTTTAAAATACACCAATAACACGAAATATCCAATGATACGAACTCGTGAGAGGTAAACTTATTTGAGTTCAAGTTTGAAACATCAGCCAACTTGCGATGTATTTTTTTGTTAGGATTCGAGTATTTCTAAATTGAGTTGTCCTCTTATGAATCGAAAAGCTATCTATTAATTTTACAACACACTTCAAAACACGTCAGTTCAAGTTTGGGAGCTTAAGTTATGGTGTTATTCTATAGGCCCAAATTTTAGATTTTTATATAAGATTAAATATTTATTTATTAATTTTATTAGAGTTTATTCATTTTATTAAATATTTATTTATTAATTTTATTAGAGTTTCGGTTATGTAAGACTTGTAAAACCAAATATTAAATATTTGTATTATTATTAGGCTTAATGGTATAAAAGGCTTCAAAGGTTTTTAAAAAAAAATCAATTAAGCCCTTCTAATCTTTTTTCACTCAATTAAATCATTCAATTGAGAAAATCAATTAAATAGAACTTTTGACCATTAAAAACTAATGAAACTAATAACGTGGTAGTTACAATTAGTTTAAATTGTTTTTAAAGTTTCATTTTTTTCACATGGTAGAGTGGCATGGAAATTTAAAAAAAAATTATGACATGAAATTTATTTATTAAAATAATAAATTTATAAATAAAATAAATTTCTTTTTTATTACCTTTTCTTCTTCAATTTCAAACTTCTTCTCAAAATGAAGAACCTTTCCTTTTCTAAAACTAACCGTCACCGCTACCATCTTGTTGCCAGTAAAGCTCTTTTCGGTTCTCGTTTTAACACTATAATAAAACCCTTTTTCCCTTTCTTTCTCTTTCCCAAATGATTTTCCTTGATGCTAACAGGAACTTTGTGAATCTAAACCTTGAGTTCAAAACTTAACTCATCTTCATTATCATCATTAATATCCAAATCTTTTTCTTTGTAAGTTCAATGCCTCGGAAGAATCAAAAGACCTGAGTGAATTTTTTTAGTTACCCAACATAGAACAAGTTTGCACTCTTTTACTCGATTAATGGGTGGATGTATCCACCAGAGGATTTTCTATGGAGGATTTCTAATCAAATATGAGTTACAAAGAATTTTTACAACTTTTCTTGATTCGTGTTATTGCAATATTTTTAGGAAAATTGTCAAGATTTATTTGCCTATTTTTGTTAACTAGTCACTTCTTTTTTATTTGGGTTTTATACATTTGAAACATTTGCCTTTGGCTTAATGATTTGTGTTTTGTTAATGGTATGGTTATGGTTCGTTTTTGTTAAAAATGACTGTTTAACTTCAGTGCTTAGTGGGGAAAAGGAATTAGCAATGGAGAAGGAGTTGTTTCGAATGTGTATATTTCAGTTTCACAAGTAAGTAGTGAGTGGAGGATGAAGATTGATGAAAATGAATATTAAGTTTGTGGATGGTGAAAAAAGATGAAAGCTTTATGGAATATTTTTTTTTGTAATTTTTTGAAAATGCTCTGCAAATAGTGTTTGGTTTCCAAGAAGATAAAGGAAAATTTTGATGGAGGAAAATCTACAAAACTTGAAAGTTTTTACTTTTAAACATTGAAACATAAAAAAGAAATATTTTTAAAAAATTCAATGTAAAAAAAATCCACATCATTAAAATGTATACATATTTAATGACATATTTCAAAAATAAGGTTTTTTTTTTTAACATTTATAACTGCCACATCATGAATTCTATTAGTTGTTATCTGCCAACATTTGGTAAAGGGTATATTTGATTAATTTTCTAAGTTGAATGATTCAATTGGGTGCACAAAGGTCAAAAGGACTTAATTGATTTTCTTTTTAAAAGTTCGAGCTTCTATATCATTAAGCCTCCAAGATCTCTCCGAAAACTGCTCCTATATATGCTTCTCTAATTGCTTCTCCATTGTCAACCACCAATTCTCCTTCTTTACCCCTTGAATCTTCTTCAACTTTCTCTCTTTTTGCTTCTCTCATGCTCCCATTGGTTTTTGGCTTCATCTCCTACAACAAAATTGTTTTCCTAATAGTTTAGCTCTTAATAGGTTTAGAATATTTTTTTGCAATATTTAAATAATCCATTTTTTCCTTTTAAATGAGATGGATAGGTTTTGGACTTCACCTTCATTTTATCATCCCCATTTTTATCTCTACCATTAAGGCATTTCTTCTTCATTTTCTTCAACTATTTTCCCAAATCACCATTGGAGACCTAGGGAGCTTTGGTCACCTCCTTGGCTTTGCATGGTATGGAAATTGACTTGTTTTCTTGTAATTTTTATGTTTTTGAGATCATTATAACTAGGTCCAACTAACCCGTACCTTCGTTTTTGAATCTGTTAAAAATTGGAAGTTACCATTGATGAATCTTAGTTGATTGTGATGATAATTATATGTTTGAAGCTTTGGTTATGATTTGCGGTTGTTTTGTAAAGTGATTTTAGTTAGTTTTTTATTGAAGGAGTAAATTGTTAAAATATTAAAATGACATGGTTTATTAATGAATAAAGGTGTTTTATGGATTGTTTAGAGGCTTTGAATGTTCGGCTGGTATGTGAGTCTTTAGAAATGGTTAATTTGATGATTTTCGGGTTAAAGGATTAAATTGCATAAATTGTAAAAGTTTGGGGCAATTGTGTAATTTTGAAAAATGAAATGGTATAAAATGTAGAATAAATTTGATTATGCAATGCAAGTTAGTATTGAAAAATTTTACATTTTAGATCAATACTCTGTTTATTTACGTGGAAAAAGAAAAATTACTAAATAGTCTTTGAACTTCTGTAACTATTACAATTCAGCCCAAGTAAGTTCGTTCGATTTGTAATTTAATATCTATGAATTTTATGATTGTATAATATGAAATAGTGGTTATTAACCATTCTATTTATGCAGTAAAGTTGTTTGAGAAAATGATGTTAAATTTCGACACTTGGGCTAGATGAATGTGAGATAAAGTACAACTGAATGATGGTGTGTTATGCGAGGTTGCAGTGGAGATTGATGTGGCGTGCTTTTTCTATATCTTTCCTAAGTATACCGAGGTTCAACATTTGTTGCGAACTCTCATGTTATACTACTTTGATCTAGCGTGTTATGGGGGCAGATGTATAGCCTAAGGGCTAGGCATTTAGTGTCGTGGCGTGTTATCAGTGGAATTAGCTCTTATGAGCGTTTGGCGTGTTTCGGTTGGATTACTTGTGTACTCGTATCTATAAGTCATTCATCAGGTCGTAAATTATTGTACTATAACCTATTTAATGACTTGAATGGTATGACATGTACTTGATATACTGACTTGACTCTATTGTGGATATGTATGTTTTCTTGGAAAATTACCATTTGAGCTTTGAATTGAATTATGCAACTCACCGGTTTGACATTATGGATGGCAGGAAACACTTGTTATTGAATTATTATTTATTGAATTGTTATATTTACTTCGGTAAGATTTATTGTTTCTTTAACATATGGCTATAAACATCCTCCAAAGATTTAGAAGGAACATCATTATTATTCGAATCTTCTTTAAAATCTGTTGGAAAATGGTTTGGAACAATAGTACTAAAAACAACATAAATGATCACATCTTCATCTACATCAGAATTTCTTCATCACTCCAAGTGACTATAAGTTACTTCTCCTTCTTGTTAGTATTAGAAAATTATGATTGTAAGTGTCCAAATCTCTTACATTTATAACATTGAACATCCTTCTTCCTTGTCTTACTGATGTCTACTTTATTTTCCTTCTTAATGAAATTTTTCATGCTATTTATGAGCAAGGCTAATTGATTATTTATCTCATCAATGTCCTCCATTGTCTATTTTGCTGTTGGGATAGCCTTTTGAGCATTGAACGTTACGTTCTTTGGCAAGCCTATTGTATCATGTTTTGCTTCCTCCATATTCAGCTCAAAGGTTTAGAGTGAGCCTATCAACTCATCCAGCTTGAAAGCAGTAATATCTTTAACCTCTTATATTTTTGTGACTTTAATGGTGAACCATTTTGGTAAAAACCTCAACACTTTGTGTACCAATTTATCATCAGAAAATTTCTCACCAAGACAAAAATTCGTTGTAACATCCCAACTTTCAATGGTGTTAAAAACGATAGTTTTGGGACCCCATTTTCGTAATATAAGTGTGTAAATATTAAATATTAATACTTATGAGGTTATTATTAAATTTTATTAAAGTTTGATCTTTTAATTTTGTTGAATTGATAATTAATTAAGGTACAAGGCCTAAATTGTAAAATTTATGTCATTATAAATTTTTAAATTGCAAAGGGTTCAAAATGGTAATTAAACTATTTTTCTAAAATAATTAGTGGAGAATCACCTTATCATCCACCAAATTTGGTTAATTAAGATTAATATAAGTTAATTAAGTAATTAATTAATTTATAACCTAAGTATAAAAGCTAAAAACATTAATTAAAATGGTCATCTTCTACCTTTCATCTTTCTTGTCGAAAAACCAAAGTAGAAAAACCCTTTTTGGAAGTTCAAACTTTTGGTCCTTGATAGATCGAGAATTTGATCAAATTGGGGATAATCAGAGAAAAGCCAAAATTGTTGGATAGTCCTTGAAGTTCATCTCATTTTCTATTTTCGTCAAGTAAGTTCATATGGTATGATTGTATTATGTATTTAAATTATGAATATGTTTATGTTAGGTTGAAATTTGAATTGTTTGTGAATTGGTACAAAAGGCGAGATTTGGACTAAATTGTAAAGAAATATATATATATGTGTTGAAAATGCCTGGGTGAACTTAGTAAAGGTTTTATGCACACTTTTACGGATTGATTACTCAGATCAAACACTTGTTGCAGACTCGAAGATACATGTGACACATGTTTAGCCTGGACTGGTAACTTGATGCTGTTTTAAACGTTTAGCTTGGACTGGTAACCTTACATGTATATTTTCAGCTTGACCAAGCAATTGAATATGTCATTAAAGGTTTAGCATAGATTGGTAACTTGACATGAATATTTATTCAGCTCGAACAAGCAATTATTGTACTAGATATACCTGTGCAACCAGATGCATTTACTAGAGTTCACTGGGATAAGTAGCTAATGAAAAGAAAAATTGAAAAGAATTAACGTGAGATTGATGTTTGAATGAATAAATGTGGAATTGAATAAGAACATGATGTTGAGATATTGATTTTGAAATGGATTGAATTGGTACATGTTTATATGATATTATGGTTGATTATATGATAAGCTCACATTGTTGTTGTGATTTGCCATGTTAGGCAAACCTTGCTGATAAACTGTAATTTATACATATTTTTATCCCATGCTTAGCACATTTATGGATGGTTTCTCCTTAGATTTGGTGAATTTGATGCTCCTAATCCTTTAAATTCATATTTTACACTTAGGTGAGCATAGGAGAGTAAAAAGAGCGAGAAACGAGCCGAAAACGGAGAAAATAGACCCACATGGGAAATCAACACGGCCTAGACTTCCTCACACGGGTAAGCTACACGGTCGTGTCCATTTGGCAAGATCAAAGCACGACTTACACGGGTAGACTACACGCCCGTGCCTATTTAACAGCCTTGACCACGGGCTGGAGCAATCGTACACAAGCATGTCCCTGTCAAGCCCAAGTATGGTCCTATTCAGAAAAAGGCCACTTTTGAGGGCTCTTAGGCATTCAAAAGCCTATTTAAACACCTGATGAGGCACTGAGAAGGGATACACGGAGTAGGAGGCAATGAATTACTCAAGGGAAGCCGATTGATCCATCTCAGAAGCTGGATTCATCGTCAAGACTGAAGATCTCCCTTCAACCATTTAGGGGTTATGGGTTTTCTTTATGTTTTGTTATCTTTATTCTTTTGAGATGTTTTCTTTCATAAGTATGAACTAAACCCCCTAAATACCTAAGGGGAATGAAGCCTAAGACAGATCTTTTTATTATTATCTAAATTGTATGATAAATATTTGACTTATTCTTAATTATGTGTTCTTAATTCTTGTTTTAATATTCCAGGATATTGATTCAAGTCAATGCTCTTATTCAGAGGAGGAAAAGACCCTGTCTAAGAGTAAATTTGTCATAATTAAGTGAAGTTGATTGCACGCCTAGATATAAGGTTATAAGATTTTGTCGGATTAGAGTGAAACCTAATAAGGGGATCCATAGATCGAGTTAATGCAACACTAGGGCGTTAATTAGAAAGAGATTTCAATTAATCAACCTAGGGTTAGACGTTATTAGTCTCGAGAGAGATAATAGTATAACTTAGGGATTTCTACGGATCAAGTCAAATGAATAAATCGTCTGATTCAGAGTCAAATAATAAGTGAGGTCTAGGAGGATTTTTCCTTGGGTATTGTCTTAATAAATCAAATTTTCTCAAAAGTTTTTCCCCAATTTCTCTCTGTGCATCCTTAGTTTAGTTAATTAATTTAGATAAGGAAACCCCTTAATTTTTAGGCTAGCTAATAAAAAGGAAGTAATTACTAGTACTCTTGGTTCCTTTGGGTTCGACAATCTAGTCTTGCTAAAGCTATACTACTGTTCGATAGGTACACCTGCCTTCATCGTGATAATAGTTAGTTTCAAGAACGATTAATTATAAATCTTTAAAACCTATCGCGAATATCACATATCAAGTTTTTGGCGTCGTTGCCGGGGAACTAAGATATTAGGAACACTCGATTTTTATTACTTTAGCCATTTTACTTTATTTGCAATTTAAAATTTTATTTTCTTTTCTAATTTTTCTTTTATTCGTTCCTGGCAGGTTTTTATAGTGTATGACTAGAAGAAACCCATCAGGACCATTACTGTTTGATAGTGAGATCGATTGCATAGTTCGTAGAAATCGAAGAAAAATAAGGCAAAGCTTACGATACACAGAGGAAGAGCAAGAGGACGATACTTCAACCACAACCGATAAGATGACAGAAAACCAAGAAAATCCGCTACCTCCTGTGATTGTCGCTGATCCAATAAATTAGAATCCTGCTCCGCGTACTATGTATGATTATGCTAAACCTTCTTTAACAAGAACTGAATCGAGCATAGTTAGGCCTGTTGTTGCTATGAATAATTTTGAACTGAAACCTAACACTATTCAAATGATCCAACAGTTTGTTCAGTTTGATGGTTTGCAGGACGAGGACCCAAACGCTCATTTGGCGAATTTCTTAGAATTTTGCGACACTTTTAAAATCAATGGCATTTCTGATGATGCCATTCACTTTCGGTTATTCCCTTTTTCATTGAGGAACAAAGCTAAACAGTGGTTGAACTCATTACCACGAGGGCCAATCACTACTTGGGAACAAATGATCGAAAATTTTTTATTAAAATATTTTCCGCCGGCTAAAACGACTAAATTACATAATGATATCTCTTCTTTTGTGCAGATAGATTTAGAAACACTCTACGATGCATGGGAGAGATACAAGGACCTTTTGCGAAGATGCCTTTACCATGGGTTACCACTCTGGCTACAGGTTCAAACGTTTCATAATAGCCTGAATCCTTTGACTAGACAGATGATTGACGCAGCTGCTGGTGGAACTATCAATAATAAGACACCTGAGGATGCTTATGAATTTATAGAAGAGATGTCACTGAATAATTATCAGTAGCATGTCATATGGACAAAGCCAACAAAAATAGCCGGCGTTTTTAACGCCGATTCAGTCACCATACTCTCTAATCAGGTAGAACTTTTGAATAGAAAAATTGACGGTTTTCTTGGTTCTTCATAGGTTCACCCAGTAAAGCAGTGCGAAGCAAGTGGAGGTGGATCAAGCAATTCAGAATACCCACCCTATGGCCACAACATGGAGAATGAGCAGTTAAATTACATGGGTAATAATCCTCGATCTCAAAATAATCTTATAGTAACACTTATAATGTAGGTTGGAGGAACCACCCAAATTTTTCATGGGGAGGCCAAAGGAATCAGAGACCACCACCTCCAGGCCTCCAACAACCACCCTACCAACAAGAGAAAAAGCCAAAGCTTGAGGAGATGCTAACAAAATTCATCTCAGTGTCAGAAACTCATTTTCAGAGTACCGAGACAACACTTAAGAATTAACAAGCATTGATCCAAGGGCTCGAAGCTCAGATAGGATAGCTCACCAAATTAATATCTGAATGACCACAAGGTAGCTTGCCGAGTAACACTGAATCTAACCCAAGCGAAAAACTCAACGCAATTATCATCCAAGACAAGGAAGGGTTAGTGGAACCAGAACCAGAACCGAGACAAGGAATTGTGGTAAGTAAAAGCAGAGGTGAGAAAGACCACAGTGAACAAACACCAGTAAGTAAAGAGTACAAACCTAGTGTGCCATATCCCAATGCGACAAGAAAAGACCGCACAGACGAACAATTAGGTAAATTCCTTAAATTATTAAAGAAATTACATATTAACTTACCATTTATTGAAGCTCTTTCACAGATGCCAAACGCAGTCAAATTCTTAAAGGAGCTTTTAACAAATAAGCGGAAGTTGGATGAAGCGTCGCATGTAGAGCTAAATGCGGTTTGCTCAGCCATACTAAAAAAAACCGTTGGCCAACAAATTAAAAGATCCAGGGAGTTTTATGATTTCTTGTTTAATTGGTAGCTTAGATGTTAATAATGCTTTGGCTGATTTAAGGGCTAGTATCAATGTCATACCTTACAAAATGTTTAAGCAATTAGGTATTGGGAAACCCAAACAAACTAGGATGAGTATTCAATTAGCTGATAAAATAATCAGATTTCCTAGGGGTATTATTGAAGATGTACTCGTTAAAATTGACAAATTTATATTCCC
This sequence comes from Gossypium hirsutum, assembly GCF_007990345.1. NCBI lineage: Eukaryota > Viridiplantae > Streptophyta > Magnoliopsida > Malvales > Malvaceae > Gossypium > Gossypium hirsutum. Next base: position 115,826,550 of record NC_053431.1, read on the forward strand.
AGTTGATTTCGTTGTTCTAGACATAGAAGAGGATAGTAACGCTTTAATATTAGGGAGGCCCTTTTTAGCAACTGCTAGAACAATAATTGATGCTAGCATAGGTAAACTTACACTTCATGTGGGGAATGAAACAATCACCCTTCAAGCTCATAATTCGAGTAACACATCGAAAATTAAAGGTGGTAGTATAAATCATACTATTAAAACTGATTATGTGGTGAAACCTTCCTGGCAGGAAACAGGTTCAAAGAACAAACCTGAGCCATATTCAAGCAACAACAAAGGACCTATCTATGAAGAACGAAGGCTACAAATTGAGGAACTAAATGAATGACAGGCACATAAACTAAAAACACACGATAAACCAAAACCACGCCATGACAAGCTAAATTTTTCCCCAAATCAACTTAAGGTTGGACACAAAGTGCTATTAGATGCAGCAGACCCTCGTATTACCACTTCTGAACCAAATGAAGAAATCCCTCTTCTGGTACTTAGCATTTTTCCATACGGTACAGTCGAGGTAATTCATCCCAAATTCGGCTTGTTCAAGGTAAATAGTACTCGTCTTAACCCTTACTTTGATAAATCTGAAAGTAGGGATGAGGAGTGTAAACTCCTCGAACCACCATGACCACGCAACAAGAAAGGTAAGTCGAGCTTAGACTATAAATAAGTGTTTCTCGGGAGGCAACCCGAGCACTAACAGTATTGATTTCTTTAAAAATTTAGTTTTTAACATCTATTCACTAACTGAGTCCTTGAAACATAGGTTTTCTAATCCACACGGCCAGGCACACGGGCATACCTTAGGCCATGCTCACACCAGGAGAGGAGACACAGCCGTGCGATACGGTCGTATAAAAATATGGCAAATTTTTTCTTAAACACGGGATGTGATAAGTAACCATGACCGTGCGACGTGGCTGTGGGTGGGTCTGTCAAAACAACACAGGCGTGTGACACGCTCATGTCGAGAAACTGTGATTGAAACTGAGAATCTAGCATGGGCGTGCGACACGCCCGTGCCCACCACCCGTGCTCAAGACTGATAAAACAACACAGGCGTACACCTATACACACAGGCATGGGAGAAGCAAACGAAGTAGAACACGGTCGTGCGACACGGCAGTGTGCATCGACACGCCCAAAGAACACGGGCCTGTGACAAATTTAAGGCCCGCCCAAATTCAAAATCATGAAACACACCGGCTAAAATGAGGGCACACGAGCGTGCCTCATGGCCATGCGCCTTTAAATCTATATAAACCCCTCACTATTCATCACCTCCTTCCCTAAAATCCCTAACCCTAGCCGCTGCAACTTCACACGTCCTACCTGCCACGCCCGTGCGTCGACCACAGCACCACCTTTGACGACCCAAAGCTCTTCCTTCTTGCATTTGTTTACTATTTTCTCTCTATCCTCTTCAAATATTTTACTTATTTTGTGATTATTTTTGTTTTATTTGATTGTTTTTGAGTAAATGTTCATAGTTATAATAATACTTATGCTTTTTGTTAGAAATTTTTTATTTTAGTCAATACATTAGGATATATTCATCCATTTCTTTTTGTATTTCCATGGATTTCATGCTTACCCACACCATATTTTCATATTATCCAACCCGCATGCATTCATTCCCTAGATATTTCTATTTGCATGACTCTCGTAGTCCTATTCATAATAATGACTTGATATATTTGCTTTGGTTGTTTTAGTCTAGTACGTGAGCCCCATGAAATATTCTTATTTAGTTTTAATACGCGTACATTCTTGGGGAGTATTTAACTTCAACTCTTCATTGCAGGTATACAATGTCAACCTCACGTGGTAAGAAGACCACTGTCCCTGCCTCGAAGAAGAGGAAAAGAGCAACGTTATCCTCAAGTCCTAACACGGAGATTAGGCACCCGTTCCTCCAGTTTCCCTTGGGACCCCAAGAGGAACTATTTCAGATATTACTGGCCCGACCTCTAAGTGTGGGCCGCTGCATTGACTGGGCCGCACTTGAACAAATTCAAATGGATGACGCAGTCCGAGCCCTCCTAACGACTGAACTATGGGAGCTCTTCTTTGAGATCATCGAGTCGACGTACCTCGAGCTCACAATGGAACCCTACTCGACCTTCCATTTTCAGGTTATCATGACAAACTTCGACGATCCTGGAACGATCCAGTTCTGCCTTGGTGGTCTAGTGCGCCAGTTGAGCTTACCGAAGTTTGAAATTGCGCTAGGGCTGTACACGGAGGAGTTCATGGACGACAATAAACTCGAAACCCTCCATCACCACATCTACTACTCTCCCTCAAAGTACTGGAAGAACCTCGTCCTTGCCTCGACCACCAATGATCCTAGCCGCTCTAAGGCATCAGCCCTTGCCCCATCCCTGCGATACCTACACGACATCTTGGCCCACACTCTGACAGGACGGCGAGAGAGCACCGGCATCGTCAACACTCACAATGCCTATTTCTTGTAGAGCATGGCGAACGGGCACATCTTCGACCTTACCTTTTTCATTGCCCTCACCATCTACCATCAGACGGAACGGCATAGGAGAGGGGTCATCTCTATCGGGCCCTATGTGACTCGATTGGCTCTGCACTTTGGGCTCCTCAACACAGCGGCACAATCATCCTCCCTCACTCTCATCGGCCAGATGTCCCCACAGGGCATCTCGAGCATGCTACATATTAGGATGATCAAGAAACGACATGGAACCTACCCTCCTCAGTACTGCCTCATCTAGTCCACCGAGGAGGAGGACCCAGAGGACATTACTGATGATGTCCTTCCACATCATGAGGACCCACCGTTTCAGCCACCACCTATCCATCATCCAGTCCATGCGGTGGCTTCATACTCTGACATCTCTGAGCGCCTTACTCAATTTGAACAGTAGTGTTTTCAGCGTTTTGATCACATTGATGCTATTCTTCATCAGATTTGTCAACACATTCACATCTCATCGCCACTACCACATTACGAACTATCTGGCTATGACGATATTTAAAGACTTTTTATTTATCTTCTTTAAGTACTTTTCATTTTATTTTCCTTTAATATATTTTAATTTTAAGTTCTATAATTTTTATTGAATAATTTATAGTTTTGGCTATTTCATTACGAGTAATTATGCTTCCTTATATTTCCTAAAGAGTTCTTGATTTTATCACAGTTATAAAGAGCTCCAAAGCTTATCATCACCTAGGAACTAAAAACACCACTGAAAAAGGTTCTCCACGACTATCATGTCCTGCTCGACCATGACCATAGCTACTACCAGATATAATATTCTTTTGGCGTAGGACTTATGAACTAATGAACCTCTACCACCACCGGAGTATCCTCCTTCACTCTCATCATTGCCTTGACCGATTATTCTCCATAACTCCAATTCAAGGAGTTCATTCATCATTCAAGAAGTTTCACTTCTCTCCCTATCTTATGATTATATATCTATATTTTTCAATATCTTTATCTTTATACATTGAGGGCAATGTACATCTTAAGTGTGGGGGGTCTTTTATATCATTATCAGAAATCCCTGAATTTTTTCTTGTTCTTATGTAATCTTCTCATACCACAATTAGAATGAATTTTGATTAAGTTATGATTTTTATTGATATGTCTAAAATTAAAACATAGGCACTTATGCATTGATCATTTAAACTTTAAGACATTAGGGAATCAAGCATGATAAGTTGATTTTTTTTTAGAATTAAAAATTTTTAGGTTGTTTCGCCCAGTTTAGATATTATCTTGAGTTGAAATTTACAAGTTTAAACATTAAAAAGCCATAATTTTGTGAGATTTTGAGCCTTTAGAGCATATGTTATTTCTTTCATGCTCACTTTTATTATGAGTGCATCAGTATTGATTTGTTATTTTAGAACTTGCTTGATTATGCATTTCAAGACCACACCATTTTATTTGATATGTCGAGAGGATAAAGGCACTTAAGTTTAACCCACTCACTCTACAAAAGCCTACCTTCATAATTAACCCTTAGTGATCCCCTTTGAGCCTAACAAGCCATTAATTGATTTACCCTCAATATTAACCCATAACTCATTATTGTTGAAATCCCGTAATTTGATCCCTATTTTTGTCGAGATTTGATTTCAACTAATTGCTTAGCTATGTTTTATTCTTTGTTGCAATAATTAAGTTCTATGTTATTTAACTTGTTCTTAAAAAAAATCCTTACATACATATTAGTAGTAATTTGTCGATTTTTGAGTTTGAGTGTTAATTTCATATTCTGAGAAGAAGCTCACTTGTATTCAATTGATAATTAGTTATTTTTCTAGTTAGGTGATTTCTTCAATTTAATCTTGATTTTAACATTTTCTTTCAGCTTGTGACCATACCCCCAACCAAAGCCACATTACAACTCTCTAAAGACCTTTTTGATTGATGTATCATCTCAATATATAGTGGTGGAGATTTGATTTTCATGCAAGCCTATGGTAATAACTTTTCATATTGACTAATGAGTGCTTTATTTGATGTCATTAAACACCTTGAGTGATTTGAGTGAATCTTTAGTGAGGATGTTAAACTCTATGATTGATAAACCGTAATTTATACATATTTCTATCCCATGCTTAGCACATTTTATGGATGATTTTTCCTTAAAATTGGTGAATTCGACGCTCCTAATGTCTTAATTTAATGTTTTATACTTAGGTGAGCATAAAAGAGTGAAAGGAACGAAAAACGGGCCAAAAATGGAGAAAATGGGCTAACGTATGAAATCAACACAGCCTGGACTTCCTCACACGGGCAGACCGCACGGCCGTGTCCCTTTGGAAAGGTCAAAGCACGATTTACATAGGTAGATCACACGCCCGTGCCCATTTAACAGCCTTGACCATGGCCTTAAGCAATAGCGCACGGGCGTGTCACACGGGCGTGTCCTTGCCGAGCCCAAGTTTAGTCCAATTCGGAAAAGGCCAATTTTGAAGGCTGTTAGGCATTCCAAAGCCTATTTAAACACCTAAGGAGGAACTTAGACAGGGGACACACAAGAGGAAGCAAGGAATTGCTCAAGGAAAGCCGATCGATCCATCTCAAAAGCCAGATTCACCATCAAGACTGAAGATCTCCCTTCAAATTCCCTCAGGAGTTTTGGGTTTTCTTATGTGTTGTTATTTTTATTCTTTTGAGATGTTTTCTTTCATTAGTATGAATTAAAACCCCTAAATACCTAAGGGGGATGAAACCTAAGACGAATCTTGTTATTATTATCTGAATTGTATGATAAATATTTGACTTGTTCTTAATTATGTGTTCTTAATTCTTGTTTTGATACTCCAGGATATTGATTCAAGTTAAGTTCTTATTTAGAGGAAGAATAGACTCTGTCTAAGAGTAAATTTGTTATAATTAAACGGAGTTGGTTACACGCCTAGAGATAGGGTGACAAGATTTTGTCGGATTAGGGTGAAACCTAATAAAGGGATCTATAAATTGAGTCAATGCAACCCTAGGGCATTAATTAGAAAGAGATTTCAATTATTCAATCTAGGGTTAGACGTTGTTAGTCTCGAGAGAGATAATAATATAACTTAGGGATCTCTACGGAACAAGTTGAATGAATAAATCGTCCGATTCAGAGTCAAATAACAAGTGAAGTCTAGGTGGATTTTTCTTTAGGTATTGTCTTAATCAATCAAGTTTTCCAAAAAGTATTTTCCCAAAATTTCTTTTTTGTGATTTCTTAGTTTAGTTAATTAGTTAGATAAACAAAACCCTTTTATTTTTTAGGCTAGATAATAAAAAGAAAGTTGATACTAGTACTTTTAGTTTCTTTGGGTTTGATAATCCGGTCTTGCTAAATCTATACTACTGTTCAATAGTTACACTTGCCTTCATCGTGATAATAGTTAGTTTCAAGAACGATTCATTATAAATATTTAAAACCTGTCACGAATATCACGTATCAGTGATATTTTGATCAAAGGTGATTACTTAGATGATGGGGGACAGCTGTGTTTTCATGATAAAATACTCAACTTGGAATGTTTGAAACTTTGATGTACTTTTAGTTGAATTTTCAATGTATGATTACTTATGGATTATTTTGAGATATTATTGATAGGAATTATAAATTGAGAAGATTTTATTTTGATTGTGAGTTGAGGATTTTGCTTGAGGACAAGCAAACGCTTAAGTGTGGGGGTATTTGATAAACCATAATTTATACATATTCTTATCCCATGCTTAGCACATTTATCGATGGTTTCTCCTTAAATTTGGTGAATTCGATGCTCCTAATTCTTTAATTTCATGTTTTATACTTAGGTGAGCATAGGAGAGTAAAAAGAGCGAGAAACGGGCCAAAAACAGAGAAAATAGACCCACATGGGAAATCAACACGGCCTAGACTTCCTCACACGGGTAATCCACACGGCCGTGTCCATTTGGCAAGATCGAAGCACGACTTACACGGGTAGATTACATGCCCGTGCCTATTTAACAGCCTTGACCACGGGCTGGAGCAATCGCACACGGGCGTGTCACACTGGCGTGTCCCTGTCAAGCCCAAGTATAGTCCTATTCGGAAAATGCCACTTTTGAGGGGCCTTAGGCATTCAAAAGCCTATTTAAACACCTGAGGAGGCACTAAGAAGGGATGCACGGAGTAGGAGGCAAGGAATTACTCAAGGGAAGCCGATTAATCCATCTCAGAAGCCGAATTCATCGTCAAGATTGAAGATCTCCCTTCAATTTCCATTCAGGGGCTTTAAGTTTTCTTTACGTTTTGTTATCTTTATTCTTTTAAGATGTTTTCTTTCATAAGTATGAATTAAACCCTCTAAATACCTAAGGGGAATGAAACCTAAGACAGATCTTGTTATTATTATCTGAATTGTATGATAAATATTTGAATTGTTCTTAATTATGTGTTCTTATTCTAGGATATTGATTCAAGTTAATGCTCTTATTCAGAGGAGGAAAAAACCCTGCCTAAGAGTAAATTTGTCGTAATTAAGCGGAGTTGATTGCACACCTAGATATAAGGTGATAAGACTTTGCCGGATTAGGGTGAAACCTAATAAGGGGATCCATAGGTCGAGTTAATGCAACACTAGGGCGTTAATTAGAAAGAGATTTCAATTAATCAACCTAGGGTTAGACGTTATTAGTCTCGAGAGAGATAATAGTATAACTTAGGGATTTCTACAGATCAAGTCAAATGAATAAATCGTCTGATTTAGAGTCAAATAACAAGTGAAGTCTAGGTGGATTTTTCCTTGGGTATTGTCTTAATAAATCGAATTTTCCCAAAATTTTTCCCCAATTTCTCTCTGTGCATCCTTAGTTTAGTTAATTAATTTAGATAAACAAACCCCTTAATTTTTAGGCTAGATAATAAAAAGGAAGTAATTACTAGTACTCCTGGTTCCTTTGGGTTCGACAATCCGGTCTTGCTAAAGCTATACTACTGTTCGATAGGTACACTTGCCTCCATCGTGATAATAGTTAGTTTTAAGAACGATTAATTATAAATCTTTAAAACCTGTCGCGAATATCACGTATCACTTGCCAAGTTATGTAGCTTGTTGTGTTTATTTGTAAAATGAGGTAAGTTTTTCTTAAATGCCTATGAACTTACTAAGAATTCAATATGCTTACCCCGTTTATCTTCCCTTTTCCTTGTAGATCATCTTGTGGAACATGTCAATCGGATTGACTCGAAGCTCACATTATCCTATTACAGAATCAATAGCTTTTTGGTCATTTGAGTCTTGAGTTGTGGCATGTATATACATAGAATGTTTTCAAGTTATTTTTATGCATATATTTATATAAGATGTAGTAAGTTGAATCATGTTATGCTATGTTATCAATTGATGCTTTTGAATTGACATATTTTGACTTATATATATTTGAGATGTATGGTGTATGAATTTACATGATTTAAGATAAGGTGATATAGGTAAAAATGGAATGGATTAACTTGTTGAATATGTGATATTTGGTATTGAATTGTTTAAGTTCAAATGATGTATATCTAAAGAAGGTTTTGATAGAAACTTGAGTATAGTTGATTGAATTCTTTGTAAGCTTTTGGTATTGTTTTGATTCAAAGAAAAGTTTGGTATTAGTTGAATTTGTGAACAGGTTTGGAGTAAGAAATAGGTACCTTATTACCTAAATTTGACCAAAATTGTATGTCACGTCACGACGAGCTTCGGACCTCAAGCCACGGCGTGACGAGGAATTTCATCATCGCGACAAGGAGGCCTTGGGCCAAGTGAATATGTTACTCGCAACAAGGAGGCCTTGGGCCAAGTCAATATGTCACGTCACGACGAGGAACCCCCTCATGTTGCGACATCAAGCTGAAGTTTTGCAAGTTTTACAAATTAGTCCTTATTCAATCTTGGGTTAACTTTAAAGCATTTGTATGCTCGTATAAGACCCAAAAAGGGTTGTTCATGATATCTAATGTTTGTAATGCTACTGTTTGCATGATTGATGATTCAAAATGATTGTTTTACTGTGAATTTGATGGAAGTTGCTTCGACAACAATTGTAGCGTCTTGTAGGTTAGACTCAACTTTTAGGTCGGACGAAGGGCATTATAGAAAGGCTGATTAGAAATCTCACATAATCCTACATAAAACTTAGATATAGTTTCATTGTCAAACATTTTCAAATTTTCAAACTCATTGTTAAAATCTGAAGTTTTGACATGCGTACGACATCATTTTCTTAATGTTGGTTTTTGAAGATTGTTCATGCCTTTTTTGCATATATACAAAAATGAATTTAAGTTGGTCTAAGTTAACTCTACTGCAAATGACACTTAGGGCTTGTGAATTTTCATGAGAAGCCTTTCTTTCTACATTAATGTATTTGCTTCTTTCTTTAGGGAATGTGATGCCATCAACAGTAGATTTAGTGGGTCAAGTCCACCTATATTCAATAACTTCCTAAGTTGTTTCAGTGACAAACAAAGTGAAAGCCCTAATATGAGCCTTCCAATAAGCATAGTTTGTTGAGACAAGTAGCAACTGAGGTCGAGTATCATGGATTCCGTGGTCGTTAATTGAACAAAGGATCACCTTCAAATAACTTTTAAAGCTCTCTGTGATACCAATCGAAAATAATAAGTCTGCAGATATGATAAATAAATTTTTCTTAACATTCATTGCATCAACAGTTAGAACAAAAATATGCAACAACAAAAAATAAGAGCAGAAAAGAATCGACACAATTGATATCTACTAACGCAGTTTAGACACAACAGTCTTACATTTGTAGAGCATTGTCTAGTGAATGATTTTATTTTATTCAACAATCATCCAAATCACCTATTGGCTTAAGTCTAGTCTACCCTTACACAAAGAAGTAATTGTAGCCCCAATTGTCACAAACCACTCACCTAAATACTTAACAATACAATCAGTAAACTCTCTAAAGAAAACCTAAAAGAGTGTCACAAAATAACCACAAGAATACAGTAAAGTTGTTGACAAAGACACTCAAAAATTGCTCCCAAAATTACACCACAAGTAGCCTATTTATAGGTTGATACAAGAGTTCATCCAACAGAGTTTTGATAGACTTTAAATTCCTATTTAAAATTTGAAATTATCCCATTAATTATCCTAAGTATTTATCACATAAAAGTCTTCCTAATTTAGTCTCCCTATTGCTCCAAAACTCTCTTGAATGAATTTGATATTTATCTTTTTAAAATAGCATCTTAATAATAAGATTTTCATGCTTGTCCAATCACCTCAAATAATTCGATTGGGAGTCTTAACACCTTAGTCGACCCATACTTCTAGTTTTGTCAAATATACGCGTTTACCTAGATCAAACTCAGCAGAAACAAAACTTATTTAAAACCCAAATTAATGATCCAGATAGAGAAACACATGGAACCAGCAGCAACAACTTTTTCAATAGAAATCATATGCAATTTGCAACGTTAAAATACTGATTAAAAACTCTCTCCACCAGTAATTCAACAATGAAATATATACAATACTACTAGTTTAAACTATATATATGGAAGACATCATACTGAAAATATTCAATTAGCAAGATTTTCAAACGTATTTTACATCGATCAACGTAAATTATATTAATATTATATATTTAGGTGAGTAGAATATTATTTGGAAGAATCATAGCAGATCTTAAGGTCCATGCACAGTGGAAGAACAACAAACTGGCAAATTTGTTGGTACCCTTTTGTCCATTGTCTATGCAAATTCATTATCTGGTGATTCTCAAACATAATTATCAATGTAAATTGTCGACTTTTGGCTTTGCAAATTTCGGAAAGTTTAATATAATGTAGCAGACAAACTTAATGAATGAATATTTTTTTCATACAATAAAATAATTTGATTCATTATCGTATAATAACTAATATAATAAAAGAATTGGCTGCATTTTATTTGTCACCATTGGAGCAGATTACATGTTGGGAGGAGGGGGAGTCCAAATATTCCAAAATTTATGGCAGCTAACTTTTAGCTTCGGATTCAAATATGGAAACCGGATTCAGTGGCTTAAAAGATTTGGATCTTTTCATGTCCAATTTGGTCTCGTTTTACTCTACTCACCTAGCTAGGTGGCAAAATCAAGGTAAAGTCTCTCACCAAATTTAAAGGGAAAAACTAGATTTAGTGGTAAAAAAGTTGGGATAATTGAAAATGATGAAAATTTGAGTTTAGATTTGGATAACTCAAATCTTCGTATCTCTTATTAACAAAAAAACAATTAACCTAAAGTAAATGTAAAATTGTCCCATTAAACGTCCCAGTAGAGAGAGAGAGTTTGATTTAAAAAAGTAGAAAAATAGTGCTCATTAGATCTTGATATGATATTAGTTGTGTGTGTGTTCTAATCAATTATTAGTAATTGTTTAAACCGATCAGTTAGCCAAGAAATTCTATTCCTGGGTGGCTGGCTCTCCTGGACAACATGGAGCCGCCATTGACCGTTTACTCCATCCTTGGCTCTTAATTTTTTTTTTGTTACTAATTTTAGATATGATAAAAATATATAAATAATTAAAACCTAAATATCATATCATATGAAAGTATCAACATAAAATGATTTTTGAATGTATTACAAATATATATTGTATAAAATACCAATGTATTAAAATTTTATTTTAATATATAATATTTATAAAAAAATTCTTTGATATCCATTAAAAATAATAAGTGATACTTTTGAGATCTTTGACAATAAATAAAACACTCTTTAATCTATAAAAGTATACAAAAGCTTTCCCAATGCATGGGATAGCTTAATTAAAGTGTAAGGAAAGCCAATTTTCAGTCAAGTAAGCGATGTTATTAGAATTCCATAAAAGGGTAATTTTGATATGTGAAATTAGATATTTTAATATTTTTATAATTTTTTTTAGATCAAAATGAATTTGTGTTTGTGTTATTTTTTTTATATTAAGTTTATACATTGCATATTAATAATTTATTTATACCGATTGTGTCATGTTTATGTATTCGTATTGTGTTAATGCTCTTCATCATATATAATTATATTCAATTTTTTTATTTAGAGTATTTTAAATTGCATATAATTTTACATGCTAATAATTCATTTTATGTAATTTTTAAAAAAATCATTATACTTAAATTCTAATATTTCCATATATACATGTCATTTTACTTTATTTTTTGCAATGTATTACATTTGTAATACCAAGTCGGGTATTGGTGTTACACTTTCAAAGATCAATAATCACGTTCAATTAACACAACGCTTCCATGTTCTTCAACATATGATTGAACACACCACATCAATGTCATTATTTTAATTTGATACCTTAATCACCGAAGGTGAACGAGGGATAGATTAACCTTTCATTTTGGACTTCATTATTGAAAACTGCAGTTTAAGATCTCATTTGAACAACTCTCGAAGCCCGCTATGATACCAATTGAAAAATCTCTCTTTGCACTTGAAAAATAGTTTCGTTCCAACTGTCATTAGAAGAAAAATGAACAGAAAGATTAAATGCAAAGTAACACAATGAGCAAAGTAAGAAAAGAATTAACACACGATATTTGTTAATGCAATTTAGGCACAACAGTCCTATGTTTGCAGAACATCACCCAGTGAATGATTATTTTATTCAATAATCGTCTGAGTCACATATTAACTTAAGTTCAACCTTACACAAAGAAGTAATTGCAGCCCCAATACCAACCCCAATAGTTACAAATCACTCTCCAAATACCTCACAATACAATCAATAAACCTCTCTCCAAATAATACCTAAAATAGTGTCACAAAATAATCACTAGAAAACATAGCAAAGCTGTCGACAAAGACACTTCAGAAACTGTTATTGATGTGCGGCACAAAACAACCTATTTATAGGCCTTTTCAAGTGATCAATCAACAATGTTTGAATAAGCTTTAAACTCTTATTTAAAAGCTAAAATTATCCATTAGTTATCTTGAGTATTTATCAACTAAAAGTCTTCATAAATCAGTCTTCTAACAGCACAAAAACTCTCATAAAAGATAAACAGACTTTTATGCTTATCCAATTACCTCAAGCAATTCAATTGGGAATCTTTAAAGTCCTAGTCAAACCGTGCTTCATGTTTTGTCAAATATGTTACACTCAGGTAGATCAAACTAAGCATAAACGAAACCTATTCAAGGCCCAATCCAATGGCTCAAGTAGAGAAACAATTTCATTATAACAGGACATGGAACAAACAACAATAATTTTTCCAACAATGCTTATATATCGCGTTGTGTTCATTTTAATCATCGTGACATGATATGTTTTAATTATCATTAATATATCTTATTTCATGTTTCGATTCATTACATAATTTGTATAGTTTTATCATAGTAATTCAATTATTTATTTAAAAATGAAATCATTATAGTTGTGATAATACACATTGAACTTTTAGAGAGAAGAATATTGGTTCAAATCTTAGAGATAAAATTATTGATAGAGGTAATCATAAACCTAAAAATAAATTATAAAAGGCTTTTAAAAAATATACAAAAAAATTATTTAATTTCACGAAGTGAAGCAAATAGACATATTTTAATATATATAGTAAATAACTCAATATGAAACTCATCCTATCCATAAAAAAGTTAAGGTTAGAATCCCGAAAATTATATGTAATACAAACTTGGCAACATCTTACAAGAAGAGACATTTTAATTTACTTTGTGTCGCACGCTCGAAAGGCATTACCGCATGCCTGGTGTCAACTGCCCACCAAAACTTTACCGTATCTTCTTTGCATCTCCCCTTGTCTCCCTGTTCTTACATTTTCGTATACTGACAACTCAAAAAGAGTTTCCTATATAAACATGGCTGAATTTTTCAATAATCTAAACTTATTCTCTTATCATGCTTCATTACTCGAATGCAACCATCCATCCATTGCCCAAGAAAACCACCGCTCACTTCTGCTTTCCACCCACCAAACCTCATTATAAACAACAGACCAAGAAACGAAACAGAGACATTGCTATTTAGACCCATTGTCTGAAAACGGACACCATTAGCGAGTTCGACGGAAACCCGTTTCTGAAATTCAGATTTTAGTATATTCCCTTGACAATTATGAAGAAAATTAGAGGGTTCAAGCTTGGACGCAAGCTAGTGAAGGTATGCAAATGCGTAAGCCGACCCGAAAGAAAAAACTGCATGAATAGTTTGTTGAGACCTCTGACACCAAGCTACAACCCGTTATCCAGAATCTGGTCTTTTGCGAAGTTTCTTCGAGGTGGAAGCAAGGAACTGAGTAGTTGGAAGCCGGATCCAGGTTATATCCAATTGGGTGAGAAGGGAGTGAAGCGGGTTGAGGTACCCAAGGGACATCTCGCAGTGTACGTTGGCGAATCAGAAGGTGAGACGAGGAGGGTGGTAGTGCCTGTGATTCATTTCAATCACCCGCTATTCGGGGAGCTGTTGGAGGAAGCGGAGCGGGTTTACGGGTTCAATCAATCCGGCCGGATCACTTTGCCTTGCGGGATTTCAGAGTTCGAGAAGGTTAAGATGAGAATTGCCGATTGGGATCATTGCCGACGGACACAACATCGTTGCTATTTGTAATGATATTTTCTTATATTGGTGGATTAAAATTTGGTTTTTCTACACAAAAAGAAAAATGTTTATCCAGTTTTGTGAATATTGGAAGTCAATGGGTTTTCTTTTCCCCTCTTTAGGCTCACCCTTTATTCCTATTCCTATTCCTAGAGTCAACATGAACAAAAAGTTGTCTAACTATTTATCCAGATTTATGTTGGACGTGATTTTTCATATAATTATTAAAAAATATTTAGAAATATAAAAAATTAAAATTATTAAGATTTATAAAAACTGTAAAATTTATTAAAAATAATAAAATATTTAAAATTGCAGTAAATATTCAAATTGGTAAACTAATTATCATCATCGAGATACAATTAATTTAAATATTTAATAATTATTATGATGAACTACTATAAATATAAAAAGATTGAAATGACAAATAACTAGAACAACAATGTAAAATTTAATAAAAGTTTTGCTTTAAACAATTGTTTGCCCCACATCTTATTCGGTGTAAAGTGGACCAATATACGAAGTATTTTACAAATTTGAAAAAAAAACATTTAAAGGAATTCGAGAATATAAATATTACTCACTGAAAAACAAAAAGTTATAAATTTTATTATTTTAGATTTGTGGTTTTGTAGGGATGATTTTAATTTTGATTATTTATTTTAAATTAATATTTATTTTTAAATATTTTTATTTTTTAAAATATTTTATAATTTTTTATAAATTTCAATCATTTTAAGTAATTTTCTATATTTTTAAAATAATTCTTATTATTATTTGAAAAATCATGTCCTTGACAAATGGTCTATTGTTGAGGCTTATCTTGAACATGATTTTTCAAATAATTATTGAAAAATATTTATTTTTATGATTTTTTAATTTTTTAGATATTGGTTGGTTTAGTAAAAATGTCATGTAAGGTACACATGGCATGCACATATCGTTGTCTACTTGTTTCGTCAACCACAACATCACTTAACAATAGAAATGGATGAAATCTTTAACGAAAGAATTAGTTTGCTCTTTTTAAAGACTAATTTGCACAATTTTTTTTAATATGATCAAAATGTAACTTGACTCCTAATACCAGTCGGAACGCTTCATTTTGATACTCACTCGGGACACTCAAAGCTAAATTTTGTTCTGCCCTAAATTTCGCTTTGTTCCAGTAGTTTTGATGTGTACCAGCAATTTTTGCCTATTCCAGCGAATATTGGACAAAACCAAAATACAGCTTAAAACAAAGCTAGAAAAACATAATAAAATAAGCCAAAATTTGACCTTTGACCCCCCCCCCCCCAAAATCATGAGAGAGAAATCTCAATTTTGACATTGGCTCTAATTTTAACTTAAGAAAAAAAAACCTAAGAAGCTTTTGTATTTGTTCCTTCGCGGCCCTTCCCTATTGCAGTGTTGCCCTTTTGTCACCTTTTTTCTACCACTCCTCCACAACCTAATCGGTACGTGAAGTAGCATAAACTTCATCTCTTCCTTGCCTTTTACCTTCTAATGAGTCTAGTCAACTTTTCTCATCATGTTCTTGTGATATGAAGATGGAAGTATCAGGGGTACGCCAATATTATGAATCTTCTTTAAGTCAAGGCTATGCTCCTATTTGACCTTTACCAAATACCAGAACTTGTTGGTATTTAGAATAAGGAACTTCAATAGTAAGGAAGTAGTTGCGCAAGCCGTGACGTGTGTGAAATATGTATGGATGGTGGAGGCTACAAGGGGAACGTGGCGGTTGCAATCATTGGCTAATGATGTGTGGTTGTCACCAAATGAAAGATGGGTGAAGCTAAACTCAAATGGGTCCGTGCGAGGAGGAAGTGCAGCTACTAAAGGAGTTTTGCGAGATCACTACGGAAATTTGTGTGGGTAATGCAAATAAATCCCACATTGGTTGTCTATAGGCTAATGAAAGGGTTTAAATATAGCCTTACTTATTATCCCCATTGAGTATTTGGGCTAAATGCCAAACACATGTGCGCTGTTGCCATTTGATTTGGTTGCTGTTCATGTTAACAGCACACCTTGTGTGTTTATTTTTGTATTATTTTTCAGAAAATAAAGAAAAATTCGGTCAAAGAAAATATATTTTTTGAACTATTTTTTCTCCATAGCTTCTATCATTCTTCTCATCTCCATCATTCTTCTTTCTCTAAAAGCTTTGTTATTTACAAAAAATTACATTAGAAGAAGTTATGTCTAGGAGTTTAGATTTCAAAAGGGACCATCTATGACCCCTCCAAACTTTCCTGAGAATTGATCCTAGTGTAGTTTTTTGAACCAAAATGTCCAACCAACTTATGTTCATCTTATTTCGCATAAATTTAAAAAAGAGAAATACCAATTGAGTTCCATCTTCCTCATTTGAGTGTACGAATTTGGAGGCACTATGTTAACCTTAGGGCCAACATTTATTTCAGATTACATTAATTAGGGCGAAATCACTTCTAAGGCAGTGGTTCTTCATGGCGCAATATTTATTTATTTATTTTCATTTATTATTTGTACTTGTCTGTTCTAACGTCTTTGTTTTACAAAAGTAATTTTCCAAAAATTTAGAAGTGATTTTTACTATTGTAAAAATAATGTCTCTCGTTGTTAACAAATACATCCCTGATCTACCCAAACTTAAACAAGTAGTGCACCTAATTAAAGATCCAGATGAGTGATTGCCACTATGGTCTCCAAGGTTAACATGGTAGAAAATGACACTGAGTGGATAGTAGACACAAGTGTTTCTAAACATTTCTGTGCGAACAGACGTTAACCGAATTTGAGAATGTTGACAAAGGTGAATAAGTCTACATGGGTGATTCGCGCAGTTCAGAAGTACTCGGCAAAGGAAAGATTTTACTTAAATTTACTTCTAGAAAAATACTTGCTTTAAATAATATTTTTTTATGTTCCTGTTTTACGTAAAAACTTGATTAGTGGTGGACCTCTAAATAAGGTAGGTATTAAACTAGTCTTTGAATTCGACAAAATTGTACTTTCCCATAACGGGAACTGTGTGGGAAAAAGTTACTTGAGTGGAAGGTTGTTTGTGATGGAGACTATGTTTAATTCTACTTCTGCTTACATTGTTGAGTCTTTCAATATGTGGCATGATAGATTAGGACACGTGAACTTTCACTCCCTTAAAATGCTTAAAGAGATAAAACTACTTTCTAATCTAGATAAAATGTGAAATCTGTGTTGAATCAAAGCATACTAGACCTCACTTCAAAGTTGTTGTTGATAGGAAGACTGTACTTTTAGAGTACATTCATACAGGTCTAGCATATTTTAGAAACATAGAGAGTAAAGGAGGAAAATGCTACTATATTACTTTTGTAGATGATTTTTCTAGATATGTAAAGGTTTATTTCTTTAGGTCAAAAATGAAGTTGATAAATCATTTCTTCTTTATAAAGTAGAAGTACAAATCAACTTCATAGGAGAAAAAAAAGGGTTAGATCTGATAGATGTATTGAATATAACACTAATTTCCTAAAAGAAGTATGTGAGAAACACGACATAATACATGAGACTAGTGCTCCTTATAATCTATAATAAAACGACATAGCTGAAAGAAAAAATAGAACTTTAAAAGAAATGATGGATGTCTTACTTCTAAGCTCTAACTTGCTTGACAATATGTGGGGGGGGAATGGAAAGGTTATGTCCCTAATATGCAATACTTGAAAGTGTAGGGGTGCTTAGCTAAAGTAGGTCTACTTGCTTTTAAAAAGAACACCATCAAGTCTAAAACTTTTGATGCAGTTTTTATTGGTTATGCTTTAAACAGTGCAGCATATAGATTTATGTCATTGCATAATCATTCTATTTGTGAATCTAGAGATGGTTTTCTTCAAAAACATTTTTCCTTTAAAGAAATCTGCTATAATACATGGCATATAATTAGATGAACTTGCTTATTCCTCTTCTAGTAAACATGCTAGGGATGCTCAATATGATGATGAACCTAGAAGGAATAAAAGATAGAAAATTGCAACTAGTTTTGGTCTTGACTTCTTTACTTCTTTTATAATTGAAATTGTTGACTTTGACTTAATAAGTGATTCCGTTGCTCATACTTTCCTAATAGATGAGGATCCAAAAACATATGATGAAGCTATAAAATCAATTGATGCTAATTTTTGGAGATATGTTGATAACGATGAGCTAGAATCTATTATGTCTAATCATACTTGGGAGTTAGTGGACTTGCCTAAAAGTTGTAAACCTATTAGTAATAAATGAGTTTTTAAAAAGAAATTTAGACCAGAGGAATCAATCCAAAGGTATAAGGAAAGACTAGTTGTAAAGGGATTTAATCAAAAATTTGGAGTTAATTTTTTTTATACATACTCTCCTGTTACTAAGATCTCAACCATTCGTGTTTTGTTTGTTTTAGCTTCTATTCACTACTCACTTGTACATCAAATGGATGTGAAGGCTGCTTTCTTGAATGGTTATTTAGATGAGGAGATCTGTATGGAGCAACCTTCAGGCCATGTGACATTTGGGAAAGAAAACAAAGCATGTAAACTCAAGAAGTCTCTATACGGTCTCAAACAAGCTTAAAAACAATGGTATGAGAAATTTCACAAAACTATCCTTAGTTATGGCTTTGTTGTCAATTATGTTGATGCATGTGTGTATTAAAAAATGTTTGGTTTAGATTGTGTTGTCATAAGTCTATATGTGGATGACTTATTGATTTTTAGTACACACATAGAAGCTATTAAGGAAGTAAAAAATTTCCTGTCAACCAAATTCAAAATGAATGACTTGGGAGAGGTAGATGTAATCTTAGAGGATTAAGGATACTGAATTAAATAGGGGATTTTCTTTAAACCAATCTCATTATATTGAGAAAGTGTTGAAGAAATTTAATAGTTTTAATGTAATACTTGTGAAAACTTCCTATGACCCTAACATACAACTAAAAGAGAATAAAGAGAAGAGTGTATCACAATATAAGCATGCTAAACTTATTGGGAGTATTATGTTTTTAATGAACTATACTCAACTAGATATTGCCTATGTTGTTAGTAGACTAAGTAAATATACCCATAACCCAAGTAGTGAACATTAGCATGCTCTTAAGCGTCTGCTTAAGTACCTCAAAGGTACAATGACTTAGGGATTGCAATTTGTTGGATACCCTGTAGTCCTAAAGGGGTACCGTGATGCAAACTAGGCATCTGCTAATGATGAGGTCAGCTCTACTAGTGGCTATGTGTTTACTTTGGGTGGAGTAGTCAATTCTTGAAAGTCTGCTAAACAGACGTGTGTTGCTCACTCCACCATGAAATCATAGTTTATAACTGTGACAGCCCTAATTTGGCCCTAGTCGGAAAGCGGTTTCGGGATCACAAAACCGAGTCCCAAAAATAATCAAATGTTATATTATGTGTTTATTTCATGTGAAAGTGCATGTGTGGAAATCCCATGCTTTGATTTTGCCATTTGTGAGTGAAATTATGAAATAGGACCTATGTGAAAATTTTTGAAAATGCTATAGGCTAATATGTAGTGGCCTAATAAATAGTAGTGCAAAATAGGAGGATTTGCATGTCAAACTCCCCATTTTATGTGTAGTGGCCGGCCATGGTGTTAATGGTAGACAACATGTGCAATTTTTTTTATTGAAGTTATGGCATAAGTATGGCACAAATAATATATGTTATTTTGTGTCATAAAATGTTTAGTAATAGAATAACAAAAAGGAAGAAAAGGAAGGTTTTTGTTCATTCTTGTTCATGAAAGCTGAAAATAGAAGAGAAATGAGAGGAAAAGAGCTCTTGAATGTTCGGTCACTTGGGGAAGAAAAATCCAAGGTAAGTTCATGGTAGTTTGCTTCTATCTTGATGTTCATGAGTTCTTCTTGATTCTACCCTAACTCATGAAGCATAATTTGATTTTTGGTTGTGTTGTGAGCATTCGGTCATGAATTAAAATGTAGGAAATGGTTGTTGTTTCATGTCATTTTGATGAAAAATGGAAGATAGGTGAAGTTGAGCCAAGCAAATGAGCATGCATGTGCCTTAGATGCTAAGGGAAAAATCGGCTAACATGTTGTGCTTTAAAATGATGAAATGAAGATTATGCTTAAGTAAAATTATAGATATGTGATGATTGATTGGTGATATGCATGTTTAAATAACATGCATGCAAGGTATGTGTGAAAGAGTGATTTGGTAATAAATCTGTTTGGGACAGCAGCAGTAATGTGATTTTGGAAAATCACCATAAATTGTGGGAGATGAGTTAGAAGCTGAATAAATTATGTAATTAAATATTAATGCGTCTAGTTTCTTATAAAACAAACCGTGTAAGCAAAATAATTTCCGATAATGAGATATTTGAAGTGATGTGGGACAGGGTCAGAATGACTTCTAGATCCTCTGTTCTGTTTTTATAAAATCGTTATAAATTGTACAAAAATGTTCATAAGATGAAATTTATATTCTTAGACTCCTCAATGAGTCTAGTTTCAAATTAAATAAACGATAACATATTTTGAATTCTGTACAATGAGAAATTTGATTCGTAGTGAGGAGTGGTCAGATTAGTCAAACAGTGAAATAGGGGAAATTTTAAGAAAAATCTGGTATTGATTGGCCAAACTAAAAATTCTTAAAATTTTATGGATGAAAGATATATGAGTCTATCTTCAGGGAAAATTAACGGCACTTGATTTGGAGTTTCGTAGCTCCAATTATAAATGATTTAGTGACTGTTGCTCAGGAAGACAACTTGCAGTGAAATTATGATTATGTGGTAAACATTGACAAAAATTTGTTAATGAGTTGCTTATTGATTTCTTATAAGCTTACTATGATCAGTAGGTGTGAAAGTCGAATATATATATGTATATATTATATTTTGAAAGTGATGCTCGAATAGTCGAATAATGACTAGTTTAAAATCTTTGAATTTAAGCTCAAGAGCATAGAGGGGCAAAATTCGGATAAGGGAAAAGAGAAAGTAATCGAATAGCCGTTGTAATCGTTCGGCAACATTCAAGGTAAGTTCTTAAGTGTTTAAGCTTGATTCCTTTTTATATGCCCAAGAGTTAAATTAATATGGAAAAGGGAATGTAAATTTTATTTAGTTAATGTGCCGAATATGTAATGATTTAAGATTATAAGCCGATTATGGCTATTATGCTTAAGTTGAATTGGATTTGGAAATTTGATGCACTAAATGAGTGTTACAATGAATAAACTGTGCCATATATGTGCTGGTGGAGATATCACGATTTGTGATTATTAAATACCTAAAGGAAACCATGATGTGTATAAAATTATTATTATTAGTCCTTTGTGGTAGCCGAATATGGCTTGGCACTAAAGTGATTAAATGTGAACTTCGATGAGGTAAGCTATTAAAAGTGTGGTGCTATAAGACTATGGGCTAATACGATATGTGGATTCGTTCCGTAAAGTAAATTATTAAGGTATGTGATACGTACTTATGCATGTTAAATCGATTGGAATTGAATCATGAATGTGAATTACGAAGCATAGGTAAAAATGCCTATGACATATATGTGAGTAAGGGTAAAACCATCGTAAATTATCGATAAGGATGGGCTATGTGCGGAACCATCTTATAATTGCTAATTTGAAAGGTTGTGTGTGAATCAGTGAGCAATATGTATATATTAGATGAATCGTGACCTTTTGGTTCTACTTGAATTAAGTTGTGCGATAAATAATTTATGTATATGGCTTATAGTCGAATGGTCACTATGGGTTAAGTTTGAATGGTGAAATGGATATGTGATATTTATGAATGACTTTTGAACCGAAATGTAAACGATGGTGTTCATATGGAGCTTATACCCGAATGTTGCAAATGACTACGAATGTGATATGTTGAATGAGATGTATTAATATATGATTAAATATGCATGATATTTGATGTGTATTTGGGTTAAATCCCGCAGGCTTTGTGCTGGTATTATATCCAGGATAAATCCCACAGGCCTAGTGCTTGTATTATATTATGGGCCTTCGTGCCTAGCAGGCTTAGTGCCGGCGATGTGTATTTGGGCCTTTGAGCCTAGCAGGCTTCGTGCCGGTGATGTGTATTCGGGCTTTCGTGCCTAGCAGGTTTCGTGCCGGTGATGTGTATTCTGGCCTTCGTGCCTAGCAGGCGTAATGCCGGTGAAATGATATGTTATGTGGATTCGGTGTTCCTTGTAAGATAAGTGTTTAGCCGAATGTTAAAGATGAAATGATAGTGTATTGTATCATGCTTATATGGCCTAATGGCAAGTATAACATGTTGGTAAAAATGCAATATGCTTTTATAATCAAATGATAAGTTTGAAATGAACGTGAGTGAAATGTTATGCATAAGCTATCAAATGCTAAGTGTGAAAATGAGATGAAAGAAAAGTGTTTGAGATGTATAATTATATACGTTCGAATGATGTTAGTACTTAATTGATATGAATATGTTATATGGAACTTGTTGACTTGATTATTCGGGCCTTTGAGCTTAGCAAACTATAATGCCGGTGAGATACTATTTGGGCCTTCGAGCTTAACAAGCTATAATGCCGGTGAACTGATATCGGGCCTCGAGCCTAACAGGCGAAATGCCGGTGATTTGAGAAAAGTCCATGACTAAGGTACCTCGTGTTAGGTTGACAAATGAATACATTCAGTACGTTAAGTGGGCCAGGTACGCATTATGTACTCATATGTGAGTTTGATCTGTAATGAATCATAAGCGTGCATTGTGATACATACGTGAATAAATGTTATAACTATATCTATGATCATGACACACCGGGTCAGGGTGTGAAAGTATGTGAAAGTATTCGATTTAATTATGTTATACGAATTCAGATTAAGTGTGATAAGAATGCTGAACGTGTATTATGTGTTTGTATGTATTCGACCAGATGGCAATATACCTAGAATATGACCACTTAAGAAATTGAATAATCGAAGTATAATTGCATTTATTTTTTTGCATTGCTTAAGACTTACTAAGCTTATGAAAGCTTACTCCGTTGTTACATTCCTCTGTTTTATAGATTGTTGACTTCGGTTACCTACTCTGGTTGGAGTTCGCCGGAGATATTATCACACTGTCGAGCTCACGCTATTGGTGTAAGTAAATCATAGTATTTCGAGTCTATGGCATGTATAGGGTTTTAATGTTGAGTATGTGATATTATAATTTAGCCAAAGGTGTTGGCTAGTGATGTTTTGGGCCTCGTAAGCCCATATATGGGACAGATTGCATGTGAAAAGAAAAGTTTTAAATTGATTGAAATTTTTCGGCACTGTTTTTGTATGATTGATTGAGTTTAAGTCGGGCAACACCTCAAACCCTGTTCCGGTAAGGGATACGGGCGAGGGGTTTTACAATAGCTCTTAATTTAGTCGAGCAAGAGGTCAAGTGACTCGAAAATCTTCTTGCAAAAATTCTTTTATGGGGGAAGCCTACACCTACTATGTCTTTATTATGTGATTCACAAGCCATCAATTGTGTTGCTCAAAATCAAGTTTAAAATGGCAAGAAAAGGCATATACAAATAAGACATGAATGTGTGAGACACTTAATAAAGAATGGAGTACTCGCCATGGTGTACATAAGATCTGAGAGAAACCTAGCTGATCCACTAACCAAAGGGTTATGTAGGAAAATGGTTCTTGGTTCATCGAGGGGGATGGGTCTTAAGCTCATTGGTTGAGGATTTCATGGTGGATACCCAACTTAGTCTTTTAAGTACAATATGGTCAAACGAAACCATGGATAGACTCATAGTGTACACCTTTACCTATTCTTATGGCGCACAATGTACATGCATAAGGATGAACTACTAGATGCTCTTAACGAGTTTATATCCTAGGGTTTAAGTGGTCCTATTCAAACAGACTTGTTGAACTTATTGAACTTATAGGATGAGCCTCTGAATGTTCTTATTGAATTCATATCCCAGGCTTTAGGTGGTCCTAGTGAGATGAACTTGATAAATTCATCAAATTTTTAAACTGGGAGGTTGAACTTATTAAATACTCTTAATGATTTCATAGCGTTGGTCCGAGTGATCTATATTGAGATAAACTTGATAGAATCACCTACATAAGTACGAATGATTAGCCACTTTCTATAAAAGACGTTGCGTCATTTTTCTAGAGCACTTATTAGCATCTCGAGGTATATTGACTAAATTGTTAATATATCGCGGAACTCAATTGGACCTCTGAGATTAGTCGTGTGTTACGAGTTTACTCTTATTTTAACAAGTTCCAGATTCGTTCACTTGTTAAGAAAATAATTTCTCATTTCACTATGTATTAGTGCCAATCTAACAGATATTAGTACTTAAGCGATTAATTTCACTATGGCTCATTTTCTCGTTTCCTCTAAAATATTTTTTTCTTTGCATTAGTGGGGGAATGTGGGTAATGCAAAGAAATCCCACATTGGTTGTGTATAGGCTGATGAAAGGGTTTAAATATAACATTACTCCTTAGAATCAATAAGTAATTGGGCTAAAGGCCTAACAGATGTGTGCCACCGCCGTCCAACCTGGTCTGTGTTTGTGTTAACACGTATCTACTACACGTACTACGCATGTTTATTTTTTGGATAAAATTTCTATATTATTTTTCAAAAAATAAAGCAAAATCTAGTCAACAGAAAATATCTTTTTTGAACAATTTTTAAAAACTGTATTTGCCAGTTTTACCTTTTTGCCCCTGCATTTTTACTATTTTGCCCTTCAACTAATAGTTTAAATAGGAGGCTATCTTCCTTATATTTCACACAACAAAAACCATATATTCTATCATTCTTCTCGTCTCCCTCATTCTTCTTTCTCTAAAAGCTTTGTTATTTTTCTAAAAATTATATTAGAGAAAGTTCTGTCTAGGAGTTTGGGTTTTAAGTGGGACCATTTGTGACCCCTCCAAACTTTCCTGGGAATTGATCCTAGTGTGGTTTTTCTGGTCTAATTTTCTGACCACCTTTAAACTTATTTTTATCTTATTTCTCGTAAATTTAAAAAAGAGTAATACCAATTGAGTTTGATCTTCCTTATTCGGGTGTACGAATTTGGAAATACTGTGTTAACATCAAGGGGCGACTTTCATTTTTGATTACATCGATCAGGGAAAAATTGCTTATTTATTTTTATTATTTGTACTTTTCAGTGCTAACATCTTTATTTTGCAATAATAATTTTCCAACAATTAGGTGTTGGGCTATTCTCGTTTCTTAGGAATCTGTAACAAACTTGAGGCGGAGCTTTATTGACTTTTGGACTAGCTGAAGGTCGCTTAGGAATTGGGATTGCGTTGAGTGATGGTGGAAGGCAACAATAGTGAGGTGATAAAGATGGTTACAATGAACCATGGATGGGATGGAAAAGTTGTTGTATGGATATGGTTTCAAGAAACAATGGTTCGAATCCCCTCCATCTCGACTAATCAGTGTTTTTGAACAAGATTATTTAGGAACTTTGTAGGCATATAGTAATGAGTTTTAGTCTGTAAATGCTCTTTATTACCCCAACAAATCACTACCTCCCATAGATGTTGAATGCATCCATCCCCGTCCAACTCCTCTCAGTTTCAATTTTATTTTTGCTTCTTATCTTTAATATTTTTAATATTTGTAAAGTCAAGTAAATATTTAAACATGATTCTTCATTCATAAAAATATATAGTTTTTTATAATATATTATTACATTTTGACCCTTTTAATAGTTTTATATATACAATGATATGATAATTTAATATAGTGGAATGGGATAAGCAATTACCATAACTACTCCATACCCACTATCTATGATAGCAATCGTAAACCAATTAAAAATTTGACTAAGGCGAGTGTACCTATCAATTAATAGTATAGCTATGGTAAGCAAATATATCGTTTCGACAAAGAATAAAAGTACTAGTAATTACCGTCTTTCTATTATTTAATTGATAAATTCAAGCGATTAATTAAAAACTAAAAGTAACTAAATTAATTAACTACAAACGCAACAAAGAACAAAACAAGATATATAAACATCCAAAATACAGTATAATTGAAAGAAATAAAGAAATTCATGATAATATCCTAAGAAATCAATAGAGAGTCTTCAATCTTGATGTGCATCTACTTCAGAATCGGCTTCAATAGTATTTTTCGAGTGGTTTTCTTGAATATTCTATGATGGCCCTCTTCTATCTTCTTATTTTTGTCATATATAAGTCTTAGAATGCCCGAAAAATCTAGAAGTTGCGTTTTCCCATAGTTTTAAAGTGTAATTCACGAAATCGGTACGGTCTGCCACATGGCCGTGCGGAATCCTATGTGGCTCACACAACCGTGTGTCCATGCCATGTGGAATGGTCCAACCTATCTGGCCTTTGTACCTTGCTCCAATTTTTCTGTTTTTACTTCTTTTGCTTCCAAATGTTCTCTCCTAAGTATGGAAACATGAATTTAAAAGATTAGGAGCATAAAATTCACAATTTAACATCGAATAATCTCCAAAAATGCATTAAGAACGAGATTAAAACATATTACTTTTTTCACCTATAAGTCTAAAAGAAAAGATCCACCCTGCCCCACAACCACTTTTCAAAAGAAACAACTCCATTAAAAGCAAATTAGTTTGAAATCCATCTAATGGTTTATGTTGCTTTCCCTAAACAAGCTTTTGGCGTCTTCGCTAGTGGCTTTGTTCCTTGTTGTCATCATAGTTTTAATGTAGATGCACTAGGCCCAATGAACAAACTTTTTTTTTAAAATTTATAGTAGATGTGTGCATGGGCCAGGCTACTCGGCCTAGCCCGAAAAATGGGAGGATTCGGGTAAAAATATAGGCCCGAAATATGAGTTCGAGAAAAAAATGAGACCAATTTAGAAAAGGAGTCGGGCCTCGTGTAAAATTTTTTTGGCCTGAGCTCGGCCCGACCTAGCCCGAATTATATAATAAATATATATTTTTATTTTTAATCATATTTACATTTTAGTTTCAATTTTAATACAACCATTTTTATTATATTTTTAATTTGTGTATTATTTTAAGAATTATTTTAGTCTCATTTTTTTATTTATTTTTTGTTTTAATATTTGTTTTTTTGTTTTTAAATGTATTTGATTTATTATATTTTAAATTTTTTTATTTAACGAAATAAGCCAAAAAAATTAATGAGGCAGGCCGGGCTGAGCTCAATAATTTTATTTCAGGCCGGGCTTGGATAAATTTTTAGGCCCATATTTCGGGCCAAACCGGGCTCAGCCCTAGGAAAGGGGCCTAAAATTTTGTCTAAACCCAGCCCGACCTGGCCCATGCACACCTCTAATTTAGAGTTAGCATACTAACTTATTTGGCCTCCAACTTTACCCCCCAAAAAATCAAATTAATCCATTTAACTTTTCACATTTTTTAGCCCTTAAACTTACTTTTTTTTTTGGTCTAATCACCCAAAATGGATGAAAAAGTGACATTTCTTTTGACTTTCCTAGCATGGCATACACATGGACTGCTATGTTAGATTTGATTAATTTTTTAAAAATTTAAAAATGTAAAAATTATTTTTAAAAGTTAAAAGTCGTTAGATTATTAAAAAATTATAAAAATATTTTAAAAATTAATTGTTAACATGTTATCTAAATTTTTTTTATCCATTTTAGCTAATTTGATAAACAAAGCAATCAAAAGCTTAAAAGAGACGAAAAAAATTTAAATGATAGATCAAAGTAACTTTTTTTATAAAATTAAAAAGCCGAATAAATTATTATACTTTTAAAGTTGTACATATCCATTATAAACGAGTATGCAAATCCATTGGGCCAAATTCCTCGTCAGACCTATAGCTTCGCATATAACATGAGCCAGTTAAGTTGGGCTACACCATTGAATATAGTCTAATTCACACTGTCCAACCTCCCATTAAAGAGAAGAAAGTCACCTCAGACTGGTTTTTTACTAAAGAAGTATAAAAAAATTAAAAAATTCCAAAATAATACACCAAAAAAATTAATTACGAAAATGGTATGGTCAGGATGGTCACGCCACTCTGACAGGCGGCACCACCCTGATGTGACGGTGAGCAGTGACCCGCAACAGTAAAAAAAACACTGAAAAAGAAAAAAAACTGAAAACAAAAAAAATAAAAAATGGGTCATATGGGTGCCAGAGGCGGCACCAGTGTTGCCTCTGGCAGAGGCGGCACCAGTTGTGTGGGTCCCACAGGCGGCACCTAAGCACTATAAAACCAAGCAGAACCAGCAACTCCGGGAGCAAGAATCAGTAGCAAGGAGAAAAAAATAAAGGGAAAGAAAGGAGAGGAGAAGAGAAGAAAAAGAAGGAGAAGGAAAAAAGAAAAAAGAAGGTATAATTTTTTTTAAATAATGAATTTTTATATTGTTATTGTGTTTTTGCTGTTATTATTATTGTTGATTTTTATTATTTTTTGTTGTTAGTTATTAATATTGTTAGTAAAAAAACCCTTGTTATTATTGTTAGTAAAAAACCAAAATTATTGTTAGTTATTATTATTGTAAAAAAAACCTAAAAAAGCCTATTTATGTTATGTAAAGAATGTATTATTTTGTTATATGTGTTTTAGGTAGGTTTTTTACCCTTATTATTTTAAAAATAAAATAAAATAAAATAGCAAAATAAGTTGTTTGAAAGATTAAGTACCATTTTTGGCACTTTTGGCACTTAATCTTTCAAACAACCTATTTTGGCATTTTATTTTATTTTTTATATTATTAGGGTAAAAAACCCGTTTTAGGTTGATTAGATAATATTTATGAAATTTATTTGGCATGTTATAGATATTGTTAGAAATGGCAACATATTTGGTATTACCTGATGAAATAACAACTTCAGCACAAAGGGAGAAAGTTTATAAGATAATGAGAGAAGTGCAAGATTACAGAATGAAACCAGAATAAGACATTGTTCAACACGTTATGACAGTAAATAGAAAGATGCAAGAAGTGTTGTGGAAAGGTCATGAAATGATTAGGAAGAATAAAGTTCAATACTTAACCCTTAGAGGGACATTAATAGAACGGAAACATCAAATCGTTTTAGACCAACTTTGGAAGACATTTGTACCACGAACCTATTGGAATCTAGTTATATGCTTCGTAAAGTTTATAATCTCTTATGGAGCAAGGAAAATAGCGAGACAAAGTATAGGTTCACGAAAGTTGACTGGGAAGCAAAATGTGATTGACATACCATGGATGGATAAATTAGATGTTAGGAAATTACCAAGAGAATTTCTAATTTCAATACCCGTTATAAAAATTGAAGAGGAAAAAGATCCCGAGGAATTGCCAAATTGGATTGTAGAGGATGAATATGAAGAGAATCAAGAATATCTAAATTGGATTGTACAGTATTTCCCAGAGGAAGATACAGGGTCGGAGATGGAAGAAAACATAGAACTGAATTTAAATGGTTAAATGTAAAGATAAATGTTGTTTATGTATAAAATGAGAACTGAAAAACTATGAGCTTATGAATGAAAAAAATTGCATATTGAGTAATTAAATTTTTTATTTAAGTAGTTTATTTGGTGTCCGAAATTATTTTGAGAAAGTTTGTTTATTTTTTAACAAATTGAGCATTGAAGATGGATAATCAGTTTTTCGTATGCGTTTATTTCGATGGAATTATCTTGACAACAACCGTTGGATGCATATTTGAATGTCGGCAACAAATAGCAATGAGATTTAATAGAAATGTCTTGTTGGATGATATGAAGGGAAGAATTAACACAAAAATTGCTAGACGTTGTGGGAGAAGGATCTCGAAACTTTTCTACAAGTTTCCAGTTTCGATAGATCCAATCAAATTCACTGAAATGGAACTTGTAGACGACGAATACGTGGAGACAATGATCGCTCTTTACTGTGGGAATGGGAGTGACAAAAATGCACCAATTCACTTATTTGCTGAGTTAGCCGGTATAGAGGAAAATGAAGATCTCACTGCATATGGTGAAGAACATAGAGCTCAAGAACCGTGCATGGTGGCTCCAATATCGTACGCTGGCAGTGAATCAACTATACGTGGGATCGATATCGATCTTAATGTTACACCCGATATGGATGTGGTTGGTGATGATGGTTACGATAGTAGTGATCCTTGTAATCAAGAAGTCGATTGTGATAGTGATCCCGATATGGACGATGTCCCAGACGATATTGATGATGAAGACGTGAATGACGATGGAAACATTAACGCGTCTTCGGTTAGGAACCAAATGCGACGTGTTGTGATTCACAATAATCCTAGGCCACACATGTCACTCATAGACCCCGACGCAGCGCATGTAGCCGATTTCCCAGAGTACCTTGAAATACTTCCTGCTCACCGACTGGCCATAAATTCTGATCCTAAGGAGTTATTCGTCGGCCAGAGATTCGAAAGTAAAGAAGAGTGCATATTTGCTATTAAGCGGTATAGCATGAATATATCAGTAGATTATAAAGTTGCAGTGTCTAAACCGACATTATATATTGGGGAGTGTTGGAAGTCAGGGGAAGGCTGCAATTGGAGGGTATGAGCTGCATTTATTCAAAATTCGCAAATATGGGAGATACGCAAATTTGTTGGGCTTCACACATGCACATCAACACGTATGACAGAAGATCATCGAAAACTTGATTCTAAAACTATCTGTACGTGTATCATGCCAATGGTGAAGGACATGCCTACCATTAAAGTTTCAGTACTGATTGCCGAAATACAAGCACGATTTCAATATCGAGTGTCATATCGAAAGGCATGGATAGTAAAACAAATGGCAATGGAGCAATTGTATAGGGATTTCAATGCGTCGTATAACGAGCTACAGGGATGGATAGCCGCTATGCGGGAGTACGTACCAGGGACCGTCATTGAGTTACAGACATGACCTCATTACGGCCCGGATGACTAACTACAGTCGGGAAAAAGAATTTTCCATCGGATGTTCTAGACGTTTGATCCATGTGTGCACGCATCTCCCCACTGCAAGCCATTTGTGCAATTGGATGGGACCTGGCTATATGGAAAATATACACAGATATTACTTATTGCGGTTGCTCAAGACGGCAACAGGAACGTGCTCCCGATAGCATTTGCCATTGTAGATAAGAAGAACATAGAATCGTGGGAATTCTTCCTTACCAACCTGCGGAGGTATGTTATTAGCAACAATAATATTTGCATTATCTCTGATAGAGGGAAAGGATTAATTGCCGCCATTAGACGTTCCGGTGTACCATGAAGATCCGTTTACTGCATCCGTCACATCGCAGCTAACTTCATTAGAGATTATAAAAACACAGACTGGAAAAGACAATTTGTGAAAATAGGTAAACAATTGCCTTATCTTTTCAATTTAAGTTTTTAGGGCAATACTGTAACTTATATTTTCTTAATACATATACAGCGTACGAGCTAGAGCCACACATTTTTCGCCAAAGAATGACTAAACTTGAGAGTGACATGGAGGGTCAAACGAATACATCTTTCCGACAGTGGTTGGGTACTATAGAGCCGTGGCAATGGGCTCAAAGTTTTGACGAGGGCTTTCGTTATGGTCAAATGACCACAAACTTAGTGGAGGGGGTCAACGCTGTATTGTTGAAAACACGACATCTTCCGATTTCAACAGTCTTCTCGGCTACATTCTACAAGTTGGCTACCTTGATGCCAAGAATGGGTCAGCAACAAGTTAACCAGATTGAGGCGGGATACGTGTTTGTCGAAGATGTCAGGGATGCAATGGTTGCAAACTGTCGGATGGCGAGGTCGATGAATGTAGAAATATATTCACGACGCCTTGAAATGTTTCGAGTTACGGAGACCATTAGTCGTCGACCCAGTCTACCACCTCGGTCCTATGGAGTTGATCTTCGAAATAGACAATGCGATTGCAGGAGATTCCAAACACTTCATTATCCGTGTGCGCATGTCGTGGCAGCGTGTGCTAAAGTGAACCTTAATGTTGAACAATTTGTCGATGATGTGTACACACTCAATCGCATGTTAAGTGTATAGGAAAATGAGTTCCCTGTCCTGCCCAACCTGTCTACGTGGGAAGTGCCTCCGATGACTTTCGAACTTGTCCCAGACAAAGGGCTACGCAGGAATCCGAGAGGTCGTCCGCAATCAACTAGAATTCGTAATGAAATGGACATTAGGGAGAAATCCGACGGTACGTGTTGTGGATTATGCAGGTTAGCTGGTCATAATCGGAGTAAATGCCCACAGCGAAACTATCATGTCGGATAATCGTCACGATCAGGTAGGAATTGAACTTATGTTATAATGTATTTATTTTATATGAAAAAAATTATATTGTAAATATTCCTCTATTTGTTCAAAATCCATCAAGCTATTTTCTGGAGTCGCAGTTACGAATTTATTTATATCTAGAGCTACGGACTCCAAATTAAGATCTGCTAATTTTTCTAGAAACTAAGCTCACATATCTTTTTACCATAAAATTTTCAGAATTTTTGATTAAGCCAATTAGTACAGTTTATTCTTTAAAGTTACCCCTACTTTGCTGTTCCACAGCTCCGACCCTTAATCACTAAAAATAAATTGTATTACAGTACGGGATTTGGATAATGTTCTCGTTTATTTCTCTTGAAAATAGACTCATTAAGGATTCTAAATATAAAATTTTAACTCATAAATATTTTTTTGAAATTTTTAATAATTTTCTGAAATCAGAACAGGGGATTCTAGAATCATTGTGGCTTTGTCTCACAATAATTCAAATATCTCATAATATGAAATTATTTTATTTACACCGTTTCTTAAATGTGAAACTAGACTCAATAGGCTTTAATTCTATATTTTATCCAGCCTTTAATTCAATTTCTAAAATTTTTATTGAATTTTCAAAGTCGGACTACTGCTACTGTCCAAACTGTTTTTGTACAAAATAATGATATCTATCATAATATCATTTTCAACTCATCATGAACTCACCATTTCATGGATCCCATGGTCAATTACACAATAAAACTTAATATAATCATCATTCAATTCTCATGAAGCACACATAACCAAACATATTTACCAATTACCTACATTCAATCAACGAATTAGTCACATATACAAACAAGGTAATGGTTGAGTTTACATTTACTCAACTTGCATATATAACTACATATGTATCATCTATTTCATACGTCCATGAAATCTCTATATATACCGGTAATAGTATGTTCCAATTTAATTAATGTTCCAATTAGATTAATTTTGTAATGTATTTAAAGTTTTTTCCAATTTATATTACAAGACTAAGTTTGTTAAAGTTTTAGTGTTTTAATGTTCAAAAATGTCCAAATTAATCTAATTTACATTATGGTCAAATTTTGTTCCACGTTTCAAAGTTTCAATTAATCTAATTAAATATATACAAAAAATACAAACTTTTTAATATCAAAACCCAAGAAACCCCTAAAATTGATGGTTCGATGGTGTGGTCCTAGGGGTATATTTCTGCGGAGGTCGACGTTCATGTTGTGGGTGATTGTGACGACCAACATCCTCTTCAGTCACAGGTGAGGGTGTCTGATACATAGAAGAAAAATCATATGGCTCGAATGGCATCGATGAACTTGAGCCGGGAGGAGTGCCATGCTGCAGTGGATACAACCCAGTAGGAGTGGAGTACTGCAGTGGATACGGGCCGGGGGTAGTGCTATAATGCGGTGGATATGGTCCGGGAGAGGTGCTGTGCTGCGGTGGGTACGACCCAAACATATCAAACCCGTAATGGTATCCGCCCCCCGATGAGCTCGGGAAATAGTCATTGCCCACCAAATCCAGATGATAAGAAGTATCAGTCGAATGTGAATGCGATGACGAGCCCGGGAAATAGTCATTACCTGCCAAATCTAGATGATAAGAAGTATGAGTCGAATGTGAATGCGATCGTTCGGACTCAGCTTCCGGCTATACCTCGGGCTCCTGCTTTGGGTCATACTCGGCATCTGGCTGTGGATCGAGCTCTATATTGGCCACTGGCTCGTATGCCCCAGATCGCTGCACGTGCGGGGGGACTATAGTTGACTGCCCACTAGGTAAATATGGCTTCCCCATACTAAAGTACCATTGTATGTACTCTAACGATGGGCGCAAATCGGAAGACATATCCATCTGAGGTCTTCGAGCCATCCGACTCTCCTACACCGCAATATATCTCCGGTGCGTAACCCTCCAATGCTGTCCATGTCTCCCTCTCTTGTTCTTGCCGTGAACCTCCTCCCCTACTTGCATTGGCGGATCCGGGATGTACTAGATGCAACCAAACTGTCGTAGTACTCGATCCCCGTGGTACCACTCGACTACATTGAAACTGATAATTGGTGCGTTAGTGCACCACAAATGAGAATCAACGTAGGCAGACGAGGGTATAATAGCCGCAATTTTTGGTCTATGGTATGGCATCCATATAAATTGCACAATTAATACCATGATTAAAATTTAACACGGTTGGAGTAAGATATACAAAGCAATTACATGTCACGAATATTTGAATAGCTTACCCCTTCCCCGGCATGTTGTTCAATCATCAGACGATATATCGGGACAGTGTACGACTTCCCGATACCCGGATAAATACTCCATCTACGAAAACAATTTTCAAGTAAATATAGTATCATTAGAATAGTATCATTATAAAGAAATTGTCAATTACTAACAAGTTAAATTTTATCACATGTTAACTAGCGGATATACGTATGATTGGTGACTAACTGATGACAAGAATGGCATTCGATAAAGAGCCCATGATTGCAACAATACAAGGCATCCGCCCATGTCTACAGCATCAGGCTTTGTCGTCCGACAAAGCTCACGATACAACATAGCCAGAACTGCGGAACCCTAACTATAGGAGCGAACACTACGCAGATCAGCTAACAGAGGTAAATACTGGATATGAACCTTGTTGTTATTCGAATTAGGCATCAATACACCCCCTATGATATGCATAATGTACGCTCGAGCTGCGCACACCAACTCTTCTTCGGTGGCATTATCTGATAAATGCTGAAAATTGGCTTTTAGCCATGTAAATTTCAACTTCGAAAAAGTAGACTCAGCATCGCCGGCGAGGCTCCTAGTAGGCTATAACAAAGTGCAGCCGGTTCAGCTATCGCACTTACGCCCGTGACGGCATCCCCGTTGATTGGGAGCCCAAACTGTAATGCAACATCCTCCAGAGTGATTGTGCACTCCCCATACAGCAAATGAAAAGTGTGGGTCTCCAGTCGCCAACGCTCGACCAATGCGGATATTAAATCGTACCGTAAATCGAATGTTCGGGTCAATGCTGCTGACCCGAATCCAGCTAGCTCCAAGTAGGGCATCAGTCGTGCATCCGGGGAATATCCTACACCATTCACCCGACCCCTTAATATGCGGTACGAGTCCTGACAGTGTTAAATTACAGAAAATAGTTATAATAACATAATTTATTTTCTTAAATTACGTAGATCTTTTTTTAATGGAACCCTTGCTTAACAAATAACAATATATTACCGTATTATTAACTGTGTCACATATGTGAGAAAGTTCCTTATTGATCAATGAAGCCATTGCGATGCCTGCAATTTCAAAATAAATTTCGGTTATTAATTTTAATGTTTGATAGATTTTAAATATTTATTTGAATAACTTATAAAAAAAATAGCAAATAATTTTTTCGACAACACATTTTTTTCGCTATACTATATTAAAAAATTAAATATATCCAACTTAAATAAAAATATTATTATTATTTTAAAATGATAATAAGTAAAATATTTTCGTATATTATTTTAGCAAAAAATGTTTAAAATGTATTATGTAAGTATTTTTTATATTAATTTAATAAATAACCCTGATTTTGGCACTTTCTTCGTATTTTTTTATTTTCGTATCTTATTTTTTAAAATATATTATTTTCATATTTTATTTCTTTATATTATTTTAGTACATAATGTTTCAAATGTATTATTTAAGTGTTTTTTTATATTTTTTAATAAATAACCCTGATTTTAGCACTTTATTCGTATTTTTTTCGTATCTTATTTTTTAAAATATATTATTTTCGTATTTTATTTCTTTATATTATTTTAGTACATAATATTTCAAATGTATTATTTAAGTGTTTTTTTATATTTTTTTAATAAATAACCCTGATTTTAGCACTTTATTCGTATTTTTTCGTATCTTATTTTTTAAAATATATTATTTTCGTATTTTATTTCTTTATATTATTTTAGCAAAAAATGTTTCAAATGTATTATGTAAGTGTTTTTTTATATTAATTTAATAAATAACCTTGATTTTGATACTTTCTTCGTATTTTTTTATTTTCGTATCTTATTTTTTAAAATATATTATTTTCATATTTTATTTTATTTCTTCATATTATTTTAGTACATAATGTTTCAAATATATTATTTAAGTGTTTTTTTATATTTTTTCAATAAATAATCCTGATTTTAGCACTTTATTCGCATTTTTTTCGTATATTATTTTTTAAAATTTATTATTTTTGTATTTTATTTTTTATATTATTTTAGCAAAAAATGTTTCAAATGTATTACTTAAGTGTTTCTTTATATTAATTTAATAAATAACCTTGATTTTGACACTTTCTTCGTAGTTTTTTTATTTTCGTATCTTATTTTTTAAAATATATTATTTTCGTATTTTATTTCTTTATATTATTTTAGTACATAATGTTTCAAATGTATTATTTAAGTGTTTTTTATATTTTTTTAATAAATAACACTAATTTTAGCACTTTATTTGTATTTTTTATTTTCGTATATTATTTTTTAAAATATATTATTTTCGTATTTTATTTTAGCATAAAATCTTTCAAATGTATTATTTAAGTTTTTATATTAATTTAATAAATAACCCTGACTTTGGCACATTGTTTGTATTTTTTTATTTTCGGATTTTATTTTTTAAAATATACTATTTTCATATTTTATTTTTTTATATTATTTTAACATAAAACTCGTCAGCACCACTTTCCCCAAAAATTTTTTTTTCGTATTTTATTTCTTCTCGTATTTTATTTTTTCATTAATATATTTTTAATACTTTATTTTTATACTATTTTTTGTAAAAAGTTTAAAACTCCCATCACATAAAAAATAAAAGAAATTAAAATAATCAGGATATAATAAGTCAAATAAATTTAAAAAATATTTTTAAACAACCTAAAACACACTTAACAAATAAATTACATAAAATAGTAACAATAAAACATTCTTTACACATAACATGCTTATTACTTCAATGAAAATATAAAATAAATGCGAACATACCTTAATATCTCTTCTTAATCAAATAACACATTGTAAAGAAATAAAAATAAAAATTATATCTGATTTAAATCTAAATCAATCAACAACAAAATTACTAAAACAAATAACTTAAACTAACATTAATTACTCAAATTTATAAAAAGAAAATTACTTTTTTTTTTCTTTTTCCTTCCCTCTTCTTCTTCTCCTCTTTTTCTTTTTCTTTTTTCTTCTCTGCCGGCCTCCTTCTCCTCCTCCCCTTCTTTTTCTTTCTTCTTCTTATCTTCTTCCCTTCTTCTCCTTTTTTTTTTCTTCTTCTTCTTTGTTCCCGAAACTCAAGCTTGGGGACCATATATTATGGTATATGGTCCCCTAAACAAAAAAAACAAAACCCCTCGGCATGAGAGGTCAAATCGGCCTGAAAAGGCACCTGGCACTGGTGTCGCCTTTGCCAGAGGCAACACTGGTGCCGCCTCTGACACCCACATGACCCATTTTTTATTTTTTTTCGTTTTTAGTTTTTTTTTCTTTTTCAGTGCTTTTTTTTATTGTTAGGTGTCACTGTTCACCATCACGTCAGGGTAGTGCCGCCTGTCAGGGTGGCGTGACCACCCTGACCCTACCATTTTCGTAATTAAATTTTAATTAGATTTTTAGGTGTATTATTTTAAAATTTTGCCACCCTGACCCTACCATTTTTGTAATTAAATTTTAATTAGATTTTTAGGTGTATTATTTTAAAATTTTTTAATTTTTTTATACTTCTTTAGTAAAAAACCCAAAAACCCCACCTCGGACCATGTCAACAAACAAACAGTTGCAGATTAATCGCATGAGTCTCCTGTTCTACCTGTAATTTCTTATTATACACTATAAAATTTCTCCTTTAAAACTATTCTATTCTCTCTTTTAAAATTATTATTAATAGTTGACGTAACTTTTAAAACATATGAATAATTTTAAATATTATATAGAAATAATAAAAAACTATAATAAAATTAATATTAGTCGATTAAATCTTTCCAACATCATATTAATTAAATCTTTTCCACATCATATCAGTTAAAATAAGCCCATCAACTTGGCTCAAAAATATCAAAATATGAAGTCTACCCTACGGGGAAAA
This sequence comes from Gossypium hirsutum, assembly GCF_007990345.1. Classification (NCBI taxonomy): domain Eukaryota; kingdom Viridiplantae; phylum Streptophyta; class Magnoliopsida; order Malvales; family Malvaceae; genus Gossypium; species Gossypium hirsutum. The sequence goes on from NC_053431.1 coordinate 115,865,076, forward strand.
AAAATAAATCTTCCAGCAAATCTTTTCAATTCTTTTCAATCAAGTCTTTCCAACCAAACAGATCTTTCCATCATATTTACATATATCTACCTGACTATACTTACTGTGTTTAAAGATAACCTCTTAAATTTTGTTGAGGCAACAAGTTGAACATTTTATTTTTAAATATAAATATACTCTTTAAACATTTAACACTTGAAAACCTCGAATTTGAAGACATTTAGATAATCTGTGCAATTAAAATAACTACTACCATTACTATTATTTTGAATTTAATGTGCATGCAAATATTACTTGCAATGTTGAAGACACCACTTCCATCCGTTTACCTTAAAAACTATTTATGCATAAGCTTGATATACAAACTGCTGCTATGCATTTACAATCCTGTAAGTATGCAGGATAGAGATGCGACTGGCAGAAAGAAACAAACATATATGACTAGCTTTGGAAAGATTCAAATGTAATGGTAGTAAATGCAATCAAGCACTATAGCCTTGATTTGAAGGATGCCATTGAATCGGACCATGGCCGTTGCATGCAGCAGTACAAGCTTCCTGCATTAAGACTTGGGAAACACCACTATTGCAAATGTTGGCGAACGCACGCATGTGTTTCATGCCGTATTGTGTCAATGACCCACAGTGTGTTTCGAACAAGCGGACCTGGAATCAAGATATGGTTGCAACTTATAAGCAAGGACCAATGCACAGATAGTTAAATCTCGAAAGGAGAATTTGACTCATACCACGGATTTCAAGCATTGCCAGTCATCAACAAGGGGCAAACCAGTTTCCCTTACAGATTTGAGAATGGCAGAGCCTTTTGCTGGTCCATATAAAAGTGTTCCAATCAAATCAATGCTGCCATCCAAGTGGATTCTATGCCTTTTTGTCTCAGTTATCTGTTTGAGTATTTCAGTCTTCTTTGATCCATCTTCAGAATTTTTGTACTGCATATCAAATGAAATGAACAACATCCATATCATGTATATACCAAACAAATTGCTACCTTCTGTCATTTAAATTCATAAGTCCAAACCTACCATATGCCATAAAAAGAGAATATCTGCATCTCTCTGATTAAATGCTTCCATGGGGGTGTTGGGGCTCAGCTCATTTGGAGGAAGGTTTACGGTGGCAGGATCAAAACCTTGATATAAATAAAGCTTTTCCAGTTTAATGCTCGTGTTCCCATACTCCATCACATGCGATCCACCAAATGCGTAAGCATTGAAATTGGAAGTCCTTTCCTTTACCTGCATGATGGAAATTCAAGAATTTTCGCATGATGAAAGTCTCTCTGGTTATAAGCCCCAAAATAACTCCAAAATTTGCTGAAAATCTTTTATGCTTACTGATTCATACTGTTGCTCTACAGTTTCTCTCTTAAGATTGTGAGTTTCACTGCCAATCATAAAGAGTATAAAAAGCTATGAGCACAACTTGTTTGTAATAACAACTAATTCACGATGGAAGGTTATTGGCTATTTCTTCCCCAGAAAAACAAGTGATAGCTAGTGGGAATTGTGATAAAAAATTTCATTCAACTAGAAAATCCCATTAACTGCATACCTGTCTTCCATCCAAGCCACACTATACAGATCTCCTAAACAAGTGATAAACTCTGGAGGTGGAGGAGGTTCCATCCCAGGACAATAAGTTCCCCAGCTACTCTCTTGAGCATTCGATGCCGTTGTTACATAAACGTCAAGATCTTTGGGCATTATGCCTTCAAAGATACTCCCACTTTCACAAGCTTCTACATATAAAACCTAGTGGCATCCAAAACAAGAAATTGTAAAAGATAACGGAATACATCCTAGTGCAGGGCATAAGTAATTTTTGAAGTTAAAATACTATGTTACCATCTCTTTGTAAGTTCCTGCAGCATGTTTCTTCTTCAAGACATCAAGAAAATCCATAGCATACAGGAATGGCATATTTGGCATCCCTACAATCGAAATTCAAATGGCTTGGAGTTTCAAGAAAGTTATATGTTAGTATAATGGTGCAGCAAAAAGGAAGTCTTTTGACATACCCAGAACTCCAGGGCCTCCATGATCCGAGTAGTATATGAATATTCTGTCATTGGGTTTGCTATCAATTACCTTTCCACTTCCACCACTCAGTGCATCTTTGTTACCAAGAAGTACTGCATACAAATTTGCAGCAGTTACATGCTCACCCGTGTAATCCTACCATTGCCGTCCCATCAATACGATCAATATGATTTATTTTGCAGTAAGTTAAAATGATGAACTAGAAAGATTACTACTGCATTCTATAGCTTCCCACTTAAGTTGGGACTTGGGAGTACATTTATCCCAAGGAAAAGGTGACAAAACCTATTGATATAATCAATGCCTTTGGTTTGCTAGTCAGTCTACACTAATGATTGTTGAACTTGTTAAACCATTAATTTTTTTAATTATTTTTAACTAATTTATCTAGTTTGATTAAATAAATTATTAAAGCTCTATAAAAGTTAAGAAAAAACATTAAAAAAATTTGGTTTTTTAAAAACTGTTTAAAGGGCAACTGATCTGTTAGACTGAACATTCTGGTCCGCATGAAAACTCAAACTGTTGAAAAACTTGCAAATAATTAGGACTAAGAAAAACAAAACAACTAAGCAGCTAGTAACCAATAGCTAGCTAGTCAATGCATGTATATCAAACAAACGGGCAATTGTGAACATACAACCAGAGTCAAAATAAAAGGGAGTATTTTAAGGTCGCACAACTAAATTATATGTTGATATAAGATTTTTTTTTTTGGTGCTTAGCTATTTTCTTTCTAACTAACGGCTGCAATTGCCTTAAATTTCAATTTTTCTGTCCCAACTTTTGGTTGAAATGTCGTCTTTTATTTTGCCTTCACTGTTCATTCCCAATAAATTATCTGGGTTTTTTTTTAATGAAATAATAGGGAGAGTGACATTTAAGATTGTTAACTTGTGTTAATAAATTAATGAAAGCCAATTAAACCTAGCATCACATCCATTAATCTAATCACTATACTTAGAAAGCAACAATAATGACGTAAGGCCCACCGTTCTTATCAAAACCAAAGTGCCCATCACTATCAAATCCATGTCAAATATGAAAGCAGCCAAACAGCTCAAAACACCACAAATCATGATTAGATTATTAATTATGCTAAATATCAACCATCCATATTATTTTACAGGTATATACGGCAGATATTTTTTCTTATTTAAGCAAAAAAAAAAAATCTATCTGCCCCTTGGATTCCCTTATTTTCTTTATACAAGAATTTCCGCTTGTAAACATCAAATGCTTGAGTCAAAAAAATTCCAGACCATTTCTAACCCAAGTATTTAAAAACTGGATGCTTAAATAATCCTTACTAAAACAAGTACTTTGATGAAGCTAATAACTCAGAAATTAGGTTGGTATGATGGAGATCGATGAGTATGCTCACTTTCCATGATGAGTGAAAGAAATGTGAAATTTTACCTTAGGCACGCCAGCATAAACATCATCCCCTTGAGGATGGTTGATGATAACTCCTGGTCTGGGATTCAGCTCATTCATGGCTATGTCATCGTACATAAACACCACTATGTTCTCTTCCTTCAATCCTCCTTTCCTTAACAGCTGATAGGCATGGCATACATCTGCCTGCACTTATATAGGTGTTGTCCCATGTTAAACAAACTATATAACCACTGTTATAGTTTTTAGTAAAGGCTTAATTACCTGATGCCTGTAATTACCGTAGCCAGATGAACCAGCAACAAGAACGGCCCATCTTGTTCCAACTTGCTGCTCATCTAGTTCCTCCGGTTCATTATTTTTGTCTGTTGGCAGCCGGATTCCAGACTCCCACTGGTTCAACCGACCGGCTCCTTCAATATGATTTGCCTCAAAAAGCAGTAATATCAAGAAAAACAAAGATGGGTTCTTGATGAAAACAGAATCGTGTTTTGCCATAGGTTTTAATTAAACATAAAAAGTGAACCGGTTAAAGAAAAGCCAGCAACAGGGTAAGAAGGAGAAATGAAGAAAAGAGAAAGAAAATACAAGGAAGGGTATAAGAAATGAGTACAGGTACAAGGGGGAGTGGGAAAGAGGTTTTTAAAGTGGAGGTATGAGATGCCATGCAAAAGAAGAGGTTGACATCTGTGAAAATAGTTTCAGTTGTGGGTCCAAAATTCCTGTTCTTTAAGCAAATGGCTTTTCATTTATTCATTTATTCATTTATTTATTATGCTCCATGGTTTTGGAGAAACATATGTTTACTACTTTTTTTGGTGCAAGTAGTTCGATTTTTCAGAATTTTTGTTTACAACATGCTTCTACATCTTTCCATGGGACTACTAAAGTATAAAATTAAAAGTTGATTTTTCTTTAATGATGAAGATTTCGGTAAGAATTAAATAAAGGCGGAACTGACATCATTGACAGAAGATTTGTGCAGATTAAATTGTTGAATAGTTTTAATAGTTAAAATTTTATAATAATGAAAAACCTTTAAATCATAATTACAGTATGAATAAAAATAATAAATTCATTTTTTTATAAAAAATTAGTTAAAAAACCTTAATTTGAATGCAAATGTATTTATTTCATAGTGATAAGTGTTAATTTTATATCGTTGAAATACTAGTAAAATTATAACTTAAAAATTGAATAATTTGATCATGATTCTATATTTTATGGATTTGTTCTGATTTGGCAGTGTTTCTGTCTTTTTAATTTTAATAAAATAATTATATTGTCAAGAAAAAATATATATAAAATTGTTGATACCACAAATAGTGTAGAGGTCAGAGATAGTACTAGTCTCGAGATTGATGGCGACTCACTCTATACGAGAGGAAAGTTGTGTGATTCAAAAGGGGTAAAAGGATGGTGTAACACTTTTCATCTGTTTCAATGTACGAAAGGAATAGTGTTATCGGAGCACTTTCTTAATTTGTACAAAAATTTTCTTTTATAAAGACATATGGGTGCATATCCAAGTCTAAATCAATTGTTTGTAGTTCATTGGTTTAAAATGAAGCCATCTGGGTTGAGAAAAATAGAAAATTTACCATAATTGAAATTTTAAACAATTTTAATAAAATCATAAAAATAATATAAAAACATTTGAGGGCTTTAAAATAATCTTAAAAGCATTTAGAAATATTTTCCAGATGATCGGAGGTGCCTAGGGTCAAGTACGAGCACTGAAGGACTCAAATATTAGTACACTATCTAATTTGTTCGTCTTTCGATTAATATTATTTTACGAAGCAATTAACTCAATAATAATTTTCACTATCATAATCCGTAATGGCGCCAACAACTTGTCCGCCTCCAAACGTGCAAACGTTTAGAGTTAAAATTGTACAAATAAATAAATATAAATTAAGTGCGATATCTATAAGTGAACATGTCAAATTGTAAATACAGTTTTGTGTTATAACGAAACATCAAGAAGTATTTCGAGGATCGTACCCAAGAGATTGCAGATTGGAGAAATTTATTATTAAATTAATTACAGAAAATAATTACTAATCTAATTGATAACAAGTTAGTAGTATAAATCAAAAATTAAAATACTAATTAAACTAATTATCCTAAAATAACCTAATTAAATTGATTAATCTAAAATACCTTAATGGAATTTCCTATTCCTAGTGTCAACAATGCGAGCTTTAGCCTAATTTCGATTAACCAATAGAAGATTAATTTGATTCAATGGTTGTAATTAACAGAATAACTCAGGTTTTAATGATGAATTGATTATTATCTAGACAGTATTACCGCTCGGTCTCTACTACCTAACTAATCGACTAGTACACATTTACCTCTAGGCCTCACTTTCTTGATCGAGTGAAATCTACGATTTACTCAATAACCTCGTCTCTTAATTTGTTTACCTATATTACTTCCTAGGGTTTAAGCACACATGAATTTATACCACTTAATTCGTAAGAAAATCCCTAGTTAATTTTCTAATTACTCACACATCCACTTGCTAAACTACTTAATCAATTAACAATTCCATAACTGAAACATTCTAGATATGAAATAAACACAAAATTTATTCTAATATTCATACAAATGTTAATTGGCAAGAGAAACGAAATATAAATAAAAGAATAAATTATAAATAAAGAAAATGCTCATTGATAATTAATTGAGGTGCGGTCCCAGAGCAATTACTGCTCGCAATCTCCTTCACATTGGAATAGGAAGAATCCTTACTAAGCGAACATAAATAAATTACAAAGAAAAATAAAACTATTTAATTGCCTAGCTATTAACAACCAACTAATGAGATTATAGGGATGTATATATAAACAAAACTTAAGGAATCATTAAGCTAATTTATTCCTAAAATATCCTTGATTTAATAAATAAATTGCAACTTTTAAAATTTTGTTCACACAATCGCTGGCGTCAGCAATTTGTCATGATGAAGTCACAACGTCGCAATGTTAACCCTGTTTTCAACCTTTGATGATTTAAAGTTCAATGTTGCGACGTCGGATGTTGATGTCATGACACACCATTGTTCTTTCTATACTTAATCCCAAATTGATGCCCTACATACTGAAAGAACCCATTAGTCATACCTGAGGCCCGAGTTGGCCTTACGGGTCGTCAAAACACTAAAAAATGAGTAAAATACTTATTTTACCAAAATTATACCTATGCAAATAAAAACAAAAAATGAAATAAAAACATATAAAAACATTAGAAAACAAACTTGTTAAGTGCCGAAAAGACCTTAATTTACCACAACGAAATGTGGCAGATCAATCTCGAAGTCGTGACATCAACCAAATGTTTTGAAAACATTGCAATTTGGTCCTAATTCAACATTAGGTTAACAATAGAGCTTTCCTAAGTTCATATAAGACTTGAAAATGATTGTGCATCATATCATATGCTTATACTACTCGTAATTAATTGTTAATGGTATGTATTTGAATGTAATTGACCATAGTTGCTTTGGAAACATATGTGACATCTTATAGCTCGGACCCGATGATCAGGTCAAGTATAGGGTGTTACAGACCCCCTATTTCAATTTAGTCCAAAATTTTTTTTACTATTAGTACATCAATTTAAATTTTTAATGCCTTTCCCAATGTTATATTTAATTAATGAATAATTCCCATTTAACCAACACTTGTACTAGAAATTTTATTTACTCGTTCACCAATATGATATGAATTACGACACTAAAAATTTTGGGATGTTACACATAGTATAACAACCCCATTTTTGTATCTAAAGGCCTAGACCACTCACCTTTAAGTTCTCATTTGAGAACTTAGATTTTAAACACAACTTTTTTTTACTCTCAAATGCATTCACAAAATATATCCTTCAAATAATATATTAGTGCTTTTAATACTCAGTAAAACCTAATAACCTATAAAAGTCTTTCAAATATATAGAATTTCAAGACTTGCTAACATACCAAAGATGAATTACAATCCAATCCCTTAATAAAAACAACTATAATATAGTGAAATATAATATACTAATAAAGAACAATGTAAAGTCGACTGTTAGAGGTTCGTTTTTCAATGCTCTCTTCAAGGCTATCCTGATTCATTCTCCATAATCCAAGTGATTCAATTGCTTGATCTGATCCAATCTAATTTTTAAGATAAGTTGCTTCAAATGGATAGGTCTTCAAAGTCAAGCTTGTGTTCATCCATAACATCAACATCATTCAAAGCCTAAATATTTTTGTTTCAATAAATTCTCAACTCCAAATATGGTAAGTTACACACTATCACAAGGATGATGGAAGCAACCACTTCAGTTTGGCACAAAACTAGCCATTTCAAAAACTTACCTCAACATAATAAATTATGAAGTTTTATATTATATAAGTGTGATTAGTAAATTGAGATTGTTTTAAACAATGACATAAAGAAACACTAATGGTTGTATAATAAATTTAAATTAAGTTGAGAATGTGATAATTGTGTTATTGATTGGCGTCTTAATAAAGGGGATTCATATTAGTATGGTTTTGTAATCAAAATGGTAAGTCTTATTATTGTTCCTAATAAGCTTTTATGGTATAATCATAAATTGTTTAAATGCAAGTAGTGATTATTGTAATTGAACATGTAATTGAAACTTGTTAAAACTGAACGTCGATAATGGCACTATAGAATGATCACAAAGTAATAAGAAAAAAAAATAAAACACATAGATTTTACGTGGAAACCCTTTCGGGAAAAAACCATGGGCAGAGGAGAAGAAAATTAACTAATGTTGAAAATCGAATGATACAAGAGAAGTTTTGGCTACATCTATTTAAAGGTTGAAAAACCTTATTTTAATAAATGTCAAATATAATAAGTGTAGTTCTATACGGATTCTACTTCGGCCTTAAGCCCTCCACAGATCCCCTAGTTTTACCATTGTATTATTTCTTTAATGAGGATTCGAGTCACACAACTCTAACAATGCTAGATATGAACTTGTATTGAGTTATAAACAAATATTGTATAATGAGATAATTTGTATATTCAATGAGGTTCCATGTATGCTAGTGTAATATTTGAATGAAAGTAAGATAATTGTGTAATGAGATAAGAAAGGTAGATTCGACTCTAATATGGTAAAAACTTGAAATGGGAGGTATGATTAAACTGGTAATAATTGGTATAAAGCCTAACTTTATAAGTGAATGGTACCTAAGTGTTCAATTATGAAATGAAAGCATAGGACAAACTTGTTACTATTAGGTAAATTTGGTAATTGTCTTATGTATATATACACTTTGCATATGTCTAATTTTCATTATATTATAATCTACTTAAATGTTTAGTTAAAGGTAAGTTTATGGGGATTTAGACAGAGCACCACTAAGAACAATGGTATGCTTAGCATGTTAAACTATTTTCCACTCAGAGGTCGAAAATTAGATTCGAGAATACCATACTGGAGCTTTGCATTGACTCGAGTCACATTCATATTAGTCGATATCCATATCTTGAGTTATTATGACTGTGTATGTATATTTGATGATAATTTGGCATGTATTTAGGACTCGGACGTGGTGACTAGTGTTTATAAGTGTTACGCCTGTGTATTTCCTTATGGCAATGAATGAATTATGAATTATGTTTTAAGTTAGTAAATACCTTGAATTGTTTAGGGATGTCATTAAATGGTATTATGCATGTTTAAATCATTTTGAGACAAACTTTGTGTTGGAAAAAAATAGATTCTTGGAAGCTTTGAGGCATTTTTTCGATTAGTAAAGGTGGATAGTTGAGTCATAAAATTATAATTTTATGTTCTATCCCATGAAAAATTTACAATGGTATATCATATACTCAAAATGGTTTAGTGATGAATAAGAAATTGATGCTCAAAGTAAGTTGTGAATTATGTTGAGGAAAATGGAAAGCTTAGTCCCACATTGGTTAGATATCAAGTGTGAAATATGTTTATATATGCGAATCAACTTGATGGAATGCTTTCCGTCACGCGTAAGGGGTGCAAATCCAAACCAGCCAGGGTTGGGGGCACACTCGCACAACGTGGGCGACATGAAATGTTTGGACCAATCGGACCTTCTAGGCTTGCAGATATTTTAGCCCAATACATAATCTTATTTTTTTCCTAAGTAGAGCTTATTTGTTTGAAATTAAATGGCTCTTTTAATTCAAAAGTTAATTTGGGTTTAATGGCTCCTTAATTCATGGACACATTATTGGCTCCATTTGTAAAAAAATTTCTAAAATTTTTTCATTTGAATATTATTTAAAACCAAATAATTTGTAAGAAAAGATATACATTGAACTTTTTGAAATTTTGAGAGATATTTTCCCTGCATACTTTTCAAACTGTTTTCGGTGATAGATGAAGGCAAGGCTACTATTCGTTGATCACTGCAGCTATGCTACTGCTGTGCTCATCTTGTTGTTGTATCCTGGGAGACAGTCAACCAACGTACCTCCAGCACGAAATGAACGGGTGAATCTATCTTAAGGAAATTGTGAAAACAGTCCTCAACTACCAGTCCGTTTTTCCTACCTACCTATGAGTATAGTATTTTAATTCAGTCTTTATTTCTAAATTTTATGATTATATATATATGTATATATGTATATTTAAATTGTTCTCATTCGATCTTGTGATTTAAATAAATATTTACATTACTGTTTATTTTACAAACGTGTGTGCAACAATCTTAAGATAGATTTTCTTTAATACTTTCTAATTCGAGACGAATAAGACACCGAGGAGAAATTGTTTTCTGTTTTCTCCAGAACTAAAGGAGCAGCCGAATCTGTCTTAAGGAAACTGTGAAAACAGTCCTCAACTACTAGTCCGTTTTTCCTACCTATCAATGAGTATAGTATATTAATTCAATCTTTATTTTTAAATTTTCTGATTATATATATATGGATATTTATATTGTTCTCATTCGATCTTGTGATTTAAATAAATATTTACATTATTGTTTATTTTACTAACGGGTGTGATTACTAATATATATATACATAGTTTTTTTAATTAAGAACAAGTTAAATATTCATAGACTAACTTATTACAAACAAGACATAGCTAAGCAATTTCTTCAACTCAAATCTCGACAAAAATAAGGATTAAATTAATTTAGGGGATTTCAACAATAATGCGTTAAAGGTTAATATTAAGGGTAATACAAGAAATGGCTTGTTAGGCTCAAGGGGGTTTACTAAGGGTTAATCATGGAGGTAGGCTTTTCATGGCATGAGTGGGTTAATCCTAAGTGCCTTAATCATTTTGATATATCAAATCAAATGGTGTGGTCTCGTCATGCATAATCAAGCAAGTTCTAGAATAACAGTTCAATACTGACGCACTCAAAGCAATAATAAAAGTGAGCATGAAAGAATTAATAGATGCTCAAAAGGCTCAACAATCTCACAAAAAATTATGGCTTTTTGATGTTTAAACTCGTGAATTCCAACTCAAAGTAATACCTAGACTTGGGGAAACAACCTATAATTTTAAATTCTTAAAAATCAACTTATCATGCTTGATTCTCTAATGTCTTAAAGTTTAAATAATCAATGCATAAATCCCTATGTTTTAATTCAAGATATATCAATCAAAATCATAAATTAATTAAAATTTATCCTAAGTATGATATGAGAGCTTTTCAAGAGAACAAGGTGATTATTCAGGGATTTTTCTGATAATGAAATAAATACCTCCCCCACACTTAAGATGTACATTACCCTCAATGTACAAAGATAGGTATTATAAAATAAAAATAAGATAGAGAGAGAAGTGAAACTTCCTGTATGATGAATTCCTCGAACTAGAGTTTTAGAGAGTAATCGGTTCGAGAGTGGAGGAGGATACTCTGGAGGTCGTAGAGGTTCATTAGTGTAGTACCCAAACCCGGCCCAGACGTTATGACAGGATCCGACATGCCATATCGAAGCGTTCAAAACATTTTATATTGTTGATCCAGAAAAACTTACTTAGTGTTTTAAAAGATAATTTCATTATAGGTTAAAGTGAATGGAAGCTGTACACCAGGTAGGAAACCGAAAAAGAGGTGGTGAGTCCATCGGATTGCTTAAGTACCAAGGTCCCTTCGGATCCAATCCTAGACATGCATACCGCCATTGCCACACCTTAACGTCATGGATATTTCTAGGAAACCGATTTGATTAAGTCATTTTTAGGAAAATTGATTAATTTCGGAAAATACTTTCATTGCGGAAGCTTTGCTTGTTGTCGTGTTATTTTGAAATCAATTGTTGTTTTTGAAAACACACCCTAAAGCTATCCAATTTCAACAGTTAAAATAAGTAATACATATTAAAACCATAAAAAAATAATTAAGCGGCCTTATTACAATTAAAAACCCAAAACTTCAAACGTAAATAAAAGGATGTCCAGTTCACCAGAAGAAAATCAAACTTTCAGAACGGGTGGCCACTTCGAATTCCCTCACAGCTCCAAGCCCACTATGGTTGGGGATTACTTGCGTGGATGAAAATAAAAGGGGTGAGTTTGGGGAAACTCAGTGTGTAAATTAACCCAACCATAGCCTATATTAGCTCAAACCACAGAAATAGAATAAGTTGGCCTTAGCCCAGAATAGAATTCAGAATAAAGCCCATAGGCCCATAACAGAACAGAACAGGTATTACATGTTTATGCAGAAACCCAACCATATCCAACCGTATACACCCCCGTACCAACCTTACACCGTGTGGGGAGACAACTCGATCCACCCAACCGCTACACACCACAGAAATCGCAGCGAGGCTGCCAGATATTGTGACGGAGTCACCAGATACAGATATTGTGGCAGAGCCACTAGAACAGATATATGTGGCAGAGCCACCAGATCAGATAATTGTGGCATAGCCACCAGGACAGATATATGTGGCAGAGCCACCAGATCAGATAATTGTGGCATAGCCACCAGGACGCTTCCTCCATAGTATAACCCAAGTCCCCATGCAACAAATATATAATCATGGCATACATCATACAGAATCAGATCGTTATGCTTTTCAGTCAAAAGTAACCCTAGGGGTATAATGATAATTTTGCATACATAGGGGTATTCAAGTAATTTAACTATTCTTAAGGTTTTCATACATAACATAGCCATTTACGTACGATCAGAAACAATTATCGCGTTTTCTTACCAATTTGGGCTCGTTGGCCCATTATCCCGTTTTTGGCCCATTAAGCCCAAAAATATCAAAATGCACAGAATCGCGCACTCTGTAGTCTTATCACTTTAATTTATCATATACATCAAACTATTAATCTCATGAGCATTCACACACTCGCAAGATCTCAAAATAACGGATTTTCGGCATTTCGGCATTTCGGCTTTTCGGTTTGTGCCGATCTAGTCTATAAGAGGGTGTTAGTTACACACCTGTTTGCGACGATATGCTGACGAGATCCACACACGAACTGCCTACAATTGGATTACTAACACGTTAATCTAACTATTCAAATACGAACTATGTATTAACCCCTTACAATATTCGGCCAATCACACCTACAGATCAGAGTAAGCTTATAAGAAATCAATAAGCAACTCATTAACAAATTTGTCAATGTTTACCACATAATCATAATTTCACTGCAAGCTGTCTTCTTGAGCAACAATCACTAAATCATTTATAACTAAAGCTACGAAACTCCAAATCAAGTGCCGTTAATTTTCCCTGAAAATAGACTCATATATCTTCTATCCATAAAATTTTTAGAATTTTTGGTTTAGCCAATCAATACCAGATTTTTCTCAAAGTTTCCCATGTTTTACTGTTTGACTAATCTAACCACTCTTCATTACGAATCAAATTTATCATTGTACAGAATTCAAAATATGTTCTTGTTTATTTCATTTGAAACTAGACTCAATAAGATTTAATTACATAATTTATTCAGCTTCTAATTCATCTCCCACAAATTATGTTGATTTTCCAAAGTCACGTTACTGCTGCTGTCCCAAGCAGATTTATTACCAAATCACTCTTTCACACATACCTTGCATGTATGTTATTTAAACATGTATATCACCAATCAATCATCACATATCTATGATTTTACTTAAGTATAATCTCCATTTCATCATTTTAAAGCACAACATGTTAGCCAATTTTTCCCTTTAGCATCTAAGGCACATGCATGCTCATTTGTTTGGCTCAACTTCACCTATCTTCCATTTTTCATCAAAAGAACATGAAACAACAACCATTTCCTTCATTTTAATTCATGACTAAATGCTCACAACACAACTAAAAACCAAAATATGCTTCAAGAGTTAAGGTAGAATCAAGAAGAACTCATGAACATCAAGATAGAAGCAAACTACCATGAACTTACCTTCAATTTTCTTCCCCAAGTGACCGAACATTCAAGAGCTTTCTCCTCTCCTTTCTCTTCTCTAACTTTCGGCTATGATGAACAAAGATGGACAAAACTTTGTTCCTTTCACCCCTTTTTCTTTTAATAAAATTTCATATTTCATCCATTTAATTCTTTAATACAAAATACATGAAATGCCCATCATGGAACATTTACCTAAACCATTATCATGGAACATTTACCTAACCCATTATCATGGAATATTTACCTAATCCATTATCAATTTGTACAATTAATTATGGATATCAAGTGCTCATATTGTCTACAACAACATAATGGCTGGCCACTTCATGTAAAATGGGAGGTTTGTCATGGAAATCCTCCTATTTTGCACTCCTATTTATTTGACCACTTCAATTTAGCCTATAGCATTTTCAAACATTTTCACATAGGTCCTATTTCATAATTTCACCCCCTTTTTTCTTATGGAACAAAAATTAACTAAAATTGTCGGGTTCTATCTTAAGCTTGGGCCTTCTAGAGGCCCACTAACATAATTAAACCTATGCCAACATTCACAGAATTCCCGAAAATTGGGTCGTTACAATTAGTCCATAAGTCCTGCGCCAACAGAATATTATATCTAGTGGTAGCTATGGTCGTGGTCGAGTAGGACATGACAGTCGTGGAGAACCTTTCCCGGTGGAGTTTTGGTTCCTATGTGATGATGAGCTTTAAGAGCTCTATATAACTGTGATAAAATCAGGAACTTTTTAAGGGATATTAGGAAGAATAATTACTCGAAAAAATAACCGAATTTAATAATTAAAAATAAAAATTTCTAAAATCTAATAAAATAAAAAGTAGTTTCTATAAAAATAAAAAACATAAAATAAATAAATATTTTTAAACATCTTCATCACTGGATGGTTCGCGAGGTGGGACTAGCGATGAGATGTGGAGGTGTTGACAAATCTGTTGAAGAGTAGCATCAATGTTGTCAAATCATTGAAAACACTGCTGCTCGAGTCGGGTGAGGCGCCCAGTGATGTCAGCATATGAAGCCGACGTATGAACTGGACGAGAGGGTGGTGGTGGTTGAGTTGGTGGGTCCTCGTGCTGTGGTGGGACATCATCAGGAATGTCCTCGTAGGCCTTCTCCTCGGTAGATTAGGTGAGACGATACTGGGAAGGGTAGGTTCCTCGGCGACTCTCGATCATCCTTATGCTAAGCATGTTCGAGATGCCTTGTGGAGACATCTGGCCGATGAGGGTGAGGGATAATTCTTGGGCTGCGGTGTCGAGGAGCTCGAAGTGTCGAGCCAACCTAGTCACGTAGGGGCCAATAGAGATGACCCCTTTTCCGATGCCGTTCTGTCTGGTGCTAAATCGCAAGGGCAATGAAGACGTCGTGGGTGTTGACGACGCTAGTGCTCTCTCACCTCCTTGTAATCATGTGAGCTAAAATAGCGTTTAAGTACCTCAGGGATGGTGGGAGCGGCTAGGATTGTACGAGGCAGTGTTAAGGGCCAAAGTGTGCTAGCACTTCGAGGGAGAGAAATGTATGTGGCGACTAAGAGCATGTAGTTCATTCTCCTCCCTGAACTCCTCCGTATATAAGCCTAGTGCCGTACCAAACTCTAGGACGCTTAGCTGGCAAATTAATCTGCCTAGGCGAAATTGAACCATGCCGAGATAATCGTACCTTGTCATTACGGTCTGAAGATGAGTAGAGTTCCATTGTGAGCTCGAGGTATGTCAGCTCGATAATCCCGAAGAACAGCTCCCAAGGGTCGGTGGTTAGGAGAGCCCGAATCACGTCAGCCATCTGAACTTGTTCTATGGCAGCCCAGTCGATGCAGCAGCCCGCAATTAAGGGTTGGGCCCGAAGTATTTGGAACAGTTCTTCCTGAGGCCCTTGATGGAACTACAGGAGAGGGTGACGAATTTTCGCGGTTAGACCCACGGAAGATAACGCTCCCTTCCTTTTCTTTGAGGCTGGTACGACAGTTTTCTTTCCTTTTAAAAACGACATGGTACCTGCCATTAGAATCATCAAGTCATCTTGATGAGTGGTCAAAGTAGAAGGAATACAATTTTCAATTAAAAAGCCAAATTTTAGCCACAACCAAACATAACTAATATAATAATTTCGTGACTTTATCATTGTATGTAGTAATGGCATGTGTAAGACAAAAGAATGAAGCTTTCCTAGCAATATGAAATGTATGATAAATAATTGAAAAATGTAAATTACATGAGAGATATTGGCATGGAAATGTCATGAGGATGGGCATGGTAAAGTCATGGGTATGAAGTTTCCCTAATCACTTGATTTTAACATGCATTGTATAATACTAACATAAGAATGCAAACTAAAGGATAAAATAATGAGCAAAATGAAAAATAGTTCAAAAGCAATGAAGATTATGGTAATAATAAGCATTAGTAATGAGTAAAATAGAAATGAAGGGAGTAAACAAACGCTAAGGGAGAGAGATTGAGCGTAAAAAACAAAGTTGAAGGCGGCGCACGGGCATGGCAGGAGGGCCGTGTGGAGTTACAGCGAGTAGGGTTAGGGTTTTTGAATGGAAAAAAGTGAATAGTGCAAGATGTTTATAGATTTTGGGGCACACGGCCATGTCACATGCCCGTGTCCCCCAATTCCAGCCTGTGTGATTTGCGAATTTCAAATTTGGGTGCGTCTGACATTTAGTACACGCCCGTGTTCCTTGGGCATGCGGGTTCACACAGCCGTGTCGCACGACCATGTCTAGCTTCGTTCGTTTCTCCCACACCCGTGTGTGCAAGCCCCACGCCCGTGTTAATTTAACAGGTTTGACCACGGGTGTTAGACACGGGCGTGTCTCACACCCGTGCTAGTTTCTCTGTTTCAACCACGAGTATTCCACACAGGCATATCGCACGCCCGTGTTGTTTTGGCAGGCTTGACCATGGCCATATCGCACGGTCGTGGCGTTTAATCGTAGCCCATGTTGGGGAAATCTTTTGCCCTGTTTTCACACGCCTTACGCATGCCCGTGTGCTTGGCCTTGTCTCTGTGAAAACACTTGTGTTCAAGATTTCTATCAGTAAGTTAGGAGTTAAATACCAAAATTTAAAGAAATTAATATTGTTAGTGCTCGAGTTACCTCCCGAAAAGCACTTATTTATAGTCTAAGCTTGACTTACCTCTTCAGTGAAAGGTCATGGTGGTTTGAGGAGTTTATTCTCCTCATTCCTGCTATCAATCTAATCAACATAAGGTTTTAAGCGGGTGTTGTTTACCTTAAAAGTGCCGAACTTGGGATGACTCACCTCTACCGTACCGAATGGAAAAATACTGAGTACCGTTAGAGTGATTTCCTTATTCGGTGTGGTAGTGACAATGTGGGGATCTGCGGCATCTAATAAGATTTTATCACCAACCTTAAGTTGATTTGGAGAGGTATCATGCTCGTTTTGGCGTAGTTTCAGTTTGTCGGGTGTTCTTGGTTTGTGCGTCCGCCATTCATCGAGTTTCTCGATTTGTAGTCTTCGATCTTCATGAACAGGTCCTCTACTATTGCTTGAGAACGACTCGTGTGCTTCCTTCAGACTCATTTTCTGTAAAGTAGGTTGCACCATATTGTTAGGTTTAGTAGAATGGTTTAAATGATCACCTTCAATTCCTGATGTGTTGCCAGAATTGGGAGCTTAATGGGTGATTGTTTCATCTTTCACCTGGAGTGTGAGTTCACCTGTGCCAACATCAATTATGGTTTTAGCAGTTGCTAAAAAGGGCTTTCCTAGAATTAATGGAGTGTTGCTATCCTCTTTTATGTTTAGAACAATAATGTCAACGGGAAATATAAATTTATCGATTTTAACTAGCACATCTTCAATAATACCCCTAGGGAATCTTATAGTTTTATCTGCTAATTGAATGCTCATCCTAGTCTGTTTGGGTTTCCCAGGACCTAGTTGCTTAAAAATTTTGTAAGGCATGATGTTGATACTAGCCCCTAGATCAGCCAATGCATAATTAACGTCTAAACTACCAATTAAGCAAGGAATCATAAAACTCCATGGATCTTTTAGTTTGTTGGGTAGTTTATTTTGGAGAATGGCCGAGCAAACTGCGTTCAGCTCTACATATGACACCTCCTCCAACTTTCACTTATTTGCTAAAAGCTCCTTTAAAAATTTCATTGCGTTTGGCATCTGCGATAGAGCTTCAATAAACAATAAGTTAATATGTAATCTTTTTAAGAGTTTAAGGAATTTACCAAATTGTTCAGCTGAGCGGTCTTTCCTTGTCGCGTTGGGGTATGGCACACGAGGTTTATATTTGACAGTTACTGGTTTGTTTTTATTATAATCTACCTCACCTTGGCCTTTGCTTACCGCAGTTTCTTGCCTCAGTTCTAGTCTAGGCTCAACGACTCCTTCGTTATCTTGAATATTAATTGCGTTGAGTTGTTCCCTTGGGTTGGGTTCAGTATTACTTGGCAAGCTACCTTGTGGTCATTCGGAGATTAGTTTGGACAACTGGCCTATCTGAGTTTCGAGCCCTTGGATCGATGCTTGTTGATTTTTAAGTACTGTCTCAGTGTTCTAAAAACGAGTTTTTGACACTGAAATAAACTTTGAGAGTATCTCTTCAAGGTTTGGCTTCTTTTCCTGTTTGTAGGGTGGTTGTTGGTAGCCTGGAGGATGTTGTGGTCTTTGATTTCCTTGACCGCCCCACAAAAAATTAGGGTGGTTCCTCCAACCTGCATTATAAATGTTACTATATGGATTGTTTTGAGGTCGAGGATTATTACCCATGAAATTAATTGCTCGTTATCCATGTTGTGGTCATAAGGTTGGTATTTCGAATAGTTTGTTCCATCGCTACTTGCTTCGCACTGTATTATTGGGTGAACCTGTGAAGAATTAAGAAAACCATCAATCTTTTTTATTTACGAGTTCTACCTGATTAGAGAGCATGGTGACCGAATCGACGTTATAAACGCCGGCTATTTTCGTTGGCTTTGTCCTCATGACTTGCCACTAATAGTTATTCAGTGACATCTCTTCTATAAACTCATAGGCATCTTCCAGTGTTTTATTGTTGATGGTTCTGCCAGCAGTTGCGTCTACCATTTACCGAGTCAAAGGATTCAGACCATTGTGAAATATTTGTACTTGGAGCCAAAGCGGTAACCCATGGTGAGGGCACCTTCTCAGAAGCTCTTTGTATCTCTCCCATGCATCGTAGAGTGTTTCTAAATCCATCTGTACAAAAGAAGTGATATCATTATGTAATTTAGTCGTTTTAGCCGGCGGAAAATATTTTAGTAAAAATTTTTCGGTCATTTATTCCCAAGTAGTAATTGATCCTCGTGGTAACGAGTTTAACCACTGTTTAGCTTTGTTCCTCAATGAAAAGGGAAATAACCGAAGATGAATGGCATCATCAGAAACGCCATTGATTTTAAATGTATCACAAAATTCCAAAAAGTTTGCTAAATGAGCGTTGGGATCTTCATCCTGTAAACCATCAAACTGAACAAGTTGCTGTATCATCTGAATAGTGTTAGGTTTTAATTCAAAAGTATTTATAGCTACAGTAGGTCTAACTATGCTAGATTCAGTTCCTGATAAAGAAGGTTTAGCATAATCATACATAGTGCGTGGAGTAGGATTTTGATTAACCACAATTGCAGAAGGTAGCTGATCGCCTTGGTTTTCAGCCATCTTTTCGGTTGGGGGTTGAGTATCGTCTTCTTGCTCGTTCTCTGTGTATCTTAAGCTTCACCTTATTTCTCTTTGGTTTCTACGAACTATGCGATCGATTTTGTAACACGCCTCACCCTTATCCGACGCTAGGATAAGGTTCGTGGTGCTACCTGACTTAAACTCAAACCAACTGTATAAAACTGGGCCGTGAAATTTCAAACAATTTAAAAACTTCTCCTTTCACAAGCAACTATCTCGTATATGGGCTTACGAGGCCCAATCATAAATCCAGGGTTGTTTGCAACCCAACCAAGACCTCATGAAAACTTAGAAAATTTTTATGCATCAAAACTCCACACGCCCGTTGGGTATAGAACACACGACCATGTGCCAGGGACATGCTCGTGTCCTGAACCCGTGTTTGAAATCATAAGCATTCTGCCAAAACCACACGGCCCTCGAACATACCCGTGCCCTATAATCGTGTCCTTCACACGGCCGATACACACGGCCGTGTCTCTTGTCTGTGTACTACAAACATACATACTGACTTTATGACACAGCCTGAGTACACGCCCGCGTGGCCTACCCGTGTGCTAAAATGACATTAAAAATTTAAGTGCAAGGGACGCACGGCCATAACACACGCCCATGGGTGTGAGCTGTGTGTCACACACGGCCTAGACACACGCCCGTGTGTCTTACTCGTGTGGACAAACTAGGCTATTTCCCAAGCCCTTTTGTCACCCATTTTGCACAACCTACACAGGATCATTTCAATATATAAATCTCATCACAATGGGCACTAATTCATTCATAGAAAGAACATTATATGCATTCATCAAAATGAATGATAACCATTATTCCAGGCTTGATTACAAAATGAAGGGCCTTTGACTTAAGCCAAAATACATGAACCATTCTCTTAATACAACATCCTAGTCTAGCCCAATACATGCCACCATAAAAAA
Organism: Gossypium hirsutum; assembly: GCF_007990345.1. Taxonomy (NCBI): domain Eukaryota; kingdom Viridiplantae; phylum Streptophyta; class Magnoliopsida; order Malvales; family Malvaceae; genus Gossypium; species Gossypium hirsutum. The sequence goes on from NC_053431.1 coordinate 115,885,584, forward strand.
TATAAATCCAACTATACCGGGTATTGCGGTCGATAGTGTGATTGATATCTCTGACTTTAAGGGATCCTTAAGTTAGCTTGATAACACTAAAAGAAGAGGGAAAGGAAAGAGGGTAAGCGTAGAGCTTAGTAAGTTGCATATAAATAAATATACAACAACAATCTCACCATTAGTATAGCTCAAAGGTAAACATAATTTAACTTACTCATTATCATTTACTCAAGTCACATTCTCTAAATTAAGCACGTTACTCATGCTTACCATATAGGTACCTGTACCACTCACAACATGATTATTCTTTCTTTATCAAAATTGATCTATAACTCTCATCATTGAAACGTTTGGAATACTACTGGATATTCTATGAACCTTCAACATGGGATATATTGTCGATGCCATGTCCCAGACATGGTCTTACACTGGCTCTCATATACATGTGCTGATGCATGTCCCAGACATGTCTTACACTAGCACATCTCTTAGCCGATGCGTGTCCCAGACACGTTTTACACTGGCTATCTCTGTCGAGGCTGATGCATGTCCCAGACATATCTTACACTGTCACTCATCTCTGTGCCGATGCCATGTCCCAGACATGGTCTTACACTGGCTATCATAGTATGGCTGTTGCATGTCCCAAACATGTCTTACACTAGCCCTCGTCTGGATCCGATGCCATGTCCCAGACATGGTTTTACACTGGCTATCATAATGTGGCCGATGCTTGTCCCATGTTTTACACTGGCGCACAAATCACCCAAATGTCTTGGTGTGAATATCCAATTCGTATCCTAATGTTTCAACGGGATATTTCTATCATCTCAAATATGACTAAGCATTCTCAATTCATAACTTGACAACTCATACAATATCAATTCAATGGTGATATGAATATAAGTATTAACAGTGTAGTTGTATCATTTACATACAACTTACCTCGGTTCACAAAAAGTACTTAACTATTCAGTTTAGTCGGTTTGCTTGGCCTTCCCCCGATCTAGGTTCAAATTTGGTAATTCTTAATCTATAATGACAATATGCACTTATTTAGTCACTAATTAGGATTAAGCAATCATAAATTTGTATCTTTGGTAAAATGACCATTTTGCCCCTATGCCCGAAAATCGATTTTCATCAAATTTCATTGTATCTTAGGCCTAACTAAACTATTTTTACTATTATAGCAACTTCAAATTATCACTATTCTACATACTTATTAACTATTTTACAACTTATGTAAAATAGCCCCTTTAGGTGTTTTCATGCTAACACCTTTTACAAAAGTTGTTTATAACACAACTAGGACTCATATTCCTCCATAAAAAATCAATAGACATTACAAATCCTTGCATGGAAACACTCTAAACTCTTGTCCATTTTGCAATATATCACCCTTATTTGAAAACTCATGCTTCGAGGGTCTCAAAAATGCAAAAAATCATTAACAAAGGGTGTGGGAGTCACTTACTTGTGAGGGCTTTTACTTGCTGAAAATTTTCAGCCTTAAGAACTCCATTTTTGCTAATATTTTCGGTGGAGAAGAGAGATGGAGAAGAAAGAAATGATAGCTACGCTTTTAGGCATTATTTTATCACTAAATCATGACATCATCCACCTAACCCTTTGACTATTTGCTTAAAACCCATCACATGGCCGGACAACACTAATAAAAGGGTGTAATTTCCCTTTAAAAGCCCTCAATTTAAGTTTTTTAGTAACTTTTGCCTTTTATGCGATTTAGTCTATTTTCGAAATTGGGCTAGAAAACATTAAAATTAGCTCACCAAATTTTTCATGCACTAATACAATCATACTATAATGTCATAAAAATTATAAAATAATTTTTTTCTAACTTCAAATTTGTGGTCCCAAGACCCCTGTTCTGACTAGGCCCTAAATCGGGCTGTTATAGATTCTTCGTCAAAAAGTAGTGGCCCTAACGGGTTTCTTCTAGTCATAAACTATGTAAACCAGCCAAGAGAAAGAAAGAGTAGGTTAATAAATAATAATAAAAATAAAATAAAATAAAATTGCAAGGAAAATAAATGGCTAAAGTAATAAAAAATTAAGCATTCCTAATATCTTAGTCTGCCAACAACGGCGCCAAAAACTTGATCGCGATATTTCGTGATGGGTTTTAAATATTTATAATTAATCGTTCTTAAAACTAACTATTATCGTGATATAGGCAAGTGTACCTATCGAACAGTAGTATAGTTTTAGCAAGACCAGATTGTCGAACCCAAAAGAACTAAAAGTACTAGTAATGACTGTCTTTTTATTATCTAGCCTAAGAATAATGAGGTTTTGTTTTTAACTAACTAATTATCTAAACTAAGAACTCACAGAGAATAGAATTGGGGAATTGCTTTTGGGAAAATCGATTGAATGAAGACAATACCTAAGGAAAAATCCACTTAGACTTTACTTGTTATTCTGGCTATGAATCGATGATTTATTCATTCAACTTGTTTCGTAGAGATCCCTAAGTTATGTTATTATCCTTATTCAAGACTAATAACGTCTAATCCCTAGATTGAATAACCGAGACTTTTCTTTAATTAACACACTAGGGTTGCATTAACTCGATCTATTGATCCCCTTATTAGGATTCACCCTAATCTGGCAAAATCTTGTCACCCTGAATTATGATAAATGTACTCTTAGACAGGGTCTATTCCACCTCTGAATAAGAGCTTATCTTGAACCAGTATCCTGGGATATCAAAACAAGAATTAAGAACACATAATTAAGAACAAGTTAAATATTTATCATACGATTCAGAAAATAATAACAAGATTCGTCTTAGGTTTCATTCCCCTTAGGTATTTAGGGGATTTATTTCATAACTAAATATTAGAACATCTCAGAAAAATAAAGAATACAAAACATAAAGAAAACCCAAAACTCCTGAAGTGGAATTGAGAAGAGATCTTCAGTCTTGATGATGAATCCGGCTTCTGAGATGAATCAATCAGCTTCCTTGGAGTAATTCCTTACTCCCTACTCAGTGTGTCCTCTTTTCTCCTCTTCTAGCGTGTATTTATAGGCTTTGGAATGCCTATTAGCCCTCAAAAGTGGCTATTTCTGAATTGGACTTAACTTAGGCTCGGCAGGGACACGTTCGTGTGACACGCCCGTGTGACGCGCCCGTGTGCGTTTATTTCAGGCTGTGTTCGAGCCTGTTAGAATGGTACGGGTGTGTGCTATACCCGTGTGAGTCGTGCTTCGATTCTGCCAGATTGACATGGCCGTGTGGTCTGCCCGTGTGAGGAAGTCCAGGCCGTGTTAAGTTCGTACTTTGGCCCATTTTCTCTGTTTTTGGCCCGTTTCTCATTTCTTTCGCTCTCCTATGCTTTCCTAAGTATAAAACATGAAATTAAAGCATTAGGAGCATCGAATTCACCAATTCTAATGGAAAATTATCCATAAAATGCGTTAAACATGGGGTAAAAATATGTATAAATTACGTTTTATCAATCAACTCCTCTTAATTATGAAAAATTTGCTCTTAGACAGAGACTTTTACTCCTCTGAATAACCGCATTAACTTGAATCAATATCCAGGAATATTAAGACAAGAATTAAGAACACATAATTAAGAACAAGTCAAATATTTATCATATAATTCAGATAATAATAACAAGATCCATCTTAGGTTTCATTCTCCTTAGGTATTTAGTGGGTTTAGGTCATAATTATAAAAGAAAACATCTCAGAAGAATAATAAATACAAAACATAAAGAAAACCCAAAACTCCTGAATGGAAATTGAAAGGGAGATCTTTAGTCTTGATGAATAATCCGACTTCTGAGATGGATCAATCGGCTTTCTTTGAGTAATTCCTTGCTTCCTACTCTGTGTATGTGTTCTAAGTGCCTCTTTAGGTGTTTAAATAGGCTTTAGAATGCCTAAGAGCCCTCAAAAGTGACCCTTTCCGAATATGACTATACTTGGGCTCTACAGGGACACGCCCGTGTGTGATTACTCTAGCCCGTGGTCAAGGCTGTTAATAGGCACGGGTGTGTAGTCTACCCGTGTAATTCGTGCTTCAATCCTACCAAATGGACACGGCCGTGTGGCTTACCCGTGTGAGGAAGTCCAGGCCTTGTTGATTTCCCATGTGGGTCCATTTTCTCCTCTTTTGGCCCGTTTCTCACTCTTTTTACTCTCCTATGCTCACCTAAGTATAAAACATGAAATTAAAGAATTAGGAGCATCGAATGCACCAAATCTAAGGAGAAACTAGCCATAAATGTGCTAAGCATGAGATAAAAATATGTATAAATTACGGTTTATCAAATACCCCCACACTTAAGCGTTTGCTTGTCCTTAACTCACAATCAAAATAAATTCTTCTCAATTTATAACACCTATCAATAATATCTCAAAATAATCCATAAGTATTCATACATTGAAAATTCAACTAAAAGTACATCAAAGTTTCAAACATTCCATGTTGAGCATTTTATCACGAAAACATAGGTGTCCCCCCTCATCTAAGTAATCACTTTTGATCAAAATATCACAGAGTTTAACATCCTCACTAAAGATTCACTCAAATCACTTGAGGTGTTTAAGGACATCAAATAAAGCACTCATTAGTCATTATGAAAAGTTTTTACAATAGGCTTGCATGAAAATCAAATCTCCACCACTATATATTGAGATGATACATCAATCAAAAAGGTCTTTAGAAGGTTGTAACGTGACTTTGGTTGGGGGTGTGGTCACAAGCTGAAAGAAAAGGTTAGAATCGAGATTGAATTGACAAAATCACCTAACTAGAAAAATAACTAATTATCAGTTGAATACAAGTGAGCTTCTTTTCAAAATATGGAATTAAGACTCAAGCTCAAAAATGACGAATTACTACTAATATGTATGTAAGTATTGTTTTTTTTTAAGAACAAGTCAAAAAACATAGAACTTAATTATTGCAACGAAGAATAAAACATAGCTAAGCAATTAATTCAAATTAAATCTCGACAAAAATAGGGATCAAATTAAGGGATTTCAACAATAATGGGTTATGGGTTAATGATACGTGATATTCGTGATAGGTTTTTAATATTTATACTTAATTGTTTTTGGAACTAACTATTATCACGATGAAGGCAAGTGTACCTATCGAACAATAATATAGCTTTAGCAAGACCGGATTGTCGAACCCAAAGGAATCAAGAGTATTAGTAATTACTTTCTTTTTATTATCTAGCCTAAAAATTAATGAATTTATTTATCTAAACTAATTAACTAAACTAAGAGTGCACAGAGAGAAAGTTGGAAAAAAACTTTTGGGAAAACTCGATTGATTAAGACAATACCCAAGGAAAAATCCACCTAGACTTCACTTGTTATTTGACTCTGAATCAGACGATTTATTCATTTGAGTTGATCCGTAGAAATCCCTAAGTTATATTATTATCTCTCTCAAAACTAATAACGTCTAACGCTAGGTTGATTAATTGAAATCTCTTTCTAATTAACACCTAGTGTTGCATTAAATTAATCTATGGATCCCTTTATTAGGTTTCACCCAAATTCGACAAAATCTTATCACCCTATCTCTAGGTTTGCAATCAACTCCGCTTAATTATGACAAATTTACTCTTAGACAGGGTCTATTCCTCCTTTGAATAAGAGAATTAACTTGAATCAATATCCTGGAATATTAAAACAAGAATTAAGAACACATAATTAAGAACAAGTCAAATATTTATCATACAATTTAGATAATAATAACAAGATCCATCTTAGGTTTCATTCCCCTTAGGTATTTAGGGGCTTAGTTTATAATTGTAGAAGAAATGGACCAATCGGCTTCCCTTGAGTAATTCCTTGCCTCCTCCTCTGTGTCCCCCTTCCTAAGTGCCTCCTCAGGTGTTTAAATAGGCTTTAGAATGCCTAAGAGCCCTCAAAATTGGCCTTTTCCAAATAGGGTTATACTTGGGCTCGGTAGGGACACGCCCATGTACGATTACTCCAGCTCGTGGTCAAGGCTACTGAATAGGCATAGATGTGTAGTCTACCCGTGTAAGTCATGCTTCGATCCTATTAAAGGGACACACCTATGTGACATGCCCGTGTGAGGAAGTCCAGGCCGTGTTGATTTCCCATGTCTCCACCACTATAAATTGAGCTGATACATCAATCAAAAAGGTCTTTTAGAGGGTTGTAATGTGGCTTTGGTTAGGGGGTATGGTCACAAGCTGAAAGAAAAGGTTAGAATCGAGATTGAATTGAAAAATTATCTAGCTAGAAAAATAACCAGTCATCAGTTGAATACAAGTGAGCTTATTCTCAGAATATGGAATTAACACTCAAGCTCAAAAACGACGAATTACTACTAATATGTATTGAAGTAATAATTTTTTTTAAGAACAAATCAAATACATAGAAGAACAAAACATAGCTAAGCAATTACTTCAAATCAAATCTCGACAAAAATAGGGATCAAATTAGGGGATTTCAACAATAATGGGTTATGGGTTAATATTGAGGGTAAATCAATTAATGGCTTGTTAGGCTCAAAGGGGTTCACTAAGGGTCAATTATGAAAGTAGGCTTTTGTGGAGTGAGTGGGTTAAACCTAAGTGCCTTCATCATCTTGACATATCAAATCAAACGGTGTGGTCTTGACATGCATAATCAAGCAAGTTCTAGAATAACAAATCAATACTGACACACTCATAATAAAAGTGAGCATGAAATAAATAAAATATACTTTAAAGACTCAAGATCTCACAAAAATTATGGCTTTTTGATGTTTAAACTTGTGAATTTCAACTCACGATAATACCTAAACTTAGGGAAACGACCTAAAAGTTTATAATTCTTCAAAAATCAACTTACCATGCTTGATTCCCTAATGTCTTAAAGTTTAAACAATCAATGCATAATTGCCTAATTTTTAATTCAAGACATATCAATAAAAATAATAAATTAACTAAAATTCATTCTAATAGTGATATGAGTGATTCACGTGAGAATAAGACAAAATTTAGGGATTTCTAATGATGATATGAAAGACCTCCTCACATTTAAGATGTACATTGCCCTCAATGTACAAAGATAGTTACAAAGATAAATAATCATAAGATAGAGAGAGAAGCGAAACTTCCTGAATGATGAATGAACTCCTTGATTTGGAGTTATGAAGAATAATCGGCTAAGGCAATGATGAGAGTGGAGGAGGATACTCCGGTGGTGGTAGAGGTTCATTAGTCCATAAGTCCTTCTCCATTGGAGTTTTTAGTTCCTATTTGATGATGAGATTTGTAGCTTTTTATGACTGTGATAAAATCAGGAACTCTTTCAGAAATATAATGGAGCATAATTACTCGTAATGAAATAGCCGAAAATAAAAATTATAAAAACTCAAGATAAAATAGTATTCAAAGGAAATAAAAAGTAATTTCAAAATACAAAGATAAAAATAAAATAAATAATAGGTGTTTATAGAGAAACTGGGGCACATGGCCGTGGGGCACGCCCGTGTGCCCTCATTTCAGCTCGTGCGTTTCGTGGTTTTTGAAATTGGGTGCATTGGTGTACACGGCCATATTGCACGGCCGTTTCAATTTTCATTCACTTCTCTCACGCCCGTGTATGCAGGCGCACGCCCGTGTTATTTTGACAGGCTCGACCACGATCGGTGGGCACGATCGTGTCGCTCGCCCGTGTTAAATTGGTAGGATTACCCACGGCCATTTTGCACGGCCGTGGCAACTTTATCGGATCCCGTGTTGGGGAAACGTTTTTGCTCTATTTTCACATGGCCGTATCACACGGCCGTGTTACATCTCGTGGTATGTGCACGGCCTACAGCATACTCGTGTGCCGGGCCGTGTGGTTCTGAAAATCCTGTGTTCAGTGACTCAGTTAGTGAATTAAATGTTAAGGACTAAAATTTAAAGAAGTTAACACCGTTAGTGCTCGGGGTGACTCTACCTTGTGGGTATCTTTGAAATTCTCACCGTTATACATTTTGAGACGATGTCCATTTACCTTAAAAGTGCCTTATGATGGATGACTTACATCTACTGTGCCATATGGAAACAAAGTTTGAACTACGAAAGGACCTGACCATCATGATTTAAGCTTTCCAGGAAACAATTTAAGCCTTGAGTTATATAACAGGACAAGATCTCCAACTTCAAATTGCCTTCGTTGCTTCAAACGGGTGTCGTGGCGACGCTTTGTCGCTTCCTTATATAGGCACGAATTTTCATATGCATTGACTCACCATTCATCTAACTCGTTCAACTGCATCAACCTATTTTCACTTGCAAGTTTGGGGTCAAGGTTTAGAAATTTTATAGCCCAGAATGCCTTCTGTTCTAACTCAAATGGTAGGTGACAACTTTTCCCATAAACAAGTCTGTAAAGTGATGTTCTTATGGGAGTCTTAAAAGCAGTTCTATAAGCACATAAAGCATCATCTACTTTCATCGCCCAATCCTTCCTATTTAATTCTATTGTCTTTTCTAGGATACGTTTAAGCTCTCAGTTCGCTACTTCGACTTGGCCACTAGTTTGAGGGTGATAAGGGGTAGCTGTTCTGTGATGAACTCCGTATTTCTTAAGGGTCTTGTCAAATTAGGCGTCACAAATATGATTGCCCCTATCACTGATAATTGCTCTAGGTGTACCAAATCAAGAGAAAAGTTTCTTAAGGAATCGTACTACTACTCTACCATCATTAGTAGGTAAAGCTTGGGCTTTAACCCATTTGGACATATAATCAAAAACAACTTAGATGTATTTATTCCCGAATGAACTAGGGAATGGACCCATGAAGTCGATACCCCAAACATCAAATATTTCACATGAGAGCATATATGTCTGAGGCATTTCATCACGTTTGGATATATTACCTGATCTTTAACATTTGTCACAAGATGTAACATACCTGTTGGCGTCTTTGAATAGAGTGGGCCAATATAAACCTGATTCGAGGACTTTATGTGCGGTCTTATTTCCACCGTAATGTCCTCCAGTCGGTCCTGAGTGGTAATGTTCCAAGATTTTCAATGCTTCCATCCTTATAACATATCTCCTAATGATTTGATCTGCATATTTACGGAAAAGAAAAGGGTCTTCCCAGAAGTAGTTTTTCACATCAGCGAAGAATCACTTCTTTTGCTAATGTGTCAACCCTTTTGGGATAATGTTAGCTACCAAAAAATTTGCAATATCTACAAACCAAGGTACCTTAGAATCAAATATAGCAAACAATTGTTCTTCAGGGAATAAATCATTTATTTCAATGTCATCTAACTCTTTGGTACTTGAGTTTTAAGCTTGGAGAGATGGTTAGCCGCCAGATTTTTAGCTCCTTTCTTATCCTTAATTTCCAAATCAAATTACTGCAATAATAAGATCCATCGAATGAGTCGAGGTTTTGCATCAGTTTTAGTCAAAAGGTGGCGAAGAGCGGAATGGTCAGTATAAACGACAACTTTAGACAATATGAAATATGGCCTTATTGAATGCAAAAACCACAGCTAGCAGCTCTTTCTCTGTGGTGGTGTAGTTTTCTTATGCGGCTGTCAAAGTTCTGCTAGCATAATAGATAGGTTGAAAATTTTTATCTTTTCGCTGTCCCAAAACTACACCTACTGCAAAATCACTCGCATCGCGCATTAGTTCAAAAGGTGAATTCCAATCAGGTGCAATTATAATTGGAGCTTTAGTTAGTTTATCCTTTAAAGTATTAAATGCTTCTAGACACTCCTGATCGAAATTAAAAGGCACATCTTTTTCTAGTAATTTAGTCAAAGGCTTAGCTATTTTAGAAAAGTCTTTAATAAATCTTCTATAAAACCCAGCATTCTAATGGCCTTAACTGAATTAGGGGGAGGTAATTTTTCAATGGTTTCAATTTTAGATTTATCAACCTCAATCCCTCTACTAGAAATTTTATGTCCTAACACAATACCTTCTTGAACCATAAAGTGACATTTTTCCCAGTTAAGCACAAGGTTTGTTTCCTCACATCTTATTAACACTCATTTTAAATTTTTGAGGCAGATATGGAAAGAGTTACCGAAAATCGAGAAATCATCCATAAATACCTCTATGACATCTTCTACGAGTTCGTCAAAAATGACCATCATGCAGCGCTAAAAAGTACCAGGAGCATTACATAATCCAAAAGGCATTCTACGATAAGCAAACGTACCGTATGGACATGTAAATGTCATCTTCTCTTGATCCTCAGGAGCTATTGGGATTTGGAAATAGCCAGAGAGTCTGTCTAAAAAGCAGTAGTACATGTGTCCTGACAATCTTTCCAACATTTGGTCAATGAATGGAAGGGGGAAGTGATCTTTTCTCGTGGCATCATTTAGCTTCCTATAATCAATGCACACTCTCCAACCTGTGACTATCCTTGTTGGAATTAATCCATTCTTCTCATTGGCTGCAACAGTCATGCCTCCTTTCTTAGGAACAACCTGCACTGGACTCACCCAAGAACTATCAGAAATAGGATAAATAGTTCCAACATTTAGGAGTTTAATTACCTCAGCTTTAACAACATCCTTCATGTTGGGTTTCAGTCGTCTTTGGGCTTGCACGCATGGTTTATATTCATCTTCCATTAAAATTTTGTGGGTGCAAAAAGAAGGGCTGATCCCTTAACTGTCAGAAATTTTCCAAGCTATGGCCCTTTTATGCTCTCTTAATACTTGGAGTAATTCCTCTTTCTTCTTGGGTTGCAAGATGGATGCAATAATTACCGGTAATGTAGAATTATTTCCAAGGAATTCATATTCCAAGTGATCCGGCAATTGTTTAAGTTCCAGTTTGGGAGGTTCTTCAATAGATGGGTTTTGCTTAAGTTCATCTTTTACCTTAATTCCCTCATATTCTGCTAGGTTTGGGGAGGCTTCATTGGAGTTTAGTTCGGTTCCTACCTTAGAATCATCATCCACCCCCTCTCCTTGGGCGAGACACAGTTCCATCGTGTCCTTTGTACGATTTCCTGAAAAGAATCTTGAGTAGCATGACCAATAAAGTCGGTAAAATAACATGAGTCATCTTGTTCCCTAGAAAATCTCATGGCATCATAAATTTTAAAAATAATCTCTTCGTCACCTACTCTAAGTACCAATTTACCATCACGCACATCAATTACAGCACTAGCATTGGCTAAAAATGGCCGACCTAAGGTTAAAGGTACCTCAACATCTTCATCTATCAAGCACAACGAAATCAACATGGAATATAAATTTATCTACTTTTACAAGTACGTCCTCTATAATTCCCCTAGGATATTTAACAAATCCATCAACTAATTGAATACTCATCCTAATGGGTTTAGGTTCCCCAAGACCAAGTTGTTTAAACATTTTATATGGCATCAAATCAATGTTGGTGCCTAAATCAGCTAGTGCTTTATCAACATTCAAACTACCAATTAAGCAAGGAATAGTAAAACTTCCTGGATCTTTCAGTTTGGTTGGCAGTTTATTTTAGAGTATGGCGGAGCATTTCTCATTAAGTTCCACTGTAGATAAGTCTTCAAACTTCTTTTTGTTTGTTAGAAGCTCTTTTAAAAATTTTGCATATGTAGGCATCTGCTATATAACTTCAACAAAAGGTAAGTTAACATGCAATTGTTTAAAAAGTTTAAGAAATTTACCGAATTGTGCATCCATGCGGTCTTTCTTCAACTTTGTTGGGTATGGGATTGGTGGTTTATATTCATTTGGCATTAGATTGTCATTGTTTTCGGGTTCGACCTCCTTTCTATCAGCTTCTTGTAGTGGTTTCTTTTCAGATTCAGCCAACACTTTCCCACTCCTTAGTGTAACTACATTCACGTGCTCTTTTGTGTTGGGTTCAGTGTTACTAGGTAGACTTCCTGGTGATCTTTTAGAAATTAGTTTGGCGAGTCATCCTATCTGAGTTTCGAGCCCTTGAATCGATGCTTGTTGATTTTTAAGTGCTGTCTCAGTATTCTGAAAATGAGTTTCTGACACCGAGATGAATTTTGTTAGCATCTCCTCAAGGTTTGGCTCTTTCTCTTGTTGGTAAGGTGGTTGTTGGAAGCTTGGAGGTGGTGGTGGTCGCTGATTCCCTTGGCCTCCCATGAGAAATTTGGGTGGTTCCTCCAACCTGCATTGTAAGTATTACTATAAGGATTATTTTGAGATCGAGGATTATTACCCATGTAATTTAATTGTTCGTTCTCCATGTTGTGGCCATAGGGTAGGTAATCTGAATTGCTTGCTCCACCTCCACTTGTTTCGCACTGCATTACTGGGTGAACCTGTGAAGAACCAAGAAAACCGTCAATTTTTATATTCAAAAGTTCTACCTGATTAGAGAGCATGGTGACCGAATCAACGTTAAAAATGCCAGCTGTTTTCGTTGGCTTTATCCTCATGACTTGCCACTGATAATTATTCAGTGACATCTCTTCTATGCCACTGATAATTATTTAGTGACATCTCTTCTATAAATTCATAAGCATCTTCAGGTGTCTTATTATTGATGGTTCCACCAGCGGTTGCGTTGACCAATTGTCGAGTTGAAGGATTGAGGCCATTATGAAACATTTGAACCTATAGCCAAAGTGGTAACCCATGATGAGGGCACCTTTTTAAAAGGTCCTTGTATCTCTCCCATGCATCGTAGAGTGTTTCTAAATCCATCTGCACAAAAGAAGAGATATCATTACATAATTTGGCTGTTTTAGCCGGTGGAAAATATTTTTATAAAAACTTTTCAGTCATTTGTTCCCAAGTAGTGATTGACCCTCGTGGTAACGAGTTCAACCATTGTTTAGCCTTATTCCTCAACGAAAAGGGAAACAACCGAAGACGAATGGCATCATCAAAAACAACATTGATTTTAAAAGTGTCGCAAAATTCTAAGAAGTTTTCCAAGTGGGCGTTGGGATCCTCGTCCTACAAACCATCAAACTGAACAAACTGTTGGATCATTTGAATAGTGTTAGGTTTTAGTTCAAAATTATTGGCAGCAACAGCAGGCCTAACTATGCTCGATTCATTTCCTGTTAAAGAAGGTTTAGCATAATCATACATAATACGTGGAGCAGGATTCTGATAAGCAGCAATCGCAGGAGGTAGCAGATTTTCTTGGTTTTCAGCCATCTCCTCGGTTGTGGTTGAAATATCGTCATCTTACTCTTCCTCTGTGTATCTTAAACTTCACCTTATTTCTCTTCGGTTTTTGCGAACTGTGTGATCGATCTCACTATCAAATAGTAATGATCCTGATGGGTTTCTTCTAGTCATAAACTAGAAAAACCTGTCAGAAGAAAATAAATCAAGAATTAGGAAAGAAAATAAAAATTTAAATTGCAATAAAAGTAAAATGGTAAAGTAATAAAAATCGAGTGTTCCTAATATCCTAGTTCCCCGGCAACGACACCAAAAACTTGATACGTGATATTCGCGACAGGTTTTAAATATTTAGACTTAATCGTTCTTGAAACTAACTATTATCACGATAAAGGCAAGTGTACCTATCGAACAGTAGTATAGCTTTAGCAAGACCGGATCGTCGAGCCCAAAGGAACCAATAGTACTAGTAATTAATTTCTTTTTATTATCTAGCCTAAAAATTAAGGGATTTGTTTATCTAAACTAATTAACTAAACTAAGAGTGCACAGAGAGAAAATTGGAAAAAAGCTTTTGGGAAAACTCGATTGATTAAGACAATACCCAAGGAAAAATCCACCTAGACTTTACTTTGTTATTTGACTCTGAATCAGACGGTTTATTCATTTGGCTTGATCTGTAGAAATCCCTAAGTTATATTATTATCTGTCTCAAGACTAATAACGTCTAACCCTAGGTTGATTAATTGAAATCTCTTTCTAATTAACACCTAGTGTTGCATTAACTCGATCTATGGATCCCCTTATTATGTTTCACCCTAATCTGGCAAAATCTTATCACCCTATCTCTAGGCGTGCAATCAACTCCGTTTAATTATGACAAATTTACTCTTAGACAGGGTCTATTTCTCCTCTGAATACATAATTAAGAACAAGTCAAATATTTATCGTACAATTCAGATGATAATAACAAGATCTGTCTTAGGTTTCATTCCCCTTAGGTATTTAGGGGGTTTAGTTAATAATTATAGAAGAAGACATCTTAGAAGAATAATGAATACAAAATATAAAGAAAACCCAAAACCCCTGAATGGAAATTGAAGGGAGATCTCCAGTCTTGATGATGAATCCGGTCTCTGAGATGGAAAATTGGCTTCCCTTGAGTAATTCCTTGCCTCCTCCTCTGCTTCTCCTTTCCTAAGTGCCTCCTCAGGTGTTTAAATAGGCTTTAGAATGCCTAAGAGCCCTCAAAATTGGTCTTTTCTGAATAGGGTTATACTTGGACTCGACAGGGACATGCCCGTGTGCGATTACTCCAGCCTGTGGTCAAGGCTGCTGAATAGGCATGGGTGTGTAGTCTACCCGTGTAAGTCGTGCTTTGATCTTGCCAAAGGGACACGGCTGTGTGACACGCCCGTGTGAGGAAGTCCAGGCCGTGTTGATTTCCCATGTGGGTCTATTTTGTTTGTTTTCAGCCCGTTTCTCGCTCTTTTTACTCTCTTACGCTCACCTAAGTATAAAACATGAAATTAAAGAATTAGGAGCATCAAATTCACCAAATCTAAGGAGAAACCATCCATAAATGTGCTAAGCATGGGATAAAAACATGTATAAATTACGGTCTATCAGTTAATATTGAGGGTAAATCAATTAATGGATTGTTAGGCTCAAAGGGGTTCACTAAGGGTTAATTATGAAGGTAGGCTTTTATGGAGTGAGTAGGTTAAACCCGAGTGCCTTTATCATCTCGACATATCAAATCAAATGGTGTGGTCTTGACATGCATAATCAAGCAAGTTCTAGAGTAACAAATCAATACTGACGCACTCATAATAAAAGTGAGCATGGAAGAAATAACATATGCTCTGAAGGCTCAAGATCTTACAAAAATTATGGCTTTTTAATGTTTAAACTTGTGAATTTCAACTCAAGATAATATCTAAACTTGGGGAAACAACCTAAAAATTTTTAATCCTCAAAAATCAACTTATCATGCTTGATTCCCTAATATCTTAAAGTGTAAACGACCAATGCATAAATGCCTATGTTTTAATTCATGACATATCAATAAAAATCATAACTTAATCAAAATTCATTTTAATAGTGGTATGAGAAGATCACATGAGAATAAGACAAAATTCAGGGATTTTTGATAATGATATTAAAGACACTTCACACTGAAGATGTACATTGCCATCAATGTACAAAGATAGATATATTGAAAAATATAGATATATAATCATGAGATAAGTGAAACTTCTTGAATGATGAATGAACTCCTTATGGAGAATAATCAGCCAAGGCAATGATAAGAGTGGAGGAGGATACTCCCGTGGTGGTATAGGTTTATTAGTCCATAAGTCTTGCGCCAAAAGAATATTATATCTGGTAGTAGCTATGGTCGTGGTCGAGTAGGACATGGAAGTCGTGGAGAACCTTTTCCAGTGGAGTTTTTAGTTCCTAAGTGATGATGAGCTTTGGAGCTCTTTATAACTGTGATAAAATCAAGAACTCTTTAGGAAATATAAAGAAGCATAATTACTCGTAATGAAATAGCCAAAATTATAAATTATTCAATAAAAATTATAGAACCTAAAATTAAAATAATATTAAAGGAAAATAAAATAAAAAGTACTTAGAGAAGATAAATAAAGATAAAAGTGGAAATAAAAATAAAAAAATAAAAATGTCTTAAACATCGTCATCGCTGGATGGTTCGTGAGGTGGTGTTGGCGATGAGATGTGAAGGTGTTGACAAATTTGATGAAGAGTAACATCAATGTGATCAAAGCGCTGAAAACACTGCTGCTCAAATCGAGTAAGGCACTCAGAGATGTCAGAGTATGAAGCCACCGCATAAACTGGACGATGGATGGGTGGTGGGTGAGATGGTGGGTCCTAATGACGTAGAAGGACATCATCAATAATGTCCTCTGGGTCCTCCTCATTGGTGGACTGGACGAGGCAGTACTGAGGAGGGTAGGTTCCACGTCGTTTCTCAATCATCCTCATATGTAGCATGCTCGAGATACCCTGTGGGGACATCTGGCAGATAAGAGTGAGAGAGGATGATTGTGCCGCTATGTTGAGGAGCCCAAAATGCTGAGCCAATCGAGTCACATAGGGCCCGATAGAGATGACTCCTCTCCTATGCCGCTCCGTCTGATGGCGGATGGCGAGGGCAATGAAATAGGCAAGGTCAAAGACGTGCCCATTCGCCATGTTCTACAAGAAATAGGCGTCGTGAGTGTTTACGACGCCAGTGCTCTCTCACCGTCCTGTCAGAGTATGGGCCAAGATGGCGTGTAGATATCGCAAGGATGGGGTGAGGGCTAATACCTTAGAGCGGCTAGGATCATAGGTGGCTGAGGTAGGAACGAGGTCCTTCCAGCACTTTGAGGGAGAGTAGTGGATGTAGCGATGAAGGGTGTTGAGTTCATTGTCATCCATGAACTCCTCCGTATACAGCCCTAGTTCAATTATGAACTCCAGTACGCTCAACTGGCACACTAAACCACCAAGACGGAACTGGATCGTTCCAGGATCGTCGAAGTTTGCCATGATGACTTGAAGATGGAAAGTCGAGCAGAGTACCATTTTGAGCTCGAGGAATGTCAGCTCGATGATCTCAAAGAAGAGCCCCCACAGTTCAGTCGTTAAGAGGGCTCAGACCGCGTCAGCCATTTGAATTTGTTCAAGTGCGGCCTAGTCAATGCAGCGGCCCACACCTAGGAGGCGGGCCCATAATATCTGAAATAGTTCCTTCTAGGGTCCCAAGGGAAACTGGAGGAAAGGGTGACGGATCTCAGCGGTAGGACCCGAGGATGACACTACTCCTTTTTTTTCTTCGAAGAGGGGATGGCGGTTTTCTTGCCATATGAGGTTGACATAGTATACCATAAATGGCAAGACGAAATAAAAATAAAATTACTCTCCAACAATAGCATGGAAAAATATGCATGGTAAAACAAATAGAGATACTTCATAGAAGTCACGTACTAAAGAACAATTATGCTTAAAAAAAACCCAATAAGATATATTAAGTCATTACTATGAATAGGACTATGAAAATATCTAGTGAGCGAATGCATGTGGGTTTGATAACTATGAAATATGGTGTGGGTAAACATGAAATCTACGGAAACAAGAAAAATTAATGAATGTAGCAAAATGTATTGACTAACATGGAAAATTTCTTAACAAAGAGAATAAGTATTCTATCATTATAACGATGATTAATTACTCAAAATAAAACAAAATATCATGAAATAAGTTAAAGATTTGGGGCATACGACTGTAGGGCACGCCCGTGTGCCCTAATTTTTACCCGTGTGTTTCTCGATTTTTTAAATTTGGGCGCGTTTGGCATTCGGCCCGTACCCGTGTTCCTTAAGCGTGTGGGTGCACATGGCCGTGTCACACGGTCGTGTTCTGCTTTGTTCACTTCTCCTACGCCCGTGCTAAATTCTCAATTTCAACCATGGTTTATAGACACGGGCGTGTCACACGCCCGTGTTGGTTTGACAGATTCGCCCACGGCCACGTCGTACGGCCATGGCAACTTATCGCATCCCGTGATAAGGAAAAATTTTGCCCTGTTTTCACACGGCTGTATCGCACGATCGTGTCTCCTCCCGTAGTGTGAGCACGACCTAAGGCACGCCCGTGTGCCTGGCTGTGTGGATTAGAAAACCTGTGTTTCAATGACTCAGTTAGTGATTAGATGTTAAAAACTAAAATTTTAAAGAAGTTAACATCGTCAGTGCTCGGGTTGCCTCTCGTTATCCCTGCTATCAATTTATAGTCTAAGCTTGACTTACCTTTCTGTTGCATGGTCATGGTGGTGCGAGGAGTTCACACTCCTTATCCCTGCTATCAATTTTATCAAAATAAGGTTTAAGATGAGTACTGTTTACCTTAAAAGTGTCGAATTTGGGATGAATTACCTTGACTGTACTGCTGAATCCAATTTTTTAAATTGAGTTTTAGAAAATGGGAATTGACTTTAAGAAAAATGAAAACAGGAGTCGCCACCAATCTTTTTAGGTGTGATTGGATCACCTTATAAAATGTTTTGTTTTAAAACATTAATTTTGGTCTACAAAAGTCGAGAAAACGGATTCGGGAGTCGGTTACGTACGAGGAAGGGTTAGCACCCTCGTAACGCCCAAAATTGGTACCTAATTGATTATCAAGTTCTTTAATGTCGGAAATTTGAAAGTTTTAAGATGCAAACCTATTTTAATTAGAATGTCTCAAATTTGAAAATTAAGGCTCACTTATTTTAAACAAGTCAATACATCACATCCAGTAAGTTAGGACGCAACATTTTAAAACCTTCGAAACTAAGCTCATCTTTCGAAAATTTCTATCTCAAAACAACAAAACGCCATATCCAGTAAGTTAAGGCACTATGTTTTGAAATCTCGAAATAATTGTTTAAGTTTTGAAAACTCAAAATCACCTAGAAGGGTGCTTGACTATTCGAATTCAACGAGAAAAGTCGCAACCAAGTAAGTTAGGGCACTACCTTTCTCGAAGTTTCCAAACATCAGGCATTGCCTTTTATTTTTTATTTTTTTAAAAAACCTTGGAATATTATTTTAAGTGATGTTTTAGGATGACATATTAATGCATCATGAAGCATAGATGTACAAAATATTCTAACATTTCCATACAAACATAAATAATATCATTAAGACAAAACTAAATAACATGAACATACGTTTAATGAAAAAAATCATACTAGGGTAAATATAAGATAATAAACAAATAAAAACATGAGTAAACTAAAAGAAAAACATAATACATGCAAAAATTATACAACAATATATATCATAAAATAGCACATAAAAGAAATAATTAAACATAGCATATAAAAAAATGAAACTATGCACAAATAAGATAAATGACATACACTAAAAAAATGAATAAATAGAACATTTACAAATTATAAAAATATAATGCAATAGTTCAAAATACATGAAATGATAATATAATATATATACATGCATAGAAATATATATTTGAAAATAAACTATATAAAAAGGTTAAATATTATAATATATAAAATACATAATCAAATGTATAAAAGATAGGAATAAATATACATATTTGAAAAATGAAGAAATTAAAATAAAAAAAGGGTTGAAAAACTAAGATAGACGAAGAATAAAATAAGAACAAACCACAGAGAGTAAGAACGCAAGAGGCAGAGAAATTTGAGTGAATGCTCTCAAGAATTCTTATTGCTTCCCAAAACTCAAGTGTGTTACAATGAAGGGAGAGGCCTCTATTTATAGTTGAGCCTCCTCAAATCCAACGGTACAGATCAATTACATCAATGGTTAAGATTAAAGGATATCTACAAATTAAATCTCCAAGATTACAAGATCATATCTTCAAGATTGCATATCATATCTTAGATTGCATATCATATCTAAGATTGTATCATATCTAAGATTGCATATCATATCTAAGATTGCATATCCTTAAAGATTATATTTCCATATGAGTCAAGCTTATAGATAGACCTTAAATCTTTTCAAGTAATGGGCTATTTCGATTGGGCCAAATTATATGTTTGTAATTTTGTACTGGACTTGGACTTGGACTTTGTTTTATTTTTATTTTTATTTTTTTTTGAACTTATTTTTGGGCCCGGGAAAAATTGAGTGTCTACATGTACCATATGGGAAAATGTTGAGTACCGTAAGAGGGATTACTCTGTTAGGTTCAGAAGTGGCAATACGAGGGTCTGCTGCATCTAATAGAACTTTGTCTCAAACCTTAAGTTGATTTGGTGAGATATTGAGCTCGTCATGGTGTGGTTTTGGTTTATCGTGTGTCCTCAGTTATGTGTCCGCCATTCATCTAGTTCCTCGAGTTGTAGCCTTCGTTCTTCATAGATAGGTCCTTTGTCGTTACTCGAACATGGCTCATGTGTGTTGTTTGAATGTGTTTCCTACCAGGAAGGTTTCACCACATGATCCAGTTTAACAGTATGATTTATACAACCACCTTCAATTTTCTATGTGTTACTCGAATTACGAGCTTGAAGGGTGATTGTTTCGTCTCCCACACGATGTGTGAGTTCACCTGTGCCAACATCAATTATTGTTCTAGTAGTTGCTAAAAAAAGGCCTCCTTAAAATTAAAGGCATGTTACTATCCTCCTCTATGTCTAAATCAACGAAATCAACGAAATCCTAGTTTGTTTGGGTTTCCCAAGACCTAGCTGTTTAAACATTTTATAAGGCATGACATTGATACTAGCCCCTAAATTAGCCTAAGCATTATTAACATCTAAGCTACCAATTAAATAAGGAACCGTAAAACTCCCTGGATCCTTCAGTTTGTTTGCCAGCTTATTCTGTAGTATGGCTGAGCAAACTGTATTTAACGCCACATGCGATGCCTCATCTAACTTCCGATTATTTGCTAAAAGCTCCTTTAAAAATTTGATTGCGTTCGACATCTGCGAAAGAGCTTCAATAAACGGTAAGTTAATATGTAATTTATTTAAAAGTTTAAGGAATTTACCGAACTGTTCGTCTAAGTGGTCTTTCCTTGTCGCATTTGGGTATGGTACATGTGGTTTGTACACTTTACTTACCTGTATTTGGTCATTGTGGTCCAACTCACCTTTATCTTTACTTACCACAGTTTCTTGCCTCAGTTCTGGTTCAGGTGCAACTAACCCTTCCTCATCTTGAATGGTAATTGTATTGAGCTACTCCCTTGGGTTAGATTCAGTGTTACTCGGTAGGCTACCTTGTGGTCGTTCAAATATCAATTTAGCGAGCTGGCCTATCTGAGTTTCGAGCCCTTGGATTGACGCTTGATGATTCTGAAGTGCCGTCTCGATATTCTGAAAACGAGTTTTTAACACCGAGATGAATTTTGTTAGCATCTCCTTAAGGTTTGGCTTCTTTTCCTACTGGTACTGTGGTTGTTGAAAGCCTGGAGGGGGTGGTGGTCTCTGATTACCTTGGCCTCCTCATGAGAAATTTGGGTGGTTCTTCAATCCTGCATTGTAAGTGTTACTATAAGGATTATTTTGAGATCGAGGATTATTACCCATGTAATTTAACTGCTCGTTTTCTATGTTGTGACCATAGGGTGGGTATTCTGAATCGCTTGATCCACCTCCACTTGCTTCACACTGCATTACTGGGTGAACCTGTGAAGAACCAAGAAAAGCGTCGATTTTTCTATTCAAAAGTTCTACCTGATTAGAGAGCATGGTGACCGAATCGACGTTAAAAATGTTGGCTGCTTTCGTCAGATTTGTCCTCATGAATTGCCACTGACAATTATTCAGTGGCATCTCTTCTATGAATTCATAAGCATCCTTAGGTGTCTTATTATTGATAGTTCCTCCAGCAGCTGCGTCAATCATCTGTCTAGTCGAAGGATTTAGGCCTGATAAACCGTAATTTATACATATTTTACCCCATGCCTAACGCATTTATGGATGGTTTCTCCTTAGATTTGGTGAATTCAATGCTCCTAATCCTTTAATTTCATGTTTTACACTTAAGAGAGCATAAGAGAGTAAAAAGAACGAGAAACGAGCCGAAAATGGAGAAAATGGACCTACATGGGAAAACAACATGGCCTGGACTTCCTCACATGGCCGTGTCACATGGGTGTGTTAGTTTGGCAGGATTGAAGCACGACTTAGACAGGTGGATCACATGCCCGTGCCCATTTAACAACATTGACCACGACCTTCAGTAATCGTACACGGACGTGTCCCTGCCGAACCCAAGTTTAGTCCAATTCGGGAAAGACCAATTTTGAGGGCTCTTAGGCATTCCAAAGCCTATTTAAACACTTGAGGAGGCACTTAGGAAAGGGGGATGCAGAGGAGGAAGCAAGGAATTACTCAGGGAAAGCCGATTGATCCATCTCAAGAGCCAGATTCATAATCAAGACTTGCGATCTCCCTTCAAATTCCTTAAGGAGTTTTGGGTTTTCTTATGTTTTGTTATCTTTATGCTTTTGAGATGTTTTCTTTCAGAAGTATGAACTAAACCCCTAAATACCTAAGGAGAATGAAACCTAAGACAGATCTTGTTATTATTATCTGAATTGTATGATAAATATTTGACTTGTTCTTAATTATGTGTTCTTAATTCTTGTTTTGATATTCCAGGATATTGATTCAAGTTAAGCTCATATTTAGAGGAGGAATAGACCCTTTCTAAGAGTAAATTTGTCATAATTAAGCGAAGTTGGTTGCGCGCCTAGAGATAGGGTGGCAAGACTTTTTTGGATTAGGGTGAAACCTAATAAAGGAATCCATAGATCGAGTTAATGCAATTTTAGGGTGTTAATTAGAAAGAGATTTTAATTATTCAACCTAGGGTTAGACGTTATTAGTCTCGAGAGAGATAATAATATAACTTAGGGATTTTTACGGATCAAGTCAAATGAATAAATCTTCTGATTCAGAGTCAAATAAGAAGTGAAGTCTAGGTGGATTTGTCCTTAGGTATTGTCTCAATCAATCGAATTTTCCCCAAAGTATTTTCCCAAGTTTTTCTTTCTGTGCTTTATTAGTTAGTAATTAGTTTAGACAACCAAACCTCTTAAATTTCAGGCTAGATAATAAAAAGGAAGTAAATACTAGTACTCGTAGTTTCTTTAGGTTCGACAATCCGGTCTTGCTGAACTATACTACTTTTCGATAGGTACACTTGCCTTAATTGTGATAATAAGTTAGTCTTAAGAACGTTTCATTCAGAAATCCTTAAAACCTGTTACGAATATTATGCATCAAGTTTTTGGCACCGTTTCCGGAGAATTAGGATATTAGGAAAACTCGATTTTTATTACTTTAGCCACTTTACTTTTATTACAATTTAAATTTTTATTTTCTTTTCTAATTTTTCTCTTATTTCCTTTTGACAGGTTTTTCTAGTTTATGGCCAGAAGAAACCTGTTAGGACCACTACTTTTTGACGGTGAGATCGACCACACAGTTCGCAAAAATCGGAGAGGAATAAGGCGAAGCCTAAGATACACAGAGGATGAGCAAGAGGACGGTTCTTCAACCACAACCGAGGAGATGGCTGAAAACCAAGAAAATCCGCTACCTCCTGCGATTGCTGTTAATCAGAATCCTGCTCCGCGCACTATGTATGATTATGCTAAACCTTCTTTAACAGGAACTGAATCAAGCATAGTTAGACCGACTGTAGCCACAAAAACTTTTGAATTGAAACCTAACACAATTCAAATGATACAACAGTTTGTTCAGTTTGATGGTTTGCAGGACGAGGATCCCAACGCTCACTTGTCAAACTTTTTGGAACTATGTGATACATTTAAAATTAATTGCGTTTCTGATGACACCATTCATCTTCAGTTATTCCCTTTTTCATTGAGAAACAAAGCTAAACAGTGGTTGAACTCGTTTCCACGGGGGTCAATCACTACTTGGGAACAAATGACCAAAAATTTTTTATTAAAATATTTTTCGCCGGCTAAAACGGGTAAATTACGTAATGATATTTCTTCCTTTGTGCAGATGGATTTAGAAACACTCTACGATGCATGGGAGAGATACAAGGACCTCTTGAGAAGATGCCCTCACCATGGGTTACTACTTTGGCTATAGGTTCAAACCTTTCATAATGGCCTAAATCCTTCGACTCGACAAATGGTTGACGTAGCTACTGGCAGAACCATCAATAATAAGACACCTGAAGATGCCTATGAATTTATAGAGAGATGCCACTGGATAAATATCAGTGGCAAGTCATGAGGACAAAGCCAACGGAAACAGTCGACGTTTATAACATCGATACGGTCACTATGCTATCTAATCAGGTAGAACTCTTGAATAAGAAAATTGATGGTTTTCTTAGTTCTTCACAGGTTCACCCAGTAATGCAATGCGAAGCAAGTGGAGGCGGATCAACCAGTTCAAAATACCCACCTTATGGCCACAACATGAGAACGAACAGTTAAATTGCATAGGTAACAATCCTCGATCTCAAAACAATCCCTATAGCAATACTTACAATGCATGTTGGAGGAACCACCCAAAATTTTCATGGGGAGGCCAAGGGAATCAGAGACCACCACCTCCAGGCTTCCAACAACCACCCTACCAATAAGAGAAAAAATCGAACCTTGAGGAGATGCTAACAAAATTCATCTCAGTGTTAGAAACTCATTTTTAGAATATTGAGACCGCACTCAAAAATCAAAAAGCATCAATCCAGGGGCTTGAAACTCAGATTGGACAACTCGCCAAGTTGATTTCTGAATGACCAGAAGGTAGCCTGCCAAGCAACACTGAATCTAACCCAAGGGAGAAACTCAACGTGATTGCCATTCAAGATGAGGAAGGGCTAGTTGCAGAACCAAGGCCAGAAACGGTGGTAAACAAAGGTAAGGATGAGGTAGGCCACAATGAGCCAAAGCCAGTGATTACAGAATATAAACCTCGCGTGCCATACCCCAAGGCGACAAGGAAAGACCACTCAGACGAACAATTTGGTAAATTCCTTAAACTTCTAGAGAAACTACATATTAACTTACCGTTTATTGAAGCCCTTTCACAGATGCCAAACGCAGTCAAGTTTTTAAAGGAGCTTTTAGTAATTAAACGGAAATTAGATGAAGCATCGCATGTGGAGCTGAACGTGGTCTGCTTAGCCATTCTACAGAATAAGCTGCCTAACAAACTAAAAGATCCAAGGAGTTTTACAATTCTTGTTTAATTGGTAGTTTAGATGTTAATGATGCGTTGGCTGATTTAGGGGCTAGTATCAATGTTGTACCTTACAAATTATTTAAACAACTAGGTCTAGGGAAACCCAAACAAACTAGGATGAGCATTCAATTAGCAGATAAAACTATCAGATTTCCTAGGGGTATTATTGAAGATGTACTCGTTAAAATCGACAAATTTATATTCCCAGTTGATTTCGTTATTCTAGACATAGAAGAGGATAACAACGTCCCCTTAATTTTAGGAAGGCCCTTGTTAGTAACCGTCAGAACAATTATTGACGTTGGCATAGGTGAACTCACACTTCGTGTGGGAGACAAAACAATCATGCTTCAAGCCCGTAATTTGCAAAACACATCAAAAATCGAAGGTGACTGTACAAATCATTTGGCTAAAACTAACCATATAGTGCAACCTTCTTTGCAGAAAACAGGTTCGAAGAACATACATAAGCCAAGCAACAACAAAGAACCTATCCATGAAGAACGAAGGTTACAAATCGATGAGCTAGATGAATGCCGGACACATAAACCGAGAAAACACGATAAACCAAAACCACGCCATGAGGAGCTTAATTCCTCTAAAAATCAACTTAAATTTGGAGTCAAAGTACTACTCAATGCAACAGATCCTCGAATCACCACTTCTGAACCAAATGAAGAAACCCCTCTTACGGTAATTAGTATTTTTCCATACGGTACAGTCGAGGTAAACCACTCTAAATTTGGCACGTTCAAGGTAAATGGTACTCGTTTTAAATCGTATGTTGATAAAATTGATAGTAAGGATGAGGAGTGTAAACTCCCCAATTTACCATGATCATGCACCAGAGAAGTAAGTCGAGCTTAAACTATACATAAGCGCTTCTTGGGAGGCAACCCGAGCACTAACAGTATTAATTTCTTTAAATTTGAGTTTTTAACATCTAACGTACTATCCGAATCATGGTACATAGACTCTCTAAATACCACACGGCCAGGCACACGGGTGTGCCTTAGGTCGTGCGAAAATAGGGCAAAATTTTTCCAATACGGGAAACGATAAAGTCGCCACGGTCGTGTGACATGGCCGTGGGTGAAGCTTCCAAAACAACACGGGCGTTCGACACGCCCGTGCCTCGAAACCGTGTGAGAACCTATCAAACTAGCACGGGTGTGCGACACACCCGTGCTAATCATCCGTGGGTGAACCTTTGAAGTAAACACTAGCGTGGAAGAAACGAACAAAGAGAGACACGGCCGTGTGCACTCACACGCCCGAGTAACACGGGCGTGGGCCGAATGTCAAACGTGCCCAAATTCAAAATTCGCGTGTGCCCCATAATCTATAAAAACCCCTCACTATTCATCATCTCCCTCCCCAAAAATCCCTAACCCTAGCCGCTGCAACTCCATACACCTTACCCCTCACGCCCGTGTGCCGCCTACAACACCAATTTCGACGCCCCAAGTTCCTTGTTTTTGATTTGTTTAGTCTTTTTTCTCTATCTCCTTTGAATATTTTGTTTAGTTCATGATTTCTCTGCTCCATTTCTTATTTTAAATGAATTCTCATAGTTAGAACAATAGAATACTTTTGCTTGTTTATAAGAATTTTGTCATTTTAGTTACTCTATTATGCTCTACTTTTTCATTTTTCCTAGTTTCATGAAATTTATGCTTCCCATATACATTCATTCATATTCCTGTTACATTATTCCAATAATACTATAACTTGATACATTTAGTAGTTTTGTTTACTTCATCCATTACGTAAGTCTCATGAAATCTTCATATTTAGTTTTGTGCTTCTATGCTATTTTTGGGACATATTGGTTAAGTTTCGATTTTTCAATGTAGGTACAATGTCATCGTCACGTGGTAAGCCTCGAAGAAGCGAAAAGGAGCAGCGTCATCCTCAGGTCCCATCTCAGAAAATCGACACCCCTTCCTCCAGTTTCCACGAGGAAATCAGGAGGAACTTTTTTAGATATTTCTGGCACGACCTTTAGGTGTGGGCCGCTGCGTTGACTAGACCTCGCTTGAACAAGTTCAGCTTGCTGACGATGTCCGAGCCTTCTCGACAACCTATCTATGGGAACTTTTCTTTGCGATCATCGAGGCAACATACCTTGAGCTTACACTTGAACTTTGCTCGACCTTCCATGTTTAAGATGTCATGGCCAACTTCGATGACCCTGGAATGGTCCAGTTCTGTCTCAACAATTTAGTCCACTAGTTAAGTGTGCCCGAGTTCGGTATCGCTTTTGGCCTTTATACGGAGGAGTTCATGGAAGAAAACGAGCTCAACACCCTCCATCGCCACATCCACTACTCCTCTTCGAAGTGTTGGGATGCTTTAGTCCCCAGCTCAGCTTCCTACGATACCAGCCGCTCCAAGGCATCGACTCTCTCTCCCTCCTTGAGGTACCTACACGCCATTTTGGCACACACTTTGACAGGCCAGTGAGAGAGCACCGGTGTCGACAACACTCACGATGCCTACTTTCTATGGAGTATGGAGAATGGACGCATCTTTGACCTCGCCTACTTCATTGCCCTTGGCATTCGCCTCCAGACGGAGCGGCATCGGAGGGGAGTCATCTCTATTGGCCCCTACGTAACTTGGTTGGCTCGACACTTTGGGCTCCTCAATACAGCAGCCCAAACATCCTTCCTCACTCTCATCAGCTAGATGTCACCACAGGGCATCTCGAGCATGTTACATATGAGGATGATCGAGAAGCGCTGAGGAACCACCCTCCTTAGTACTGCTGATAAACCGTAATTTATACATATTTTTACCCCATGCTTCATACATTTTATGGATGATTTTTCCTTAGAATTGGTGAATTCGATGCTCCTAATGCTTTAATTTCATGTTTTATCCTTAGGCAAGCATAAAAGAGTGAAAGGAACAAGAAACGGGCCGAAAACGGAGAAAATAGGCCAAAGTACGAAATCAACACGGCCTGGACTTCCTCACACGGGCAGACCACACGGTCATGTCAATTTGGTAGAATCGAAGCACGACTCACACGGGTAGAACACACGCCCATGCCATTCTACTAGGTTCGAGCACGACCTGAAGTGATCGTACACAGGCTTGTCCCTATCGAGCCCAAGTTGAGTCCAATTCAGAAAAGGCTAATTTTGAGGGCTTTTGGGCATTACAAATCCTATAAATAGACCCGAGAGGAGAAAGAAGGGGGACACGGAGAAAAGGAGGCAAGAAACTGCTGAAGGGAAGTCGATTGATCCATCTCAGAAGCCGAATTCACCATCAAGACTGAAGATCTCCCCTCAATTTCCCTTTAGGAGTTTTGGGTTTTCTTTATATTTTGTATTCATTATTCTTTTGAGATGTTTTCCTTTTTAGTTATGAACTAAATCCCCTAAATACCTAAGGGGAGTGAAACCTAAGACGAATCATGTTATTATTTTCTGAATTGTATGATAAATATTTAACTTGTTCTTAATTATGTGTTCTTAATTCTTATTTTGATATCCCAGGAATCTGATTCAAGATAAGCTCTTAGGCAGAGGCGGAATAGACCCTGTCTAAGAGTACTTTTGTCATAATTAAGCGGAGTTGATTGCACCCTAGAGATAGGGTGACAAGATTTTGCCGGATTAGGGTGAAACCTAATAAGGGGATCCATAGATCGAGTTAATGCAACCCTAGGGTGTTAATTAGAGAAAAGTCTCAATTATTCAATCTAGGGATTAGACGTTATTAGTCTTGAATAGGGATAATAACATAACTTAGGGATCTCTACGGAACAAGTTAAATGAATAAATCGTCCGATTTGGAGTCAGAATAACAAGTGAAGTCTAGGTGGATTCTTCCTTAGATATTGTCTTAATTCAATCGTTTTTCCAAAAGTAATTCCCCAATTCTACTTTCTATAAATTCTTAGTTTAGATAATTAGTTAGTTAAACCAAAACCCCATTTTTCTTAGGCTAGATAATAAAAAGAAAGTCATTACTAGTACTTTTAGTTCCTTTGGGTTCGACAATCCGGCCTTGCTAAAACTATACTACTGTTTGATAGGTACACTTGCCTGCATCGTGATAATAGTTAGTTTCAAGAACGATCCTTTATAAATTTTTAAAACCTATCATCACGAAAATCACGACCAACCGCCTCGTCCAGTCCATCGAGGAGGAAGATCCCGAGGACATTACTGATGATGTCCCTCCACGTCACGAGGAACCCATCGCCTCAGCTACCACTTGATCGTGTGATTTCGTGATAGGTTTTAAATATTTATAATTACTCGTTCTTGAACTAACTATTATTGTGATGTAGGCAAGTGTACCTATCGAACAGT
Source organism: Gossypium hirsutum (assembly GCF_007990345.1). NCBI lineage: Eukaryota > Viridiplantae > Streptophyta > Magnoliopsida > Malvales > Malvaceae > Gossypium > Gossypium hirsutum. Next base: position 115,914,743 of record NC_053431.1, read on the forward strand.
AGTATAGTTTTAGTAAGACCAGATTGTCGAACCCAAAAGAACTAAAAGTACTAGTAATTATTGTCTTTTTATTATCTAGCCTAAGAATAAATAGGTATTTTTTAATTAACTAATTATCTAAACTAAGAACTCACAAAGAAAAGAATTGGGGAATTGCTTTTGGGGAAAATCGATTGACTTAAGATAATAACTAAGGAAAAATCCACCTAGACTTTACTTGTTATTCTGGCTCCGAATTGGACGATCTATTCATTCAACTTGTTCTGTAAAGATCCCTAAATTATGTTATTATCCCTATTCAAGACTAATAACGTCTAATCCCTAGATTGAATAACCGAGACTTTTCTCTAATTAACACTTCTAGGGTTGCATTAACTCTATCTATGGATCCCCTTATTAGGTTTCACCCTAATCTGGCAAAATCTTGTCACTCATGTCTAGGCGCGCAATCAACTCCGTTTAATTATGAAAAATGTACTCTTAGACAGGGTCTATTCCTCCTCTGAATAAGAGCTTGTCTTGAATCAGTATCCTGGGATATCAAAACAAGAATTAAGAACACATAATTAAGAAGAAGTTAAATTTTTATCATACGATTCAAAAAATAATAACAAGATTCGTCTTAGGTTACATTCCCCTTAGGTATTTAGAGGTTTTAGTTCATAACGAAATTAGAAAACATCTCAGAAGAATAAAGAATACAAAAGATAAAGAAAACCCAAAACTTCTGAAGGGAAATTGAGGAGAGATCTTCAGTCTTGATGATGAATCCGACTTCTAAGATGGATCAATCGGCTTCCTTGGAGTAATTCTTTACTCCCTATTCTTTGTATCCTTTTCTTCCTTCTCTAGGGTGTATTTATAGGCTTTGGAATGCTTAAAAGCCCTCAAAATTAGCCTTTTCCAAATTGGACTCAACTTGGGCTCGGCAGGGACACGCCCGTGTTCGATTACTTCAGGCCGTGTTGATTTTGTACTTTGGCCATTTTCTTCGTTTTTGGCCCGTTTCTCTTTCCTTTCGCTCTCCTATGCTCTCCTAAGTATAAAACATAAAATTAAAGCATTAGGAGCATCGAATTCACCAATTCTAATGGGAAATCATCCATAAATGCATTAAACATGTGGTAAAAATATGTATAATTTACGGTTTATCAAATATCCCCACACTTAAGCATTTGCTTGTCCTCAAGCAAAATTCTCAACTCATAATCAAAATAAATTCTTCTCAACTTATAATTTCTATTGATAATATTTCACATTAATCCATAAGTAATCATACATTGAGAATTCAACTAAAAGAACATAAAAGTTTCAAACATTCCAAGTTGAGTATTTAATCATGCAAACATATATGTCTCTCCTTATTTAAGTAATTACCTTTGAGTCAGAATATCATAGAGTTTCACATCCTCACTACAGATTCACTCAAATCACTTGAGGTGTTTAAGGAAAATAAATGAAGCACTCAATAGTCAATAATGAAAAGTCATTACCATAGGCTTGCATGAAAATCAAATCTCCACCACTATAATTTAAGATGATACATCAATCACAAAGATCTTTAGAGGGTTGTAATGAGGTTTGGTTAGGGGGTGTGGTCACAAGCTGAAAGAAAGGGTTAGAATCAAGGTTGAATTGAAAAATTGCCTAACTAGAAAAAGAGTTAATCTTCACTTGCGTACAACAGAGCTTCTTCTCAGAATATGGAATTACTAAAAAATATATATAGTGTTTTTTTTAAAGAACAAGTTAAATAACAAAGACTAACTATTAAGGATAAAACATAGCTAAACGATCCATTCAACTCAAATCTCGACAAAAATAGGGATTAATTTAGGGGATTTCAATAATAATGGGTTAAGGGTTAATATTAAGGGTAATAGAAAGAATGGTTTGTTAGGCTCAAGGGGGTTTACTAGGGGTTAATCGTGGAGGTGGGCTTTTCATGCCATGAGTGAGTTAATCCTAAGTGCCTTAATCATTTTGACATATCAAATCAAACGGTGTGGTCTCGACATGCATAATCAAGCAAGTTCTAGAATAATAGTTCAATACTGACGCATTCAAAGCAATAATAAAAGTGAGAATGAAAGAATTAATAGATGCTCAAAAGGCTAAAAAATCTCAAAAAAATTATGGCTTTTTGATGTTAAAAACTTGTGAATTCCAATTCAAAGTAATACCTAAACTTTGGGGAAACAGCCTAAGATTTTGAATTCTTAAAAATCTACTCATCATGCTTGATTCTCTAATGTGATAAAGTTTAAACAATCAATGCATAATTACCTATGTTTTAATTCAAGATATATCAATCAAAATCATAAATTAATTAAAATTTATCCTAAATATGATATGAAAGCTTTTCAAGAGAACAAGGCAATCATTCAGGGATTTTTCTGATAATGAAATAAATACCCCCCACACTTAAGATGTACATTGCCCTTAATGTACAGAGATAGACATTAAAGTAAAAAAAAAGATAGGGGGAGAAGTGAAACTTCCTGTATGATTTCCTCGAACAGGAGTTTTTGAAGAGTAATTGGTTCTAGAGTGGAGAAGGATACTCCGGCGGTCGTAGAGGTTCATTAATCCATAATTCTTGCCCCACAAGAATATTATATCTAGTGGGAGCTATGGTCGTGGTCGAGCAGGACATGGCAGTCGTGGAGAACCTTTCCCGATGGAGTTTTTGTTCCTATGTGATGATGAGCTTAAGAGCTTGATATAACTATGATAAAATTAGGAACTTTTTAGGGGATATTAGGAAGAATAATTACTCATAAAGAAATAACCAAAATTAATAATTAAAAATAAAATTCTAAAATCTAAAAAAAAATAAAAAGTAGTTTTTATAAAAATTAACGCAAAAACATAAAATTATAAATAAATGTTTTTAAACATCTTCATCGCTGGATGGTTCGTGAGGTGGGACTGGCGATGAGATGTGGAGGTGCTGACAAATCTGCTGTAGAGTTGTGACAGCCCAAAATTGACCCTAGTCGGGAAGTGGTTTCGGGACCACAAAACCGAGTCATAAAAATAATTGATTTCCATATTCTATGCTTATTATGTGTGTACATGAGTATGTGGAAGTTTCATTCTCCAATTTTGCCAATTGCATGAGAAATTATTAAATAGGGATTGATATGAGACATGGTGAAAATATGATAGGCTAATTTAAAATGGTCTATTAATGCATGTTGTGAAAATGATGGGTTTGCATGTCAAATTACCCAAAATTTGAGCTAGTGGTTGGCCATGCTATGGGTGGAAACATGTTGGGAACATGTTGGCCTAGTGAGGTATGTAGGAAAAAAATAAAATAAGGGGCATGGGCATAAAATAATGAAAAGGAGTATGATGAATACAAAAAAAAATGTGTGTAGTTGTTTTCCCCCCCCATTGCCGTGAGCTAAAGAAAAGAAAGGAGAAAGTTTTTGTTCATCCTTTCTCATCTTCATTTAGCCGAAACTAGAAAGAAAAAAACAAAGAAAAAAAAATGCTCATCCTTTGGTTCATCCTTGGCCAAAATTTTAAGGAGGAAGGAAGAAGAAAGGTTGAAGAGGTTCGGCCATGCATGTAGCTAGGCTAAGGTATGTTTGATGATGTTCCATGAGATGCATGCATGTTTTAGTTGTTAGCTTGAGTTCTACCTAGCCCATGGTCTAAATCTTGCTATGTGATGGAAATGACACTCGGCCATGGATGCATCATTCTTGGTTGATGTTTGATGTTGTGGTGATGAGGCATGAGGATGAGTTAAGATTCGGCCTAGGTGGAGTTTGTGTTAATGCCATTGCATGCTAAATATGAAGCTTGTTAATGATGCATGTGATGGTGGCTTGATGATTCTTGAACCTCCTTTTTAGCATTTTTGAGTGAGCACATATGTGCATTGGTTGCTAAATGGAGAAGAATCGGCTAGCAAGTTCTGTGCTAAGGCCGAATATAACTTTTGCATGTTAATGAGCAATGCATGTGTTAAATTGATGGAAAGGGAGAGGATGCTTTACTAGTGTGTATATGTGTGTATTAGCCAAGTTTTGAACTTGAAACAAAAGGGTGTTTAGTCAATACAAGTGACCATACTTGTAGAATGTATTAAGTGTTGAAATCGGCCCCAAAATAGACATGCATATTCGGCCAAGGGGGAAAAATTAGCTAAAATGTTGAGTTTGATTCATGATTCCGTACATATGTGACTTTAATGTCTAATGTATAAATATGGGCTAAGTGCCTTGTGTTCCTCTTTTCGATGCTCAAATGATTAAATCAATTTATTTGTTTAATTAAGCTCAAGAGCAAAGGGGAACTAAATCCGATAAAGGGAAGGAAAAAGTGGTCGAATAGCTATCGGAATCGTTCGACAACACCCGAGGTAAGTTCTTGAGTAAAAGAGCTTAAATTATGATGTGATTAGATCATGTTTTAAGCAAATTAAAATCATGCTCTTTGTGTGGCTATTGAGCCAAATTTGCAAGAATGATAAATGTCTTGTGTTTGAGTTTTGCTAACGAAAATGAAATACGAATGGGCCATGATTTATTGTTAAATGTGCATGGTTATTTGGATGATGTCCGGGCTAAGTCCCGAAGGCTTGTGCTAAGTGACAATATCCGGACTAAGATCCGAAGGCATTCGTGCGAGATACTAATTCCGGGCTAAGCCCGAAGGCATTTGTGCGAGTTACTAAATCCGGGTTAAGTCCCGAAGGCATTTGTGCGAATTACTATAACCAGGCTATGTCCCGAAGGCATTTGAACGAGGAGCTATATCCGGTTAAATTCCGAAGGTACGTGATTTGGGAATGAATGAACTTGCTGTAAAATTTCAGTTAATACTCTCGAAACATCCCAACATTGAGGTATGTTTCGTATGTGCTTGAATTTAGTTGAGCCCTTACAAATAAGTATTCGCTCAGTTGATAAACGAGCTACCGGCCTTTGGCTGAGTTGATCTTTTGTGTATGTACATAAGGGTTGATAATGTGAAGCAAGTACGATATCGTAATTTGTGCATATGAAATTATCCGTTTAGCTATATGAATGCTATACTTTTGTTGTGATGGAATTCCTTGCTCAAAACTTACTAAGCATAAATTGCTTACTCCGTTTCATTGCTCCTCTGTTTTATAGATTTGGTTCTCCAGCTATCGGACTCGGGATCTTGAGGTCAAAGTCGCCCACACTATCAAAGCCCCCTTTTGGTACAATTTTGGTTGAACTTCGAAATGGCATGTATAGGACTACCCGTTTGTTGTGGGTCGTGGACCCTTTGGACTTGTATAAATTTTGGATAGCCATGCGAAAATGGCTTATATGTGTTTGAGTATATTGTTATAATCATTTAGTGTGGATATGCTTGACAAGGATTGGCCATGGGGATGGTTAATCACTTTCATAAATTGTGCTATTTATGCAAAAAGGGCTAGTTGAATCATGGAAACCATGAAATAGGTAAAGTCTACCTTAAAGACAGATGCTGACAGCAGCAGTGATGTAGATTTGGAAAATCACTAAAAATAGTAGGAAGGGAATTAAATAGTGAATAAATTATGTAAACAAACCTTGATGAATCTACTTTCATAGGAAAGTAACGAAACAATCATATGGACAGTATGTTAAGAGATATTCAGGTTCTCGTGAGACAGGGCCAGAACGGTTTCTGGATTTCCTGTTCCGACTTTGGAAATTCATTATAAATTAACCAGAGATAATTAGGAGTCATACCATATATGTATAGATTCCTCTCTGAGTCTAGTTTCTATAGAAACAAACGACATCAGTATTGAAGCCCTGTACAGGGAGATATCCAAGTCGTAATGCTAAAAGGTCAGGGTAGTCGATCCCTGTAACATGGGAGACTTTGACTAATAAACTGTACTAATTGGCCTGACCAAAAATTCTAGAAAAAAATATGTAGATGGGCATACGAGTCTAGTTTCAGGGAAAATTTACGGAACTGGATTCCGAGTTGTGAAACTCAAGATATGATTTTTAAAGCGACTAGTATGCAGATTGCCAGTGTCTGGGAAATTTTTTTATAAGGGGCTTAAAGTCTGTTAACACCTCGTGTTCGACTCCGGTGTCGGTCTCGGGTTCGGGGTGTTACATTTGATTGGTATCAGAGCTACATTTTAGTCGATTCTAGGACTACCGTAATGCGTTGGGTCTAGCTATACATGCCATTTTATGTGATTACTTGATAGTGTGGTGATTTCTGACAATTGTAAATGTGTTTATTTATAGTAATGGATCCTGATCCCGACCGAGAGGTAGCTGATGATCTTGAGAGTGTAGCGCTTGCTCCTGCACAAGGGACATCGCCGGCAGACTCTCAACCTAATGCTAGTAACCCGAATGAGGAAGCTAGACAAGCTTTCTATAGCGTGATGAATGATTGGTTCAACCAATACATTCGAACTAATACGGCTGTTCCACAACCTCCATTCCCGACTAATACCACCCCCGCACCTACAATACCTCCGGTAACTGACCAAAAAAGGTCAAATAAGCCCCCAGTTGACAGAATCCGAAAACATGGGGCTACTGAATTTAAGGCTACGGATAGCGACGATGCCGAGCAAGCTGAATTTTGGTTGGACAACACTATCCGGGTACTCGATGAGCTATCTTGTACACCCGATGAATGCCTAAAGTGTACTATCTCCTTGCTACGCGATTCTGCCTACTATTGGTGGAGTACTCTGACTTCTGTTGTGCCCCGAGGGCAAGTAACTTGGGAGTTTTTCCAAACTGAGTTTCGGAAAAAGTATATCAGTCAGAGATTTGTTGATCAAAAACGGAAGGAATTTCTTGAGCTTAAGCAAGGTTCCATGTCAGTTACTGATTACGAGCGAAAATTTGTTAGACTTAGTAGATACGCTCGGGAATGTGTTTCGTCTGAGGCTATTATGTGTAAACGCTTCGAGGATGGGCTGAATGAAGATATAAAAATGTTCGTTGGCGTTCTTGAAATACGAGAGTTCGTAGTACTTGTCGAGCGAGCTTGTAAAGCCGAAGAGCTTAGAAAAGAAAAACAAAAAGTTGATGAGGGAACTGGAGAGTTTCGTAAAAGATCTTCGGGAAAGTCTCTTCAACAGGCATCGAAGAAATTTCGAGATGATGTGGGCTGGTCGAGAGGCACTTCGGGCCTTTTTAGACGAGATCGTGATCGACCCCCTATGGGTACACGAGGCACTTCGGTCGCCAGTGTTGGGAATGAACGTCGAGACAGAACGAAATGTCGATATTGCGGTAAATGGCATTCGGGGAGTTGTAGATTCCCTGACCGCTCCTGTTACAAGTGCGGATCGGTTGACCACTTCATTAAAGATTGCCCGAGGTTGTCTGAACAGAATGTAAATCAGAGTGGGAAACCGGGTGCTACCACTGCTCGAGGTAGACCATCTGGAAATACGGGCAATGCTAGTGGTGGTCAGAGAGGATCTAGAGATGCTACGACCAGATCCGAGGCTCGTGCGCCTGCTAGAGCTTATGCTATACGTGCCCGCGAGGATGCTTCTTCGCCTGATGTTATTATCGGTACTTTTACTCTCTTGGATACTAATGTAATTGCTTTGATTGACCCCGGTTCTACTCATTCTTACATATGTGAAACCTTAGCATCCAGTAAGACTTTACCTATTGAGTCTACTGAGTTCGTAATTCGGGTGTCAAATCCCTTGGGTCGTTACGTGCTTGTCGACAAAGTGTATAAGAAATGTCCCCTAGAAATTCGAGGTTCCTGTTTTCCGGTGGACTTGATGCTTTTTCCGTTTGATGAATTTGATGTTATTCTTGGTTTGGATTGGTTGACCGCGCATGATGCGGTTGTGAATTGCAAAAGCAAGACTATTGATTTGAGGTGCGCAAATAACGAAGTAATCCGAGTTGAGTCTACGGACTTGGAGGGGATGCCAGCTGTAATATCAGCAATGTTGGCCCAGAAATATGTAAGAAAAGGGTGCGAAGCATACCTTGCGTATGTACTTGATGACAAAGAATTAGAAAAGAAACCCGAATCTGTGCGGGTGGTTTGCGAATACCCGGATATTTTTCCTGAAGAATTACCGGGTTTACCACCTGTTCGGGAGGTAGAGTTTGGTATTGAGCTTGTACCTGGGACTACGCCGATTTCGATAGCTCCGTATCGTATGGCACCAACCGAGTTAAAAGAGTTGAAAGCTCAGTTGCAAGAATTGACGGATAGAGGTTTTGCTCGACCAAGTTTCTCACCTTGGGGTGCACCAGTATTGTTCGTGAAAAAGAAGGACGGAACCATGAGGTTGTGCATTGACTATCGCCAACTGAATAAAGTGACGATAAAGAACAAATATCCGTTACCGCGTATCGATGATTTGTTCGACCAACTGAAGGGAGCCTCAATGTTCTCAAAAATAGATTTGAGATCGGGCTATTATCAGTTGCGAATTCGAGATTCGGACATACCCAAAACTGCCTTCAGAACGAGATATGGTCACTACGAGTTCTTAGTGATGCCGTTTGGGCTCACTAATGCCCCTGCGGTATTTATGGATTTGATGAATCGGATCTTCAGACCATATTTGGATTGGTTCATAGTTGTGTTCATTGATGACATCTTGGTCTATTCAAGAGATGAGACCGAACATGCTGAGCACCTGAGACTGGTGTTGCAAATTTTGCGGGATAAGCAGTTATATGCTAAGTTCAGTAAGTGTAAGTTCTGGTTAAGAGAGGTTAGCTTCTTGGGTCATGTGGTATCCGCATCGGGTATTCAAGTTGACCCGAGCAAAATTTCAGCCATGCTTAACTGGAAGCCTCCAAGAAATATTACCGAAGTTCGGAGCTTTTTGGGACTCGCCGATTATTACCGACGATTTGTCAAAGGTTTCTCGATGATAGCCACACCAATGACGAAGCTCCTTCAAAAGGATGCTAAGTTCGAATGGACGGAGAAATGTCAGAAAGGCTTCGATCAATTGAAAACTCATTTGACTGAAGCTCCAATTTTAGTGCAACCCGAATCAGGCAAAGAGTTTGTCATTTATAGTGACGCATCCCTACTCGGGTTGGGTTGCGTATTGATGCAAGAAGGCCGAGTTGTGGCCTATGCGTCGAGACAATTGAAGCCACACGAGAGAAATTATCCGACCCATGATCTTGAACTAGCTGCCAACGTATTTGCTTTAAAAATGTGGCGACATTACTTATTTGGTGAAAAGTGCCATGTATTTTCGGATCACAAAAGTCTCAAATATTTGATGACTCAAAAAGACTTAAATCTGCGACAAAGACGTTGGCTTGAGTTGTTGAAAGATTACGAGCTTGTCATTGATTACCACCCGGGAAAGGCTAATGTGGTTGCAGACGCCTTAAGCCGGAAGTCATTGGTTGCTTTACGAGCAATGAATGTGCATTTGTCTGTTCTACCTGACAATGTGTTAGTTGCTGAATTAAAAGCCAAACCATTATTGATTCATCAAATTCGTGAAGCCCAGAAAGTTGATGATGAATTGGTTGCAAAACGGGCTGAGTGTGCTCCGAACAAGGAATCGGAGTTTCAAATTGATGATGATGGTTGTTTGAGGTTCAGAAGTCGTTTGTGTGTTCCAAGGAGTTCGGAACTCATTTCGATGATTCTGAACGAAGCCCATTGTAGCCGAATGTCAAGTCACCCGGGGAGTACGAAAATGTACAACGATTTGAAACGTTGGTTTTGGTGGCATGGTATGAAACGAGACATCTCCGACTTTGTTTCGAGATGTTTAATATGTCAACAAGTGAAAGCGGAACATCAAGTGCCTTCAAGATTACTTCAGCCGATCAGATACCCGAGTGGAAATGGGATCGAGTCACAATGGACTTTGTGTCTGGACTACCATTGTCAACAAGTAAGAAGGATGCGATTTGGGTTGTTGTTGATAGACTGACTAAGTCGGCTCACTTTATCCCCGTGCGTACGGATTTTTCATTGGATAAACTAGCCGAATTGTATGTTTCTCAGATTGTGAGATTACATGGAGTACCTATTTCTATCGTGTCGGATAGAGATCCGAGATTCACCTCGCGATTTTGGAAGAAATTGCAAGAAGCTTTGGGTACCAAGCTGCATTTTAGCACCGCTTTTCATCCCCAAACCGATGGTCAATCCGAGCGGATAATTTAGATACTCGAGGATATGCTGAGATGCTGCATCATTGAGTTCAGTGGTTCATGGGAACGGTATTTACCTTTGATTGAATTCGCTTACAATAATAGTTTTCAATCAAGTATTAAGATGGCACCTTACGAGGCTTTGTACGGTCGTAAATGCCGTACACCATTGTTTTGGACCGAGCTCGGTGAAAGTAAAATTTTCGGAGTTGATTTGATTAAGGATGCCGAACAGAAAGTAAAGGTAATCCGTGAAAGTCTGAAAGCAGCCACAGATCGTCAAAAATCGTATGCGGATTTGAAACGAAAGGATATTGAATATCAGGTGGGAGATAAAGTGTTCCTTAAAGTTTTTCCTTTGAAAAATGTACTCAGGTTTGGCCGTAAGGGCAAGTTGAGCCCGAGATTCATTGGGCCATACGAAATCTCCGAACGAGTTGGTCCGGTTGCGTATAGATTGATTTTGCCCCCTGATCTTAAAAAGATTCACGACGTCTTTCATGTTTCGATGCTTCGACGCTATCGATCTGATCCATCGCATATAATTAGCCCATCAGAGGTTGAAATTCAAGCCGATATGAGTTATGAAAAAGAACCGATGCGTGTCCTAGCTCGTGAAGTGAAAGAGTTGCGAAACAAAAGGGTTCCGTTAGTTAAGGTGTTATGGCTCAAACACGGGATCGAGGAACCTACTTGGGAAACCGAGAGCTCGATGAAAGAACGATACCCAAACCTATTTACCGGTAAGATTTTCGGGGACGAAAATTTCTTAAGTGGGGGAGAGTTGTGACAGCCCAAAATTGACCCTAGTCGGGAAGTGGTTTCGGGACCACAAAACCGAGTCATAAAAATAATTGATTTCCATATTCTATGCTTATTATGTGTGTACATGAGTATGTGGAAGTTTCATTCTCCAATTTTGCCAATTGCATGAGAAATTATTAAATAGGGATTGATATGAGATATGGTGAAAATATGATAGGCTAATTTAAAATGGTCTATTAATGCATGTTGTGAAAATGATGGGTTTGCATGTCAAATTACCCAAAATTTGAGCTAGTGGTTGGCCATGCTATGGGTGGAAACATGTTGGGAACATGTTGGCCTAGTGAGGTATGTAGGAAAAAAATAAAATAAGGGGCATGGGCATAAAATAATGAAAAGGAGTATGATGAATACAAAAAAAAATGTGTGTAGTTGTTCCCCCCCCATTGCCGTGAGCTAAAGAAAAGAAAGGAGAAAATTTTTGTTCATCCTTTCTCATCTTCATTTAGCCGAAACTAGAAAGAAAAAAACAAAGAAAAAAAAATGCTCATCCTTTGGTTCATCCTTGGCCAAAAATTTTAAGGAGGAAGGAAGAAGAAAGGTTGAAGAGGTTCGGCCATGCATGTAGCTAGGCTAAGGTATGTTTGATGATGTTCCATGAGATGCATGCATGTTTTAGTTGTTAGCTTGAGTTCTACCTAGCCCATGGTCTAAATCTTGCTATGTGATGGAAATGACACTCGACCATGGATGCATCATTCTTGGTTGATGTTTGATGTTGTGGTGATGAGGCATGAGGATGAGTTAAGATTCGGCCTAGGTGGAGTTTGTGTTAATGCCATTGCATGCTAAATATGAAGCTTGTTAATGATGCATGTGATGGTGGCTTGATGATTCTTGAACCTCCTTTTTAGCATTTTTGAGTGAGCACATATGTGCATTGGTTGCTAAATGGAGAAGAATCGGCTAGCAAGTTGTGTGCTAAGGCCGAATATAACTTTTGCATGTTAATGAGCAATGCATGTGTTAAATTGATGGAAAGGGAGAGGATGTTTTACTAGTGTGTATATGTGTGTATTAGCCAAGTTTTGAACTTGAAACAAAAGGGTGTTTAGTCAATACAAGTGACCATACTTGTAGAATGTATTAAGTGTTGAAATCGGCCCCAAAATAGACATGCATATTCGGCCAAGGGGGAAAAATTAGCTAAAATGTTGAGTTTGATTCATGATTCCGTACATATGTGACTTTAATGTCTAATGTATAAATATGGGCTAAGTGCCTTGTGTTCCTCTTTTCGATGCTCAAATGATTAAATCAATTTATTTGTTTAATTAAGCTCAAGAGCAAAGGGGAACTAAATCCGATAAAGGGAAGGAAAAAGTGGTCGAATAGCTATCGGAATCGTTCGACAACACCCGAGGTAAGTTCTTGAGTAAAAGAGCTTAAATTATGATGTGATTAGATCATGTTTTAAGCAAATTAAAATCATGCTCTTTGTGTGGCTATTGAGCCAAATTTGCAAGAATGATAAATGTCTTGTGTTTGAGTTTTGCTAACGAAAATGAAATACGAATGGGCCATGATTTATTGTTAAATGTGCATGGTTATTTGGATGATGTCCGGGCTAAGTCCCGAAGGCTTGTGCTAAGTGACAATATCCGGACTAAGATCCGAAGGCATTCGTGCGAGATACTAATTCCGGGCTAAGCCCGAAGGCATTTGTGCGAGTTACTAAATCCGGGTTAAGTCCCGAAGGCATTTGTGCGAATTACTATAACCGGGCTATGTCCGAAGGCATTTGAACGAGGAGCTATATCCGGTTAAATTCCGAAGGTACGTGATTTGGGAATGAATGAACTTGCTGTAAAATTTCAGTTAATACTCTCGAAACATCCCAACATTGAGGTATGTTTCGTATGTGCTTGAATTTAGTTGAGCCCTTACAAATAAGTATTCGCTCAGTTGATAAACGAGCTACCGGCCTTTGGCTGAGTTGATCTTTTGTGTATGTACATAAGGGTTGATAATGTGAAGCAAGTACGATATCGTAATTTGTGCATATGAAATTATCCGTTTAGCTATATGAATGCTATACTTTTGTTGTGATGGAATTCCTTGCTCAAAACTTACTAAGCATAAATTGCTTACTCCGTTTCATTGCTCCTCTGTTTTATAGATTTGGTTCTCCAGCTATCGGACTCGGGATCTTGAGGTCAAAGTCGCCCACACTATCAAAGCCCCCTTTTGGTACAATTTTGGTTGAACTTCGAAATGGCATGTATAGGACTACCCGTTTGTTGTGGGTCGTGGACCCTTTGGACTTGTATAAATTTTGGATAGCCATGCGAAAATGGCTTATATGTGTTTGAGTATATTGTTATAATCATTTAGTGTGGATATGCTTGACAAGGATTGGCCATGGGATGGTTAATCACTTTCATAAATTGTGCTATTTATGCAAAAGGGCTAGTTGAATCATGGAAACCATGAAATAGGTAAAGTCTACCTTAAAGACAGATGCTGACAGCAGCAGTGATGTAGATTTGGAAAATCACTAAAATAGTAGGAAGGGAATTAAATAGTGAATAAATTATGTAAACAAACCTTGATGAATCTAATTTCATAGGAAAGTAACGAAACAATCATATGGACAGTATGTTAAGAGATATTCAGGTTCTCGTGAGACAGGGCCAGAACGGTTTCTGGATTTCCTGTTCCGACTTTGGAAATTCATTATAAATTAACCAGAGATAATTAGGAGTCATACCATATATGTATAGATTCCTCTCTGAGTCTAGTTTCTATAGAAACAAACGACATCAGTATTGAAGCCCTGTACAGGGAGATATCCAAGTCGTAATGCGAAAAGGTCAGGGTAGTCGATCCCTGTAACATGGGAGACTTTGACTAATAAACTGTACTAATTGGCCTGACCAAAAATTCTAGAAAAAAATATGTATATGGCCATATGAGTCTAGTTTCAGGGAAAATTTACGGAACTGGATTCCGAGTTGTGAAACTCAAGATATGATTTTTAAAGCGACTAGTATGCAGATTGCCAGTGTCTGGGAAATTTTTTTATAAGGGGCTTAAAGTCTGTTAACACCTCGTGTTCGACTCCGGTGTCGGTCTCGGGTTCGGGGTGTTACAAGAGTAGCATTAATCTTGTCAAATTGTTGAAAACACTGTTGCTCGAATCGAGTGAGGCGCTCAGAGATGTCTGCGTATGAAGCTACCGCAAGAACTGGACGAGAGGGTGGTGGTGGCTGTGTCAGTGGGTCCTCGTGCTGTGGGGGGACATCATAAAAAATGTTCGTAGGCCTCCTCCTCAGTAGATTGGGCTAGACAATACTGTGGAGGGTAGGTTCCTCGGCGCTTCTCGATCATCTTATGTTAAGCATGCTCGAGATGCCTTGTGGAGACATCTGGCTGATAAGGGTGAGGGATGATTCTTGGGCCATGGTGTTGAGGAGCCCGTAGTGTCACGCCAGCCGAGTTATGTAGGGACCGATAGAGATGACGTCCTTCCTATGCCACTCCGTCTGGTGCTGAATCGCGAGGGCAATAAAATAGGCAAGGTAGATAACGTGCCCGTGCGACATGCACCATAAGAAGTAGGAGTCGTGGGTGTTGACGACGCCAGTGCTCTCTCACCTACCTGTAATCGTGTGAGCTAAAATAGCGTGTAAGTGCCTTAGGGATGGTAGGAGAACTGATACCTTGGAGCGGCTAGGATTGTAAGAGGCTGCGCCAGGGGCCAAAGTATGCCAGCACTTCGAGGGGGAGAAGTGTATGTGGCGACTGAGAGTGTCTAAGTCATTCTCCTCCTTGAACTCCTCCATATATAAACCCAGTGCAGCACCAAACTCTAGGACACTTAGCTGGTGGATTAATCCACCTAGGTGAAATTGAACCGTGCCGGGATCATCGTAGTTTGCCATTACGGTCTGAAGATGGAACGTTGAGCATAGTTCCATCGTGAGCTCAAGGTATGTTGGCTCGATAATCCCAAAGAATAGCTCCCAAGGGTCGGTGGTTAGGAGGGCTCGAATCGAATCAGCCAACTGAAATTTTTCTACAGCAGCTCAGTCGATGAAGTGGCCCGCAATTAAAGGTCGATCCTGAAGTATTTGGAACAATTCTTCCTGGGGCCTTTGGGGGAACTGTAGGAGAGAGTGAAAAATTTTCGCGGTTGGACCCGTGGAAGAGGACGCTTCCTTCCTCTTCTTTGAGCAGGTACTACTGTTTTCTTTCCTCTTGAAGACGACATGGTGGAAACATCAATTCGTCTTTTTGATGAGTGGACAATTTATAATATATAAAAGGAATGCGACTAAATTCAAAAAGGAAAATGCATAAATATATTCAACCACAATTTCTAAATTAAAACAATAAGTTCAATGACCCATTTCTTTGTGGCATGAGCATGGTGATTTAAGTAAAAATGACAAAGAATGGAATGCAAAATACTATATGAATGAAAAGAGATGTCAACACAATATGCATGATTATTTCAACTATCCTAGCTATGAATATTCACTTCTAACTAATTAAATGAAGTGTAGGAATCATGTAATGAGTAAGATTTTAAACATGAGAAAGATGATAACTTGTTTGATAAATGAAATTTATGTGATTATCAATATGGAAATAGCATGAAAAATATAGATTAATATGATAAATAGCATTATAAATCAGTGAAATAAAAGAAAAAGGAGTAAACAAACATTAAGGGAAGAGATTGGGCATCGAGAATGGAGTTGTAGGTAGTTCACGGGCGTGGCAGGGAGGCTGTGTGAACTTGCAGCGGCTAGGGTTAGGGTTTTTGAGTGGGGAAGAAAGTGAATAGTGTAGGGTATTTATAGATTTTGGGCTACACGGCCATGGCACACGCCCGTGTTCCCCAATTTTTTCCCGTATGTTTCGCGTTTTTCCTATTTGGGCGCATCTAAAATTCGTCCCACGCCCGTGTACCTCGAGCGTGTGGGTTCATACAGCCGTGTCGCACGACCGTGTCTAGCTTCGTTCGCTTCTCCCACGCCCGTGTGTGCAAGCCCCACGCCCGTGTTAATTTGAAAGCTTCAACCACGCGTGTTACACATAGGCGTGTCGCACGCCCGTGCTAGTTTCTCAATTTCAACCATGGGTCTTCCACATGGGTGTGTCGTACGCCCGTGTTATTTTGGTAGGCTTGACCACGGCCATTTCGCATGGCCGTGGTGTTGTATCGTAGTCCGTGTTGGCAAATCCTTGCCCTATTTTCATACGGCCATAAGCACGCTCGTGTGCTCGGCCGTGTCTCTGTGGAAAACCTGTATTAAAGAGCTCCGTTAGTAAGTTAGATGTTGAAGACTAAATTTTGGAAGAAGTTAATACAGTTAGTGCTCAGGTTGCCTCCTGAGAAGCACTTATTTATAGTCTAAGCTCGACTTACCTCTCCGTTGAATGATCATGGTGGTTCGAGGAGTTTATACTCCTCATTCCTACTATCAATCTGAAAATAAAGTTTTAAACGGGTATTGTTTACCTTAAAAGTGCCGAACTTGGGATGACTCACCTCCATCGTACCGAAAGGAAAAATACTGAGTACCGTAAGAGGGATTTCCTCATTCGGTGTGGTAGTGACAATGTGGGGATCTGCGGCATCTAATAAAACATTATCACCAACCTTAAGTTGATTTGGAGAGGTATCGGGCTAGTTCTGGCGTAGTTTCAGTTTATTGTGTGTTCTCGGTTTTTGTGTTCGCCATTCATCTAGTTCCTCTATTTGCAGCCTTTGTTCTTCAAGAATAGAACATCTACTGTTGTTTGAGAGTGGCTCATGTACTTCCTTCAGACTTATCTCCTGCAAAGTGGGTTATATCATGTGGTCAGTTTTAATAGAATGGTTTAGACGATCACCTTCAATTTTCGATGTGTTGTCAGAATTGCGAGCTTGAAGGGTGAGTGTTTCGTCTCCTACATGAAGCGTGAGCTTACCTGTGCCAACATCAATAATTGTTTTAGCAGTCGCTAAAAAGGGCCTTCCTAGGATTAAAGGAGTATTATCCTCCTCTATGTCTAAAACAATGAAGTCAAAGGGAAATATAAATTTATCGATTTTGACTAGCACATCTTCAATAATACCCCTAGGAAATCTTATAGTTTTATCTGCTACTTGAATGCTCATCCTAGTCAGTTTGGGTTTCCCGAGACCTAGTTGCTTGAATATTTTAAAAGGCATGACGTTGATACTAGCCCTCAAATCAGCTAATGCATTATTAACATCTAAACTACAAATTAAGCAAGAAATCATAAAACTCCTTGGATCTTTTAGTTTGTTCGGTAACTTGTTTTTCAGAATAGCTGAGCACACTGCATTTAGCTCCACATGTGACACCTCATCCAACTTCCGCTTATTTCCTAAAAGCTCTTTTAAAAATTTCATTGTGTTTGGCATTTGCAATAGAGCTTCAATAAACGGTAAGATCATATGTAATTTTTTTAATAGTTTAAGGAATTTACCAAATTGTTTATCTGAGCGGTCTTTCCTTGTTACGTTGGGGTATGGTACACAAGGTTTATATTCGACATTCACAGATTTGTTTGTATTTTGATCTACCTCACCTTGACCTTTGCTTACCACAGTTTCTTGCTGCGGTTCTGGTTCAGGCTCTATAAATCCTTCTTCATCTTGAGCATTAATCGCGTTGAGCTGTTCCCTTGGGTTGGGTTCAGTATTACTTGGCAAACTACCTTGTGGTCATTTGGAGATTAGTTTGGAAAGCTGGCCTATCTGAGTTTCAAGCCCTTGGATGGACGCTTGTTGATTCTTAAGTGCTGTCTCGGTGTTCTAGAAATAAGTTTCTGACACTGATATAAACTTTGAGAGCATCTTTTCAAGGTTCGGCTTCTTTTCTTGTTGGTAGGGTGGTTGCTAAAAACCCGGAGGATGTTCGTGTCTTTGATTTCCTTAGCCTCCCCACAAAAAATTGGGATAGTTCCTCCAACCTGGATTGTAAGTGTTACTAAATGGATTGTTTTGAGGTCGAGGATTATTACCCATGTAGTTTAGTTGCTCGTTATCCATGTTATGGCCATAAGGTTGGTATTCCGAATGGCTTGTTCCACTGCTACCTACTTCGTACTGCATTACTGGGTGAACCTGTGAAGAACTAAGAAAACCATCAATCTTTTTATTCAAGATTTCTACCTGATTTGACAGCATGGTGACCGAATCGACGTTATAAACACCGGCTGTTTTCGTTGGCTTTGTCCTCATGACTTGCCACTGATAGTTATTCAGTGACACCTCCTCAATAAACTCATAGGCATCTTTAGGTGTTTTATTATTGATGGTTCCACCAGCAGCTGCGTCAACCATTTACCGAGTCAAAGGATTCAGACCATTGTGGAATGTTTGAACTTGGAGCCAAAGCGATAACCCATGGTGAGGGCACCTTCTTAGTAAGTCCTTGTATCTCTCCCATGCATCGTAGAGGGTTTCTAAATCCATCTGCACAAAAGAAGAGATATCATTACGTAATTTAGCCATTTTAGCCGATGGAAAATATTTTAGTAAGAATTTTTCGATCATTTGTTCCCAAGTAGTAATTGACCCTCGTGGTAACGAGTTCAACCACTGTTTAGCTTTGTTCCTTAATGAAAAAGGGAATAACCGAAGACGAATGGCATCATCAAAAATGCCATTGATTTGAAATATATCGTAAAATTCCAAAAAGTTTGCTAAGTGAGCTTTGGGATCTTCATCCTGCAAACCATCAAACTGAGCAAATTACTTTATCATCTGAATAGTGTTAGATTTTAATTCAAAAGTATTTGTAGCTATAGCAGGTCTAACTACGCTAGATTCAGTTCCTGTTAAAAAAGGTTTAGCATAATCATACATAGTGCGTGGAGCAGGATTTTGATTAGCCGCAATTGCAGGAGGTAGCTGATTGTCTTGGTTTTCAGCCATCTCTTCGATTGGGGGTTGAGTATCATCTTCTTGCTCGTTCTCTGTGTGTCGTAAGCTTCGCCTGTTTTTCTCTTTGATTTCTGTGAACTGTATGATCGATTTCTTCGTCAAAACGTAATGGTCCTGATGGGTTTCTTCTAGTCATAAACTATAAAAACCTGCCAAGAAAAAGAAAAGTAAGTTAATAAATAATAATAATAAAATTAAATTAAATTGCAAGAAAAATAAATGGCTAAAGTAATAAAAATTGAGCGTTCCTAATATCTTAGTTCCCCGGCAACAGCGCCAAAAACTTGATCATGTTATTTCGTGATGACAGGTTTTAAATATTTATAAAGGATCATTCTTGAAACTAACTATTATCACGATGTAGACAAGTGTACCTATCGAACAGTAGTATAGTTTTAGCAAGACCGGATTGTCGAACCCAAAGGAGCTAAAAGTACTAGTAATGATTGTCTTTTTATTATCTAGCCTAAGAATAAAGAAGTTTTCTTTTAATTATCTAAACTAAGAACTCACAAAGAAAAGAATTGGGGAATTGCTTTCGGGGAAAATCGATTGACTTAAGACAATACCTAGGGAAAAATCCACCTAGACTTTACTTGTTATTCTGGCTTCGAATCGGACGATTTATTCATTCAACTTGTTCTGTAGAGATCCCTAAGTTATGTTATTATCCCTATTCAAGAATAATAACATCTAATCCCTAGATTGAATAACCAAGACTTTTCTCTAATTAACACTTCTAGGGTTACATTAACTTGATCTATGGATCCCCTTATTAGGTTTCACCCTAATCTGGCAAAATCTTGTCACCTTATGTCTAGGCGCGCAATCAAATTCGCTTAATTATGACAAATGTACTCTTAGACAGGGTCTATTCCTCCTCTGAATAAGAGCTTGTCTTGAATCAGTATCCTGGGATATCAAAACGAGAATTAAGAACACATAATTAAGAATAAGTTAAATATTTATCATACGATTCAGAAAATAATAACAAGATTCGTCTTAGGTTTCATTCCCCTTAGGTATTTAGGGGTTTTAGTTCATAACTAAATAAGAAAACATCTCGGAAGAATAAAGAATACAAAATATAAAGAAAACCCAAAACTCCTGAAGGGAAATTGAGGAGAGATCTTCAGTCTTGATGATGAATCCGGCTTCTGAGATGGATCAATCGGCTTCCTTGGAGTAATTCCTTACTGCCTATTCTTCGTGTCATTTTCTTTCTTCTCTAAGGTGTATTTATAGGCTTTGGAATGCCTAAAAGCCCTCAAAATTAGCCTTTTCCGACTCAACTTGGGCTCGACAGGGACACGCCCGTGGCTCACGCCCGTGTTCGATTACTTTAGGCCATGTTCGAGCCTGCCAAATTGACACGGCCGTGTGGTCTACCCGTGTGAGGAGGTCCAGGTCGTGTTGATTTCGTACTTTGGTCCATTTTCTCTGTTTTTGGCCCGTTTCTCGTTCCTTTCGCTCTCCTATACTCTCCTAAGTATAAAAAATGAAATTAAAGCATTAGGAGCATCGAATTCACCAATTCTAATGGGAAATCATCCATAAAATGCATTAAACATGGGGTAAAAATATGTATAATTTACGGTTTATCACCACCTCCTCATAGTCCAGTTCATGCGGCGGCTTCATACACTGACATCTCTGAGTGCCTTACTCAATTCGAGTAGCAGTGTTTTCGGCACTTCGATAACAGTGATACTCTCTACAGCAGATTTGTTAGCATTTCCACATCTCATCGCCACCCCCACCTTGCGAACCATCTGGCGATGAAGATGGTTAAAAACTTTTATTTATTATTTTATGTTGTTCCTTTTATTTTCATTTAAGACTACTTTTTATTTTCTTTCAACTTATTTTTATTAGGTTTTATAATTATTATTTTACAATTTTTAATTTTGACTAATTCATTACGAGTACTTATTCTTCCTTATATATTTTCTAAAAGAGTTCCTGATTCTATCACAATTATAAAGAGCTCCAAAGCTCACTATTACTCAGGAACTTGAAAATCCACTGAGAAAGGTTCTCCACGACTGCCATGCCCTGCTTGACCATGACCATAGCCAACTTGAGATATAATATTCTTTTGGCGCAACATTTGTGGAACCCAACCTCCACCACCACCGGAGTATCCTTCTTTACCCTCCTCATTGCTTTGGTCGATTATTCTCCATAACCCCAATTCAAGGAGTTCATTCATCATTCAGGAAGTTTCACTTCTCTCCCTATCTTATGATTATCAATCTATCTTTTTCAATATATCTATTTTTGTACATTGAGGGCAATGTTCATCTTAAGTGTGGGGGGGTCTTTCATATTGTCATTAGAAATCCCTAAATTGTGTCTTATTCTCATGTGATCTTCTCATGCCATGATTAGAATGAATTTTGATTAATTTATGATTTTTATTGATATGTATTGAATTAAAACTTAAGCATTCATGTATTGATTGTTTAAGCTTTAAGATATTAAAGAATCAAGCATGATAAGTTGACTTTTGAATTTAAAATTTTATAGGTTGGTTCTCCCAAGTTTAGCTATTATCTTGAGTTGAAATTCACAGGTTTAAAAATCAAAAAGCCATTTTTGTGAGATTTTGAGCCTTTAGAGCACCTACTATTTCTTTCATGCTTACTTTTATTGTTGCTTTGAATGTGTCAGTATTGGATTGTTATTCTAGAACTTGTTTGACTATGCATGTCAAGACCACACCATTTGATTTGATATGTCAAAATGATAAAGGCACTTAGGTTTAACCCACTCACTCCACAAAAGCGTACCTTCATAATTAACCCTTAGTAAACCCCTTTGAGCCTAACAAGCCATTAATTGATTTACCCTCAATATTAACCCATAAACCATTATTGTTAAAATCCCCTAATTTGATCCTTATTTTTGTCGAGATTTGATTTGAACTAATTGCTTAGCTATGCTTTGCTTCTATGTATTTGACTTGCTCTTAAAAAAAACATTCATACTTACATATTAGTAGTAATTCGGTATTGTTGAGCCGTAGTATCTAAATTCTATCTTCTGAGAAGAAGCTCACTTGTACTCAATTGATGTTTAATTACTTTTTCTAGTTAGGCAATTTTCCAATTCAATCTCGATTCTAACCTTTTCTTTCAGCTTGTGACCACACCCCTAACTAAATCCACGTTACATCCCTTTAAAGACCTTTTGATTGATGTTCATTTCAATATATAGTGGTAGAGATTTGATTTTTATGCAAACCTATAGTAATGACTTTTCATTATTGACTATTGAGTGCTTCATGTATTGTCCTTAAACACCTCGAGTGATTTGAGTGAATCTTTAGTGAGCATGTGAAACTCTATGATATTTTGATTCGAAGGTAATTACTTAGATGAGGGGAGACACCTATGCTTTCATGATAAAATACTCAACTTGGAATGTTTTGGAACTTTGATGTTCTTTCAGTCAAATTCTCAATGTATGATTACTTATGGATTATTTTGAGATATTATTAATAGGAATTATAAGTTAAAGATAATTTATTTTTATTGTGAGTTGAGGGTTTTGCTTGAGGACAAGCAAATGCTTAAGTGTGGGGGTATTTGATAAACCGTAATTTATACATGTTTTTACCCCATGCCTAATGCATTTATGGATGGTTTCTCCTTAGATTTGGTGAATTCGATGCTTCTCATCCTTTAATTTCATGTTTTATACTTATGAGAGCATAGGAGAGTAAAGAGCGAGAAACGGGCCAAAAACGGAGAAAATAGACCGACATGGGAAAACAACACAGCCTGGACTTCCTCACACTGCCGTGTCAATTTGTCAGGATCGAAGCACTACTTACACAGGTGGATCACAAGTCTGTGCCCATTTAACGGCCTTGACCACGACCTTCAGCAATTGTACACGACCATGTCACACGGGCGTGTCCCTACCGAACCCAAGTTTAGTCCAATTCAGAAAAAGACCAATTTTGAGGGCTTTTAGGCATTCCAAAGCCTATTTAAACACTTAAGGAGGCACTTAGGAAAGGGGGATACAGACGAGGAAGCAAGGAATTACTCAAGGAAAGACGATTGATCCATCTCAAGAGTCGGATTCATCATCAAGACCGAAGATCTCCCTTCAAGTTCCTTCAGGAGTTTTGAGTTTTCTTATGTTTTGTTATCTTTACGCTTTTGAGATGTTTTCTTTCATAAGTATAAACTAAACCCCTAAATACCTAAGGGGAATGAAACCTAAGAGAGATCTTGTTATTATTATCTGAATTGTATGATAAATATTTGACTTGTTCTTAATTATGTGTTCTTAATTCTTATTTTGATATTCCAGGATATTGATTCAAGTTAAGCTCTTATTCAGAGGAGGAATAGACCCTGTCTAAGAGAAAATTTGTCATAATTAAGCGGAGTTGATTGCGCGCCTAGAGATAGGGTAACAAGATTTTGCCGGATTAGGGTGAAACCTAATAAGGGAGTCCATAGATAGAGTTAATGCAATTCTAGGGTGTTAATTAGAAAGATATTTCAATTATTCAACCTAGAGTTAAACGTTATTAGTCTCGAGAGAGATAATAATACAGCTTAGGGATTTCTACGGATCAAGTCAAATGAATAAATCGTCTGATTCAAAGTCAAATAACAAGTGAAGTGTAGGTGGATTTGTCCTTAGGTATTGTCTCAATCAAATCGAATTTTCCCAAAAGTATTTTCCTAAGTTTTTCTTTTTGTGCATTCTTAGTTAGTAATTAGTTTTGACAACCAAACCTCTTAAATTTTAGGCTAGATAATAAGAAGGAAGTAAATACTAGTACTCGTAGTTCCTTCGGGTTCGACAATCTGGTCTTGCTGAACTATACTACTGTTCGATAGGTACACTTGCCTTAATTGTGATAATAAGTTAGTCTCAAGAATGTTTCATTTATAAATCTTTAAAACATGTTACAAATATTACGCATCAAGGCCATTGTGAAATGTTTGAACTTGTAGCTAGAGTGGTAACCCATGGTGAGGGCATCTTCTTAAAAGGTCATTGTATCTATCCCATGCATCATAGAGTGTTTCTAAATCCATCTGTACAAAAGAAGAGATATCATTACGTAATTTGGTTGTTTTAGCTGGCGAAAAATATTTTAATAAAAAATTTTCGGTCTTTTGTTCCCAAGTAGTGATTGACCCTCGTGGTAACGAGTTCAACTACTATTTAGATTTGTTCCTCAATGAAAAAGGGAATAACCAAAGACGAATGGCATCATCAGAAATGCCATTGATTTTAAATGTATCACAAAGTTCCAAAAAGTTCGCCAAGTGAGCGTTGGGATTCTCGTCCTGCAAACCATTAAGCTGAGCAAATTGCTGTATCATTTGAATTGTGTTAGGTTTTAGTTCAAAATTATTTGCAGCAATAGCAGGCCTAACTGTGCTCGACTCAGTTCCTGTTAAAGAAGGTTTAGCATAATCATACATAGTACACGGAGCAGGATGCTGATTACAGCAATTGCAGGACGCAGCTGATTTTCCTGGTTGTCGGCCATCTCCTCGGTTGTGGTGTTAATATCATCCTCTTGCTCTTCCTCTGTGTATCTTAGGCTTTGCCTTATTTCTTTTCGATTTCTGCGAACTGTGTGATCGATCTCACAGTCAAAAAGTAACGGTCCTGACGGGTTTCTTCTGGTCATAAACTAGAAAAACCTGTTAGAAGAAAATAAAAGAAAAGTTAGAAAAGTGAAATTAAACTAAAAATAAATTGTAATAAGAGTAAAATGGCTAAAGTAATAAAAATCGAGTGTTCCAAATATCTTAGTTCCCCAGCAACGGCGCCAAAAACTTGATTTGTAATATTCGTGACAAGTTTTAAAAATTTATAATTAATCGTTCTTGAAAGTAACTGTTATCATGATGAAGGCAAGTGTACTTATCGAATAGTAGTATAGCTTTAGCAAGACCGAATTGTTAAACCCAAAGGAACTAAGAGTACTAGTAATTTTTTCTTTTTATTATCTAGCCTAAACATTAAGGGATTTGTTTATCTAAATTAATTAACTAAACTAAGAGTGCACAGAGAGAAAATTGGGGAAAAGCTTTTGGGAAAACTCAATTGATTAAGACAATACCCAAGGAAAAATCCACCTAGACTTCACTTGTTATTTGATCTGAATTGGACGATTTATTCATTTGACTTGATCCGTAGAAATCCCTAAGTTATATTATTATCTCTCTCGAGACTGATAACGTCTAACCCTAGGTTGATTAATTGAACTTTCTTTCTAATTAACACCCTAATGTTGCATTAACTCGATCTATGAATCCCCTTATTAGGTTCCTCCCTAATATGGCAAAATCTTGTCACCCTATCTCTAGGCGTGCAATCAACTCCGCTTAATTATGAAAAATTTACTCTTAGACAGGGACTTTTACTCCTTTGAATAAGCGTATTAACTTGAATCAATATCCTGGAATATTAAGACAAGAATTAAGAACACATAATTAAGAACAAGTCAAATATTTATCATATAATTCAAATAATAATAACAAGATCTGTCTTAGGTTTCATTACCCTTAGGTATTTAGGGGGTTTAGTTCATAATTATAAAAGAAAACATCTCAGAAGAATAATGAATACAAAACATAAAGAAAACCCAAAAATCCTGAATGGAAATTGAAGTGGAGATCTTCAGTCTTGATGAATAATCCGGCTTCTGAGATGGATCAATCGGCTTTTTTCGAGTAATTCCTTGCTTCCTACTCCATGTGTGTGTTCTGAGTGCCTCTTCAGGTGTTTAAATAGGCTTTAGAATGCCTAAGAGCCCTAAAAAGTGGCCTCTTTCGAATAGGACTATACTTGGGCTGGACAAGGACACGCCTGTGTGACACGCTCGTGTGCGATTACTCCATCCCGTGGTCAAGGCTGTTAAATAGGCACGGGTGTGTAGTATACTGATCGCGTGATTCGTAACAAGTAATAAATATTTATAATGAAGATCAAACCTAGACTAACTATTATCACGATGAAAAGGCAAGCGCACCTATCGAACAATAGTATAGTAATGGCAAGACTGGGATATCGTACCCAAGGGAACCAAAAGTACTAGTAATTACTGTCTTTTTATTATCTAGCCTAAGAATAATTGGGTTTTGTTTTAATTTAACTAATTATCTAAACTAAGAACGTACATAGAAAAGAGTTGAGGAATTGCTTTTGGGAAAATCGATTGACTTGAGACAATACCTAAGGAAAAATCCACCTAGACTTTACTTATTATTCTGGATCCAAATCGGACGATTTATTCATTAAACTTGTTCCATAGAGATCCCTAAGTTATGTTATTATCCCTATTCAAGAGTAATAACATCTAATCACTAGATTGAATAACCGAGACTTTTCTCTAATTAACACTCTAGGATTGCATTAACTCGATCTATGGATCCCCTTATTAGGTTTCACCCTAATCCGGTAAAATCTTGTCACCCTTTTTCTAGGCGCGCAATCAACTCCTCTTAATTATGACAAAAGTAATCTTTGACAGGGACTATTCCTCCTCTGAATAAGAGCATGTCTTGAATCAGTATCCTGGGATCTCAAAACAAGAATTAAGAACACATAATTAAGAACAAGTTAAATATTTATAATACGATTTAGAAAATAATAACAAGATTCATCTTAGGTTTCATTCCCCTTAGGTATTTAGGGGATTTAGTTCATAACTAAATAAGAAAAGATCTCAGAAAAATAAAGAGTACAAAACATAAAGAAAACCCAAAACTCCTGAAGGGAAATTGAGGAGACATCTTCAGTCTTGATAATGAATCTGGCTTCTGAGATGGATCAATCGGCTTCCTTGGGGTAATTCCTTACCCCTATTCTCCGTCTCCTTTTTCTCCTCTTCTAGGGTGTATTTATAAGCTTTGGAATGCCTAGAAGCCCTCAAAAGTAGCCTTTTCTGAATTGGACTTAACTTGGGCTTAGCAGGGACACGCCCGTGTGACATGCCTGTGTGAGTCGTGCTCCAATTCTGCCAGATTGACACAGCCGTGTGGTCTACCTGTGTGAAGAGATCCAGGCCGTGTTGATTTCGTACTTTGGTCCATTTTCACCTTTTTTGGCTCGTTTCTCGTTCTTTTCGCTCTCCTATGCTCTCTTAAGTATAAAACATGAAATTAAAGAATTAGAAGCATCGAATTCCCCAATTCTAATGAGAAATCATCCATAAAAAGCATTAAACATGGGGTAAAAATGTGTATAATTTACGGTTTATCAAATACCCCCACACTTAAGCATTTGCTTGTCTTCAAGAAAAATTCTCAACTCATAATCAAAATAAATCCTTCTCAACTTATAATTTCTATCAATAATATCTCAAATTAATCCATAGGTAATCATACATTGAGAATTTAACTAAAAGAACATAAAAGTTTCAATCATTCCAAGTTAAGCATTTTATCCCGAAAACATAGGTGTCTTCCCTCATCTAAGTAATTACCTTTCATTCAGAATATCACAGAGTTTTACATCCTCACTAAAGATTCACTCAAATCACTCGAGGTGTTTTAAGGACAATAAAGGGAGCACTCAATAGTCAATAATGGAGATTTATTACCATAGGCTTGCATGAAAATCAAATCTCCACCACTTTAATTTAAGATGATACATCAATCAAAAGGTCTTTAAAGGGTTGTAATGAGGTTTGGTTAGGGGGTGTGGTCACAAGCTGAAAGAAAGGGTTAGAATCGAGATTGAATAGAAAAGTTGCCTAACTAGAAAAATAGTTAATCTTCACTTGCGTACAACAGAGCTTCTCTCAGAATATAAAATTACAGATATGCATACATAATTGTTTTTTTTTAAGAAAAAGTTAAATAATATAGACTAAATATCAAGAACAAAACATAGCTAGGCAATCCATTCAACTCAAATCTCGAAAAAAATATGGATTAATTTAGGGGATTTCAATAATAATGGGTTAAAGGTTAATATTAAGGGTAATACAAGAAATGGTTTGTTAGGCTCAAGAGGGTTTACTAGGGGTTAATCGTGGAGGTAGGCGTTTCATGGCATGAGTGGGTTAATCCTAAGTGCCTTAATCATTTTGATATTTCAAATCAAATGGTGTGGTCTTGACATGCATAATCAAGCAAGTTCTAGAATAACAGTTCAATACTGACGTACTAAAAGCAATAATAAAAGTGAGCATGAAAGGATGAATAGATGCTCAAAAGGCTCAAAAATCTCACAAAAATTATGGCTTTTTGATGTTTAGACTCGTGAATTCCAATTCAAAGTAATACCAAGACTTGGGGAAACAGCCTAAGATTTTGATTTCTTAAAAACCAACTCATCATGCTTGATTCTCTATTGTCTTAAAGTTTAAATAATCAATGCATAAATGCATATGTTTTAATTCAAGATATATCAATCAAATCATAAATTAATTAAAATTTATCCTAAATATGATATGGGAGTTTTTGCAAGAGAACAAGATGATTATTCAGGGATTTTTCTAATAATGAAATAAATACCCCCCACACGTAAGATGTACATTGCCCTCAATTTACAAAGATAGATATTAGAGTACAAAAATAAGATAGGGAGAGAAGTGAAACTTCCTGTATGATGAATTCCTCGAACTAGAGTTTTGAAGAGTGATCGGTTCGAGAGTGGGGGAGGATACTCCGGCAGTCGTAGAGGTTCATTAGGCCATAAGTCTTACGCCAAAAGAATATTATATCTAGTGGTAGCTATGGTCGTGGTCGAGCAGGACATGGCAGTTGTGGAGAACCTTTCCCGATGGAGTTTTAGTTCCTATGTGAGGATGAGCTTAAGAGCTCTATATAATTGTGATAAAATCAGGAAGTTTTTAGGGGATAGTAGGAAGAATAAGTACTCGAAAAGAAATAACCAAAATTTATAATAAAATTTTAAATCTGCTAAAAAAATAAAAATAAAAAATAAAAAGTAGTTTGAATAAAAATTAAAAACATAAAATAATAAAATAAAAATTTCTAAACATCTTCATCATTGGACCCGCGGAAGATGACATTCCCTTCCTCTTCTTCGAGGCTGGTACGACGGTTTTCTTTCCTTTTGAAGATGACATTGAAGGCACTAAGGGAGAGAGATTGAGCTTTAAAAATGAAATTGGAGGCTGCGCACGGGCGTGGCAGGGGGTACAGCCGTGTGGAAAGAAAATGGAGGGAAAAGAGATGGGAAAGTGAGGATTAATGCAGGGGAAGTGGATTTTAGGATGGTTTGGGGGTTGGAGAAATGAGAATCCGAGAAATGGTGGTCAGAATAGGGATTAGGGAGTGGAGAATGAGAGATTTCGGCTAGGGTTTTGAAAGGAAGAAGAAAATGAACAGTGATTTGCTTATATAGGGGAGGTGCACACGGCCTAGGGCCACGCCCGTGTACGCTGAAGGTGAGCCCATGTTTTTCAAATTTTGCAATTTAGGTCATGCTCGGCTATTATCCCACGCCCGTGTGGCTTGGGCGTGTGTGGTACACGGCCATGTCGCACAGTCATGCCTAGCTTTGTTCTCTTCTTCCACGCCCGTGTGTTAGGGTACCACACCCGTGTATTGTTGTCCACGGCTTAACGGCACAGGCGTGTCTCATGCTCGTGTCGAAGAAACAGAATTGAGCCTTACCCCTGGCATGCTCGTGTTTTTCCATTCCCATGCCTGTGTTCACGTATCAAGTTCGTCCACGGTTATGTCGCACGGCCGTGGGGATTTATCGCATCCCGTGTTTTAGGGAAACCATGCCCTGCTCGTACTCCTTATTCCTGCTATCAATCTCATTAAAATAATGTTTTAAACGGGTGTTGTTTACCTTAAAAGTGCCGAACTTGGGGTGACTCACCTCCACCGTACCGAATGGAAAAATACTGAGTACCGTAAGAGGGATTTCCTCATTCGGTGTGGTAGTGACAATGTGGGGATCTGCAGCATCTAGTAAGTCTTTATCGCCAACTTTAAGTTGATTAGGAAAGGCATCGGGCTTGTTTTGGCATAGTTTCAGTTTATCATGTGTTCTCGATTTGTGTGCTCGCCATTCGTCTAGCTCCTCTATCTGTAGCCTTCGTTCTTCATGATTGTGTTCTCTATCATTTTTGGAACATGGCTCGTGAACTTCTTTGAAGCTTAATTTTTGGAAAGTCATATTGTCAGTTTTAGTAGATTGGTGTGGACTATTACCTTTAATGTTCAATGTGATGCCAGAATTACGAGCTTGAAGGGTGATCGTTTCATCTCCCACACGAAGTGTAAGCTCACCTGTGCCAACATCAATAATTGTTTTAGTAGTTGCTAAAAAGGGCCTCCCTAAAATCAAAGGGGTGTTATTATCCTCCTCTATGTCTAGAACAATGAAATCAACAGGGAATATGAACTTATCTACTTTCACGAGTACATCTTCAATAATACCCCTAGAAAATCTTATAGTTTTATCTACCAATTGAATGCTCATCCTAGTTTGTTTAGGTTTCCCAAGACCTAGTTGCTTAAACATTTTGTAAGGCATTACGTTAATACTAGCCCCTAAATTAGCTAATGCATGACTTATATCTAAACTACCAATTAAGCAAGGAATTGTAAAACTCCCTGGATCTTTCAATTTGTGGGGTAGCTTATTCTGTAGAATAGCTAAGTAGACTGCGTTTAGCTCCACATGTGATGTTTTATCCAACTTCTGCTTATTTACTAAAATCTTTTTTAAAAATTTCATTGCATTTGACATCTGTAACAAAGCTTCAATAAACGTTAAGTTAATATGTAATTTTTTTAAAAGTTTAAGGAATTTACTGAATTTTTTGTCTGAGTGGTCTTTCCTTGTCGCGTTAGGGTAAGGCACACGAGGTTTATATTCGACAGTCACTGGTTTGTTTGTATTTTGGTCTACCTTATCTCTCCCTTTGCTTACCACTGTTTCTTGCTTTGGTTCTGGTTCAGGCTCAACGACTCCTTCGTCATCTTGAGTATTAATTGCGTTGAGTTGTTCCCTTGGGTTAGGTTTTGTATTACTTGGCAAACTACCTTGTGGCCATCCGGAGATCAGTTTGAAAAGCTGGCCTATCTGAGTTTCGAGTCTTTGATCGATGCTTGTTGATTTTTAAGTGTTGTCTCGGTATTTTGGAAACAGGTTTCTGACACTGATATGAACTTTGAGAGTATCTCTTCAAGATTTGGCTTCTTCTCCTGTTGGTAGGGTGGTTGTTGGTAACCCAAAGGATGTTGTGGTCTTTGATTTCCTGGACTGCCCCATGAAAAATTTGGGTGGTTCCTCCACCCTGCATTATAAGTATTAGTGTATGGGTTATTTCGAGATCTAAAGTTATTGTTACCCATATAGTTGACTTGTTCCTTTTCGGTTGTGGGATTGAAGGATTGATATTCTGTATGCACACCTCTTCCGCTTGAGTCACACCTCATTATTGGTTGTACCTGTGTAGAACCAAGAAAACCATCAATCTTTTTATTGAGAAGTTCTACCTGATTTGATAGCATAGTAACTGAGTCGACGTTATAAACGCCGGCTGTTTTTGTTGGCTTAGTCCTCATGACTTGCCACTGATAGTTATTCAGTGACATTCCTTCAATGAATTCATAAGCCTCTTCAGGTGTTTTATTGTTGATGGTTCTGCCAGTAGCTGCGTCAACCATTTGTCGAGTCGAGGGATTCAGACCATTGTGGAATGTTTGTACTTGTAGCCAAAGCGGTAACCCATGGTGGGGGCACCTTCTCAAAAAGTCCTTGTATCTCTCCCATGCATCGTAAAGTGTTTCTAAATCCATCTGCACAAAAGAAGAGATACCATTACGTAATTTAGCCGTTTTAGCCGGCTAAAAATATTTTAGTACAAATTTCTCAGTCATTTGTTCCCAAGTAGTAATTGACCCTCGTGGTAACGAGTTCAACCACTGTTTAGTTTTGTTCTTCAATGAAAAAGGAAATAACCGAAGGCGAATGGCATCATCAGAAACGCCATTGATTTTAAATGTATCGCAAGTGAGCGTTGGGATCTTCATCCTGCAAACCATCAAACTGAACAAACTGCTGTATCATCTGAATAGTGCTAGGTTTTAATTTAAAAGTATTTGCAGCTACAACAGGTCTAACTATACTAGATTTAGTTCCTGTTAAAGAGGGTTTAGCATAGTCATACATAGTACATAGAGAAGGATTTTCATTAGTCGCAATTGCAGGAGGTAGCTGATTGCCTTGGTTTTCAGCCATCTTGTCAGTTGGAGGTTGAGTATCGTCTTTTTTCTCGTTCTCCGTGTATCGTAAGATGCGCCTTATCTCTCTCTTTAATTTCTACAAACTGTACGATCAATTTCTTCGTCAAAAAGTAATGGTCCCGATGGGTTTCTTCTAGTCATACACTATAAAAACCTGCCAAGAGAAGGAAAAAATAAATTAATAAATAATAATGATGAAAAAATTAAATTAAATTGCAAGAAAAATAAATGGCTAAAGTAATAAAAATTGAGCGCTCATAATATTTTAGTTCCCCGGCAATGGCACCAAAAACTTGACCGCGTGATTTGTAACGAGTAATAAATATTTATAATGAAGATCAAACCTAGACTAACTATTTTCACGATGAAAAGGCAGCGTACCTATCGAGCAATAGTATAGTAATAGCAAGACCGGGATATCTTACCCAAGGGAACCAAAAGTACTAGTAATAACTGTCTTTTTATTATCTAGCCTAAGAATAATGCGGTTTTGTTTTAATTTAACTAATTATCTAAACTAAGAACGCACGGAGAAAAGAGTTGGGGAATTGCTTTTGGGAAAATCGATTGACTTGAGACAATACCTAAGGAAAAATCCACCTAGACTTTACTTGTTATTCTGGCTCCGAATTGGATGATTTATTCATTCAACTTGTTCTGTAGAGATCCCTAAGTTATGTTATTATCCCTACTCAAGACTAATAACGTCTAATCCCTATATTGAATAACTGAGACTTTTCTCTAATTAACACTCTAAGGTTGCATTAACTCGATCTATGGATCCCTTTATTAGGTTTCACCCTAATCCGGTAAAATCTTGTCTCCCTATTTCTAGGCGCGCAATCAACTCCTCTTAATTATGACAAAAGTACTCTTAGACAGGGTCTATTCCTCCTCTGAATAAGAGCATATCTTGAATCAGTATCCTGGGATATCAAAACAAGACTTAAGAACACATAATTAAGAACAAGTTAAATATTTATCATACGATTCAGAAAATAATAACAAGATTCATCTTAGGTTTCATTCCCCTTAGGTATTTAGGGGATTTAGTTCATAACTAAATAAGAAAACATCTCAGAAAAATAAAGAGTACAAAACATAAAGAAAACTCAAAACTCCTGAAGGGAAATTGAGGAGAGATCTTCAGTCTTGATAATGAATCCGGCTTCTGAAATGGATCAATCGGTTTCCTTGGGGTAATTCCTTACCCTCTATTCTCCATCTCCTTTTTCTCCTCTTCTAGGGTGTATTTATAGGCTTTGGAATGCCTAGAAACCTTCAAAAATGGCCTTTTTCGAATTGGACTTAACTTGGGCTTGGCAAGGACATGCCCGTGTGAGTCGTGCTCCAATTCTGCTAGATTGACACGGTCGTGTGGTCTACCCGTGTGAAGAGATCCAGGCCGTGTTGATTTCATACTTCGGTCTATTTTCTCTGTTTTTGGCCTGTTTCTCGTTCGTTTCGCTATCCTATGCTCTTCTAAGTATAAAACATGAAATTAAAGCATTAGAAGCATCGAATTCACCAATTCTAATGAGAAATCATTCATAAAATGCATTAAACATTGGGTAAAAATGTGTATAATTTACGGTTTATCATCTACCTGTGTAAGTCGTGCTTCGATCCTACCAAATGGACACAGCCATGTGGCTTACCCGTGTGAGGAAGTCCAAGCCGTGTTGATTTCCCATGTGGGTCCATTTTCTCTGTTTTCGGCCCATTTCTCGCTCTTTTTACTCTCGTATGCTCACCTAAGTATAAAACATAAAATTAAAGAATTAGGAGCATTGAATTCACCAAATCTAAGGAAAAACCATCCATAAACGTGCTAAGCATGGGATAAAAATATGTATAAATTAAGGTTTATCAAATACCCCCACACTTAAGCGTTTGCTTGTCCTCAAGCAAAATCCTCAACTCACAATCAAAATAAATTCTTCTCAATATATAATCCCTATCAATAATATCTCAAAATAATCTATAAGTATTCATACATTGAAAATTCAACTAAAAGTACATCAAAGTTTCAAATATTCCGAGTTGAGCATTTTATCACGAAAACATAGGTGTCCCCACTCATCTAAGTAATCACCTTTGATCAAATATCACAGAGTTTAACATCCTCACTAAAGATTCACTCAAATCACTCGAGGTGTTTAAGGACATCAAATAAAGCACTCATTAGTCAATATGAAAAGTTATTACCATAGGCTTGCTTGAAAATCAAATCTTCACCACTATATATTGAGATGATACATCAATCAAAAAGGTCTTTAGAGGGTTATAACGTGGCTTTGGTTAAGGGTGTGGTCACAAGCTGAAAGAAAAGGTTAGAATCAAGATTGAATTGAAAAAATCACCTAACTAGAAAAATAACTAATTATCAATTGAATACAAGTGAGCTTCTTCTCAAAATATGGAATTAACACTCAAGCTCAAAAATGACAAATTACTACTAATATGTATGTAAGTATTGTTTTTTTTAAAGAACAAGTCAAATAACATAGAACTTATTTATTGCGACGAAGAATAAAACATAGCTAAGCAATTAATTCAAATCAAATCTCAACAAAAATAGGGCTCAAATTAGGGGATTTCAACAATAATGGGTTATGGGTTAATATTGAGGGTAAATCAATTAATGGCTTGTTAGGCTCAAAGGGTTTCACTCAGGGTTAATTATGAAGGTAGGCTTTTGCGGAGTGAGTGGGTTAAACCTAAGTGCCTTTATCATCTCGACATATCAAATCAAATGGTGTGGTCTTGACATGCATAATCAAGCAAGTTCTAGATTAACTAATCAATACTGACGCGCTCATAATAAAAGTGAGCATGAAAGAAATAACATATGCTCTAAAGGCTTAAGATCTCACAAAAATTATGGCTTTTTGATGTTTAAACTTGTGAATTTCAACTCAAGATAATATCTAAACTTGGGGAAACAACCTAAAAAATTTTAATTCTCAAAAATCAACTTATCATGCTTGATTCCCTAGTGTCTTAAAGTTTAAATGATCAATGCATAAATGCCTATGTTTTAATTCAAGACATATCAATAAAAATCATAACCTAATCAAAATTCATTTTAATAATGGTATGAGAAGATCTCATGAGAACAAGACAAAATTCAGGGATTTCTAATAATGATATAAATGACCCCCCACACTTAAGATGTACATTACCCTCAATGTACAAAGATAGATATATTGAAAAATATAGATATATAATCATAAGATAGAAGAGAAGTGAAACTTCCTGAATGATGAATGAACTCCTTGAATGTAACACCCCTATCCCGTAAACGTCGCTGGAATAGGTAAGGGGTGTCACCGGACAGACAGAGCATTTTCGAACAACACGGATATATGACATTAATACATTTGCATTCATCAACAATTCATCCATTAAGATGGTCTACGAGACCTAAAACTTACATTTAGGGAAGGTCGGGACTAAACTGAACCCATTCAAAATTTTCAGAACTTAATCAAACTTTTCAAAACTGACAAAGTCACACGCCTGTGTGACTATGCCGTGTGACTCACACGGGCACAAGACACGTTCATGTGGTCCAACCGTGCCAAAAAGAGGTCCAATACTGACTTTTTAACACGGCCAACAGACACGGCTGTGTGCCATGACCATATAAAATTTAGCTAGCTACTAACTTTTTCACACGGCCACAAGGCACGCCGTGTGGCACAATGCAGGCTTGGTTTAAGCCAATTTGCCACCCCATATGGTTTCAATCCTACAAGCATTAATATGCAACAATTATAGCAACATTTCCAACCAACTCCATACTAAATTATAACCAAAACACATTAGAACATGGCACATTACCACATACACCAAAACAATACACAAACATATCATTTGCTTGAAAATTGACAAGGCATAACATATATACAATTCAAAACATAATACATAGACATTTTAGCCTAGACATGCCATACTTAGCAATATTTACACTTCAATGGTACCAAAAATGAGTTTGATAGTGTGGTGACGATCATCGACGATTTCGAGCCTTCAGTAGCTACGATAACTGAAAAAATAGACAAAATTCACAAAGAGTAAGCTACGAAGAGCTTAGTAAGCCAAACACAAATGGTCTAATTACTAAAGCATATATATGTAGTTCAAAAACAACAATAAGAATTCATAGCCATTTCTCAGAGTTGTTCATAAACTTAACCATGCTCATTTGCTTGTATGCATATCATATTCATTTCCATGATTCCACACCTACTTCGCAGAAACAGAGTCTTTCATATTCAGAAATTAAGTACGATACAAACATACCTATATAGACTACATATTTCACATGTTCATTTTCATATCTCATACTTTGTCATCAGACGGTTCAGAAACGATACAAATATTCATAAACGAGTATAATGCCAACGTCCCAGACGTGGTCTTACATGTAATTCAGTATCGATGCCTCTATCTCAGACAGGGTCTTATACGAAATCAGATACGATGTCGATGTCCCAGACATGGTCTTACACGTAAATTTCAAATCGATGCTTATGTCCCAAACACGATCTTACACGATAATTCAGATTAATACCAACTTTCTTCTATCAGGATTTCAAGGCCGTCCAATGTAGATAACAATTTATAAACATAGAATTTAATCAACTTAACACATAAGTGTAGTTTGACTTACCTCATACGGATTTCAGATGAAAATGAGTCGACTATTCAACTACTTTGGACTTCCCTCGATCTAAGTTCGATTTTCTTTGTTCTTGATCTAATACAATACAAATTCAGTCATTCAATCATTCATTTCATTCAATTTCATCCATATACACATATTTTGGGCAGTTTTCACTTTAGCCCTTACATTTTCACACTTTGACAATTTAGTCCATTTTTCACAAAATCATCAATATGCAAAATTTCTTTGCAACAAATGCTAGTTGAATTTTCATGGCTTCTATATAAGTCCATACAAAATGTTTAATTCACAATTAGTCCTTCAAAACCTCATTTTCAAAATTTAACCCAAATAGCTATATTTCATAAAAATTTAAAGACAAAACTTATAAATCATCTACCAAGCCTTCATAATTCATCCAAGAACATCACAAAGCTCATGATATCAACAATGGCATTTCATGAAATCTTAAAAAGAAATAGAAATTCAGACATGGGCTTTGAAGAACACGAAGCAACAATTACAGAAACGTAGAAATTATCAAAAACGGACGAAAACACATACCTTAATTGAGCTTTAATCTAGCCAAACCCTAAATGCTTATATTTCTTTTCTTTCTCTTTGAATTTCAGCAAGAGCAAATTGAAAATAGCCATTTACATTAATACAATGGCATATATCATTGAATTTTTACCAATTAATGTTCATAATTGTCCATGCATTAATACAATGGTCCAATTGCATCATAAATACCTCTCATTTATAAAGCCAAGTCAAATTAGCACTTTAACAATTAACATGCAACTTTTGCATTAAACACAACTAAGTCCTTTTTCATTATTAAACATAGAAACAGATAATTTAAATCACAGAAATTTCACAGATATAAATTCACATATTGCAGACACAGAAAATAATATTAAAATATTTTTCAACTCGAATTTGTGGTCCCAAAACCACTATTCTGTCTAGGGTCAAAACTGGACTGTTACATTGAATTACAGTTATGGAGAATAATAGGTCAAGGCAATTATGAGAGTGGAGGAGGATACTCCGGTGGTGGTAGAGGTTTATTAGTCCATAAGTCCTACGCCAAAAGAATATTATATCTGGTAGTAGCTATGGTCGTGGTCGAGTAGGACATGGCAGTCGTGGAGAACCTTTTCCAGTGGAGTTTTTAGTTCCTAAGTGATATGAGCTTTGGAGCTCTTTATAACTGTGATAAAATCAAGAACTCTTTAGGAAATATAAGGAAGCATAATTACTCGTAATGAAATAGCCAAAACTATAAATTATTCAATAAAAATTATAGAACCTAAAATTAAAATAATATTAAAGGAAAATAAAATAAAAAGTACTTAAAGAAGATAAATAAAGATAAAAGTGGAAATAAAAATAAAAAATAAAAAAGTCTTTAAACATTGTCATCACCGGATGGTTCGCGAGGTGGTGGTGGCGATGAAATGTGAAGGTACTGACAAATCTGATGAAGAGTAGCATCAATGTGATCAAAGCGCTGAAAACACTACTGCTCAAATCGAGTAAGGCGCTTAGAGATGTCAAAGTATGAAGCCGCCACATGAACTGGACGATGGATGGGTGGTGGCTAAGACGGTGGGTCGTCATGATGTGGAGGGACATCATCAATAATCTCTTCTGGGTCCTCCTCCTCGGTGGACTAGACGAGGCAGTATTGAGGAGGGTAGGTTTCACGTCGTTTCTCAATCATCCTCATATGTAGCATGCTCGCAATGCCCTGTGCGGACATTTAGCCGATGAGAGTGAGGGAGGATGATTGTGCCGCTGTGTTGAGGAGCCCAAAGTGTCAAGCCAATCGAGTCACATAGGGCCCGATAGAAATGAATCCTCTCCTATGTCGCTCCGCCGGATGGCGGATGGCGAGGCCAATGAAATAGGCAAGGTCGAAGACGTGCCCATTCGCCATGCTCCACAAGAAATAGGTGTCATGAGTGTTGACGATGCCGATGCTCTCTCATTGTCCTGTCAGAGTGTGGGCCAAAATGGCATGTAGGTATTGCAGGAATGGGGCGAGGGCTAATGCCTTAGAGCGGCTAGGATCATAGGTGGCTGAAGTAGGGACGAGGTTCTTCCAACACTTTGAGAGAGAGTAGTGGATGTGGCGATGGAGGGTGTCGAGTTCGTTGTCGTCCATGAACTCCTCCGTATACAGACTTAGTGCAATTCTGAACTCCGATACGCTCAACTGGCACACTAAACCACTAAGGCAGAACTGGACCATTCTAGGATCGTCAAAGTTTATCATGACGACTTGAAGATGGACGGTCAAGCAGAGTTCTATTATGAGCTCGAGGTACGTCGACTCGATGATCTCAAAGAAGAGCCCCCATGGTTCAGTCGTTAGGAGGGCTCAGACCGCGTCAGCCATTTGAATTTGTTCAAGTGCAGCCCAATCAATACAACAGCCCACACCTCGGGGTCGGGCCCGTAATATCTGAAATAGCTCCTCTTGGGGTCCCAAGGGAAACTGGAGGAAAGGGTAATGGATCTCAATGGTAGGACCCATGGATGACGTTGCTCCTTTCTTAAGAATGAAGTAAAAATAAAATTAAAGAAAAATAAAAAAAGAGTAGTTTTAAAAAGATAAAACATAAAAAAAATAAATAGAAGTCTTTAAACATCTTCATCGCTAGATGGTTTGCAAGGTGGGGGCGGCGATGAGATGTGAAGGTGCTGAAAAATCTGATGTAGAGTTGCATCAATGTGATCAAAGCGCTGAAAACATTGCTCCTTGAATCGAGTGAGGCACTCAGAGATGTTAGAAAGTGAAGTCGCCGCATGAATTGGACAATGAATAGGTGGTGGCTGAGAGGCTGGATCCTCGTGAGGTGGAGGGACATCATTGGCAATGTCCTCTAGGTCCTCCTACTCGGCTGACTGGATGAGGCGGTACTAGGGAGGATCAAATCCACGTCGTCGCTTGATCATCCTCATATGTAGCATACTCGGGATGCCTTGTGGGGACATCTACCCGATGAGAGTGAGGGAGGAAACTTGCGCCGCCATGTTGAGGAGACTGAAGTATCGTGCCAGGCGAGTTACATAAGGGCCAATGGAAATGACTCCCTTCCTATGCGAATAGCGAGGGCATTGAAATAGGCGAGGTTGAATACGTGCCCATGTGCCATGCTCTATAAAAAATAGACGTTGTTAGTGTTGACGACACCAGTGCTCTCTCACCGTCCTGTCAAGGTGTGGGCTAGGATGGCTTGTAGGTATCACAGGGATGGGGTGAGGGCCAATGCCTTAGAGTGACTCGGGTTTTAGGTGGCCGAAGTAGGGACGAGGGCCCACAGTAG
The DNA here is from genome assembly GCF_007990345.1 of Gossypium hirsutum. Taxonomy (NCBI): domain Eukaryota; kingdom Viridiplantae; phylum Streptophyta; class Magnoliopsida; order Malvales; family Malvaceae; genus Gossypium; species Gossypium hirsutum. The sequence goes on from NC_053431.1 coordinate 115,954,852, forward strand.
TTTGATGGAAAGTAGTGGATGTGGCGATGGAGGCTGGCGAAGTCGTCGTAGTCCATGAGCTCCTTTGTATATAGTCCCAGTACGACTCCGAGCTCAGGCACACTCAGCTGGTGAACTAAACTGCCGAGACGAAATTGGACCGTTCCAGGATCATCGAACTTTGTCAGAACAACTTGAAGGTGGAAGGTCGAGCAGAGTTCGAGTGTGAGCTCGAGGTACGTCAGCTCGATGATCTCAAAGAAGAGCCCTCACAGGTCAGTCGTCAGGAGAGCCCAGACTGCTTCATCTAGTTGGATCTACTCTAAAGTGGTCCAGTCGATGCAATGGCCCACACCTAGGGGTCGGGCCCGTAATATTTAGAAAAGTTCCTCCTATGGTCCCGGTGAAAATTAGAGGAATGGGTGCCTAATCTCGGTAGTGGGACCCGAGAAGGATGCTGCTCATTTTCGTTTCTTTGAGGTGGGGACGGTAGTCTTCTTTCCCTTTGGGTTCGTCATGGTATCTGCAATGAAAAGACGAAGTTATAAGAATAATCCCCAAGAATAGCATGTAAATATACGCAGGCATGTTAAAACTAAACAAGAATACTTCACAGGGGTTACTGACTAAAGGGAAAATCTACTGAAAATAACTAAGTCTTAATAGATATATCAATTCATTATTAGCATTAAGAATACAATAATAGTTCTAACGAAATACCTAGTACATATGGTAATGATAATATAGAATATGGCATGAAATCTATAGAAACACAAAGATGAATGTATCATAATGCATCAACTAAAATGGCAAGTTTCAAAATAAGAACAAAGAGTATAAGAATGATTATCATCAGAAACATTCAAATAAACAAGAAATAACAATAAATAACAAGAGAATAGGGAGAAAATAATGGACAAACACAATAGTGCTTGGTGGAGGAGTAATGTGGTCGGCCACGGCGTGGGTAATGAGGCTGTGTGGTGTGCAAGGGTGAGAAGAGTGGATAAAGGAGAGGAAGAGAGGAGAAAAATGGAAGGAGAAAGAGAAAGGAGTGGCCAGTCGGTGGTGGGAGAGGGGATTTCAGCGGCTACGGTTAAGGTTTTTAAGGAAGGGGATGATTACTAGTGAGGGGTTCATATAGATATTGGGGAACAAGGCCGTGGGGCACGCCCGTGTGCCCTTATTGTAGCCCATGTGTTTTATGATTTTCAAATTTAGGCGTGTCTGAAATTCGGCCCACGCCCGTGTTCTTTGGGCATGTTGATGCACACAGCCGTGTTGCATGGCCGTGTTTTGCTTTGTTCGCTTCTCCCACGCCAGTGTATGTATGCGCACACCCATGTTGTTTTGACAATATCGACCACGGATGGTAGGCAAGAGCGTGTCACACTTCCGTGTTAATTTGGCAGTTTTGACCCGAGTTGATTTGACAGAATTGCCCACGGCCACGTCGTACTGCCGTGGCAATGTATTGAATCCCATGTTGGGGAAAAATTTTGCTCTGTTCTCCCATGGCCGTATCGCACGGTCATGTCACTGCTCGTGGTATGAGCACGACCTAAGGCACGCCCATGTTCCTGGCCGTGTGGTTTCTGGAAAACTTGTGTTCAAGTACTCAGTTAGTGATTTAAATGTTAAAAACTAAAATTTTAAAGAAGTTAACACCGTTAGTGCTTAGGTTGCCTCCCGATGAGCGCTTATTTATAGCCTAAGCTCTACTTACCTCAATTTCGTATGATTTGGGGGATTAAGGAGTTGAAACTCCTCACCTCTGCTATCAATTTTATCAAAATAAGGTCTAAGTCGAGTATTATTTACCTTAAAAAGTTTTGAATACAGTATGTGTTACCTCGACTGTGCCATGTGGAAAGATGTTAATTACTGTGAAGGGAGTGGCTCTGTCTGTATTGTGCTCTAGAGTAGTAATTCAGGATACTTTGTCCCCAACTTTAATTTGCTTCGTTCCATCCCTATGTTCATTGTGGTGTCTCTTCGATTTTTCATGCGCTTTTGGTTTTTCCTTAACAGGTTTTTGCCATTCATCTAGTTCTTCAATCTGTAGCCTTCGTTCTTCATAGATGGGTCCCTTGCTGTTACTTGAACAAGGCTCATTTATGCTCGTCGAACGTGTTTCCTGCAAAGAAGGTTGCACCACATGATCAGTATTAGTAACACGATTTATACAACCACCCTCAATATTTAATTTGTTACTTGAATTACGAGCTTGAAGAGTGATTGTTTCATCACCCACATGAAGTGTGAGTTCACTTGTACCAATATCGATAACAGTTCTAACAGTTGTTAAAAAGGGCCTTCCTAAAATTAAAGGCACGCCACTATCATCTTCTATGTCTAGAACAACAAAGTTATATAAATTTATGGATTTTAACAAGAACATCTTCAATGATACCCCTAGGAAATCTAATAGTTTTATCAGCCAATTGAATGCTCATCCTAGTTTGTTTGGGTTTCCCAAGATCTAACTGTTTAAACATTTTATAAGGCATAACATTAATGCTCGCCCCTAAATCAGCCAATGTATTATTCACGTTCAAACTACCAATCAAACAAGGAATCATAAAACTCCCTGGATCTTTCAACTTGTTGGGTAACTTATTCTATAGAACGCCTGAGCAAACTGTTTTTAACTTTACATACGACGCCTCATCCAACTTCCGTTTATTTGCTAAAAGCTCCTTTAAAAATTTAATTGCGTTTGGCATCTGCGAAAGAGCTTTAATAAACGGTAAGTTAATGTGTAATTTCTTTAATAGTTTAAGGAAATTACCAAATTGTTCGTCCGTGTGGACTTTCCTTGTCGCACTGGGGTATGGCACATGAGGTTTGTACTTTCTACTTACCAGTTTTTGCTCATTGTGGTCCACCTCACTTTTACCTTTACTTGTCACAATTCCTTGCCTTGGTTCTGATTCAGGTTTGACTAACCCTTCCTTATCTCAAACGGTAATTGCATTGAGTTGTTCCCTTGGGTTAGATTCAGTATTACTCGGTAAGCTACCTTGTGATCGTTCAAAAATTAGTTTGGCAAGTTGTCCTATCTGAGTTTCGATCCCTTGGATCGACGCTTATTGATTCTTAAGTGCTATTTCGGTATTCTAAAAACGAGTTTCTGACATAGAGATAAACTTTGTGAGCATCTCCTCAAGGTTTGATTTCTTTTCCTGCTGGTAAGGTGGTTGTTGAAAGCCTGGGGGATTTTGTGGCCTTTGATTTCCTTGGCCACCCCACGAGAAGTTGGGATGGTTCCTCCAACCTGTAATATAAGTGTTGTTGTATGGGTTATATTGAGGTCTAGATTATTATTACCCATATATTGAACTTGTTCCTCCTTGGTGCTAGGATTGAAAGATTGATATTCTATGTGCGCTTCTCCTCCATTTGAATCACACCTCATCACTGGATGTACCTGAGTAGAACCATATAAACCATCAATCTTTTTATTTAAAAGTTCTACCTGGTTACATAGCATAGTAACCGCGTCGAGGTTGAAAACACCAGCTACTTTTTTCAGCTTTGTTCTCATGACCTGCCACTAATAGTTATTCAGTGACATCTCTTCAATAAATTTGTAAGCCACTTTAGGTGTTTTGTTATTGATAGTCTCACCAGCAAATGCGTCGATAAGTTGCCTCACACTGTTGTAAAACGTTTGAACCTGCAACCATAAAGGTAACCCATGGTGAGGGCACCTTCTCAATAGATCCTTGTATCTCTCCCATGCATCATAGAGTGTTTCTAGATCCATCTGTACAAAAGAAGAGATATCATTCCTCAACTTAGTCGTTTTAGCCGACAGAAAATATCTAAGTAAAAATTTTTCGATCATTTGTTCCCAAGTAGTGATTGACCCTCGTGGTAACGAGTTCAACCACTGTTTTGCTTTGTTCCTCAATGAAAAGGGAAATAATCGAAGGTGAATGGCATCATCAGAAATGCCATTGATTTTAAAAGTGTCATAGAATTCCAGAAAATTTGCCAAATGAGTGTTTGGGTCCTCGTTCTGCAAACCATCAAACTGAACAAACTATTGTATCATTTGAATCGTGTTAGGTTTCAATTCAAAATTATTTTCAGCAACAGCAGGTCTAACTATACTTGACTTAGTTCCTGTTAAAGTAGGTTTAGCGTAATCATACGTAGTACGTGGCACAGGATTCTGATTTATTGGATCAGCAGCAATTGCAGGAGGTAGCGGGTTTTCCTGATTTTCAGCCATCTCCTCGGTTGTGGTGGAAATATCATCCTCTTGCTCTTGCTCTGTGTATCTTAGGCTTTGCCTTATTTCTCTTCAGTTTCTGCGAGCTGTGTGATCGATCTCACTTTCAAAAAGTAATGGTCCCGACAGGTTTCTTCTAGTCATAAACTATAAAAACCTGCTAGAAGGAAAAAGAAAATTTAGTAACAAAAATCAAAATAAAATTTAAATTGCACTAAAATAAATGACTAAAGTAATAAAAATTAAGTGTTCCTAATATCTTAGTTCCCCGGAAACGGCGCCAAAAACTTGATGTGAGCAAATCGTGGTAAGTTTTAAATTTATAATTGACCGTACTTGAAAACTAACTATTATCACGATGAAGGAAAGTGCACCTATCGAACAGTAGTATAGTTTATAGCAAGACCGGAATGTCGAACCCACAGGAACTCAAAGCACTAGTATTAACTCCCTTTTTATTATCTAGCCTAAAAATAAAGGGGTTTGTTTTATCTAAATTAATTAACTAAACTAAGAATGCACAGGAAGAAAATTAGGGAAATACTTTTGGGAAAAACTGATTGATTTGGACAATACCCAAGGGAAAAATCCACCTAGACTTTACTTGTTATTGACTCTGAATTAGACGATTAATTCATTTGACTGAATCCGTAGAAATCCCTAATTTATATTATTATCTCTCTCGAGACTAACAATGTCTAACCCTAGGTTGATTACTTGAAATCTCTTTCTAATTAAAACCCCTAGTGTTGCATTAACTCGAACTATGGATTCCTTTATTGGGTTTCACCCTAATCCGAAAAAATTATGTCACCCTATGTCTAGGCGTGCAATCAACTCTGTTCAATTATGCTAGATCTACTCTTAGACAGGGACTTTTTCTCCTCTGAATAAGCACATCAATACTTGAATCAATATCTGGAATATTAAAACAAGAATTAAGAACACATAATTAAGAACAAATCAAATATTTATCATATAATTCAGAAAATAATAACAAGATTCATCTTAGGTTTCATTCCTTTCAGGTATTTAGAGGATTTAGTTCATAAGTGTAAAAGAAAACATCTCAAAAGAATAATGATAACAAAACATAAAGAAAACCTAAAAATCCCGAAGGAAATTGAAGGGAGATCTTCAGTCTTGAAGAATAATCCGGCTTCTGAGATGGATCAATCGGCTTTCTTCGAGTAATTCCTTGCCTCCTACTCCTTATGTCCCCTTTAGGTACCCCCTAGGCTTAGGGTTTAGGGGATTTAGGTAACCCTTTTTCGAATAGGACTAGACTTGGGCTCGACAGGGACACGCCCTTGTGACACGCATGTGTGAGGTGGCTTAGGCCGTGTTGCAATCTGTTAAATAGACACGAGCGTGTGAACTACCCGTGTGAGGAAGTCCAGGCCGTGTTGATTCCCTACATTGACCCATTTTCTTCGTTTTTAGCCTGTTTCTCACTCTTTTTACTCTCTTATACTCACCTAAGTATAAAACATGAAATTAAAGGATTAGAAGCATCGAATTCACCAAATCTAAGGATAATTCTTCCAAAAAGATGTTAAGCATAGGATAAAAATATGTATAAATTACGATTTATCATAATACTAGTACTTTTAGTTCTTCTGGGTTCGACATTCCGGTCTTGCTATAAACTATACTACTATTTGATAGGTGCGCTTGCCTTCATCGTGATAATAGTTAGTTTTCAAGTACGGTCAATTATAAATTTAAAACTTATCACAATTTGTTCACATCAACATGACTCCTCATCAAGCAAGGGACTTGATCTCCACAATGGCTGCAAATACTCAGCAATTTAGAGTCAATCCTGAGCCCTCTAGGAGGGTTCACTACCTAAGTATTTCTGCTTTAGAAGATAAAGTTGATAGAAAAAACAAAACTAGCCCGGTTATGCAGAATATGTACTACACTTGAACATACAACTGATGCATGTCCCAGTTTGTATAATGATACTATGGCTCATTTAGATACTGTGGGAAATTTCCCTGGGCCACCACAAAGGCGAACATAGTTGCTGATACTTTGAGTTGAAAGTCGTTATTTTCTTTATGTGCTTTGAACACACAATTAGCTTTGTCTGATGACGATTCGATAGTAGCCGAGTTGAAAGCGAGACCATTATTTCTATAGCAGATTTGTGAGGCTCAAAAATTCGAAAAATGAACTCAGTTTGAGTCGACTTCGAATTCAGAGTTTCGAATTGGGCCTGATGACTGTTTGATTTTTCGTGATAGAATATGTGTACCAAGAAATTCTGAGCTCATTCGGAAGATTCTAAGCGAAGCACACAGTAGTTATTTATCAGCATATCCAGGAAGCACGAAAATGTATAACGATTTGAAATAGCTTTATTGGTGGCATGACATGAAACGAGATATCTCAAAATTTGTTTCGAAATGTTTGATTTGTCAACAAGTCAAAGCTGAGCATCAAGTGCCATTAGGTTTATTACAACCTATTATGATTCCTAAGTGGAAATAAAATAGAGTAACAATAGATTTCGTATCGGGTTTGCCCTTATCTCTAAGAAAGAAAGATGCGATCTGAGTTGTTGTTGACAGATTGACGAAATTATCTCATTTCATTCCGATATGTATAGATTTCTCGCTTGATAAATTGGTTGAGTTGTATATATCAAAGATTGTTAGATTGCACGGAGTAGCACTATCTATTGTTTCGAATAGAGATCCAAGATTTACTTCGCGATTTTGGAAGAAATTGCAAGAAGCTTTGTGTTCAAAGCTGCATTTTAGCACTGCATTTCACCCACAAATGGATGGTTAATCTGAACGAGTTATTCAGATACTTGAGGGCATGTTGTGTTGTTGCATTCTTGAGTTTGAAAGTAGCTGGGAGAAATATCTACCACTGATTGAATTTGCTTACAATAATAGCTTCCAATCTAGTATAAAGATGGCACCATATGAAGCTCTATATGTCATAAAGGTCGAGCACCATTGTATTGGAGTGAGCTCAGCGAAAATAAGATTCACGGGGTTGATCTGATCAAAGAGACTAAAGAAAAAGTGAAAGTAATTCGAGATAGTTTGAAAGCAGCTTCGGATCGATAGAAATCATATGCAGACTTGAAATGGAAAGATATTGAGTTTCATATCGAGGATAAAGTGTTTTTGAAATTGTCACCATGGAAAAAGATATTGCGGTTTGGTCGGAAAAGGGAAATTAAGTCACGATTCATTGGACCATATGAGATTACTGAGCGAATTGGGCCAATGGCATATCAACTATCTTTACCATTTGAGTTAGAGAAGATACATAATGTGTTTCATGTGTCGATGCTTGGACGATACCGATATGACCCTTCACATGTCATTTCCTCAACTGCGGTTGAAATTCAGTCTGATATGTCATATGCTGAAAAACTGATTTAAATTTTAGCTTATGAGATCAAAGAACTGAAAAATAGGAGACTCAAATTAGTGAAAGTATTAGGGCATCGATATGGGGTTGAAGAAGCTACATGGGAACCCGAGGATGCTATGAGAAAACACTACCTGAACCTATTCACTAGTAAGATTTTCAGGGACGAAAATCCTTAAGAGGGGAGAGTTGTAACAGCCCGTTTTTAGCTAACAACAAATTTGATGTCAGAAATTTATTTTAATATTATTATTGGCATTTCAAGCATGTTATTTGATATGTGTGAAATTTCGTGAGCTAATTTTACTATTTGAATGGTTAATTTGGTAAAAAAGACTAAATCGCCTAAATTGCAAAAGTGCTTTTGTATTAGCTAATAATGTCAAATAGGTATAGAACTTTGAAGTTTAGGTCCTTAAGTGGTAAATATACCATTAGTTGGTTAGTGGATGTCAATGGTTTGGCATAAATGAAATTTTACATTAATTTTAAGGTTAAAATGGTAAAATAGTTAATAATGTTAATATTAATATAAGAAAGCCAAATTTCTTTCTCCATTCATTCTTTTGGCCGAATATTGAAGAAAAAGATATCATCTTGTTGTGTTTTAGGGTTCGGCACACTCCTAGCTTGATTACGGTACGGTTTTAGCTCAATGTTTGATGATTTATATGTTTTTGTAATCGTTGCAGTTCAATCTAGCTATGTAAAGTTATTTTTGATGAAAATGCATAATAGGGATTAAATTGTGAAATGTGCAAATTGTGTAACACCCCTAACCCGTATCCATCGTCGGACTAGGGTTAAGAGGCATTACCAGACATATCGGAATATTTCACAATTATTTCACAATCAAAAGTCATACATCGTCATATCATAGTCAAATATCAACATAAAGTTCCTTTCTTAGGTCAACGAGACCTTTGGAGAAGGTTCTGGACTAAACCGATCACATATAAAAGTTTCCAGACACTTAAAAAAAATTCATGGAATCACAGGTCACATACCCATATCAGCAGACTGTGTGCCTCACACGGCATTAGACACGCCTGTGTGTCTAGGTCGTGGTGAAGCAGGGCATACATACTGACTTGTCCACACAGCAGGAGACATGGCCCTGTATCTTGGCCGTGATTGAAACTGACTTGGGTCACACGACCGACCACACGCCCATGTGTCTAGCCCGTGTACCCTTCGAAATGGCCACACATGCCCATGTGCCATGGCTATGTGCCTCACACGGCCACCAGATACGCCCGTGTGTCTAGGCTATGCTCGAGACTGACTTTAAATTGTAGGACTACCTTAGAGGACACATGGCCGTGTAACTTGACCGTGTGTCACACACGCCCGTGTGGACAAAAATAGGCTACTTGAAAAGCCATTTTGCCACCCTATATACATAAGCTTTTAAGACCACATTTCATAACCCAAAATGCAGCTAAAACATTTCCAAAACAAGCATCACTAATACTTCAATATCATTAATCATTTCCATACATAATTCCAACTCGAACATACTAATTCCATGTAACTAATTCATACCTTGAACATATGATTCATATCACATTCATAACCATTTCAACCACAAAACTAACCTACTAAAAAGACCATTTCACTAGGCCATATATATACACCAAATTTACCATTTTTATATCACATATCATATACAAAAATTAAACCATAAGTTCAACCATAATCAAGCCATATCTCATGGCACGATATACCCATCTCAAAACATATCATATTAATTCTAGCCTATACATGCCATACAATGATATATAAATTTTCAAAAGGTACCAAAATAATATTGGATAGTGTGGTGATGATCCTCGACGATCCCTGAGCTTCTAGTAGCTTTGATATCTAAAACACAATGCAAACACACACAAAGTAAGCTTTCAAAAGCTTAGTAAGCCATATGCAAATAAATTTATCATTTTAAGCATAAAAGCATCATAAAATACATATACTCCATAACCAAATACTATCACAAACCACATAGTTCATATACATTTCACATATTGCCAATTCATTTGCACATATAGCATATTTTCTCATACTTATATCACATATCATCACTTGCACATATACTTACTTCTCATTAACAAATGTTGAACAAATCCCCACGTACCTAAATCAGTTATTCATTTATTTAATGACATATTTCTCAGAATGCCTGTTGAACCGTATAGAATTAAATAGGATACGTGGATAGCTCGGAAAGATCGTACAATGCCAACATCCCAGACGTGGTCTTACATGTAACCAAATATCGATGCCATTGTCCCAGACAGGGTCTTACATGAAATCAAAGATGATGCTTATGTCCTAGACATGGTCTTACATGTAAATCTCAAATCGATGCCAACGTCCCAGACGTGGTCTTACATGAAATCAAATATCAGAAAACCTATTTCATGACATATGTATCCTAACTATTCCTATGGTTTGTACGGGGCTTTCGAACGTCGTCACATTATCGAAACTTTCTCAATTCCACATATTCGACGTCTATAACCATTCATCAGAATTCAATATCATATAAACATGAATAAATCAATCCAAATACACATATTTAGGGTATTTTACAATTTAGCCCTCACATTTTCATATTTTAACACTTTAGTCCCTAATTCATAAAATCAAAAAATACACATAATTTCTTTTCACACATGCCTAAGCAAATTTTCCTTTAGCTCATATAAGCCCAAATATTTCATTTATTTCACATTTTAGTCCTTCAAAATCTCATTTTCATAATTTAGCTCAAATTACTCAAATTCATCAAAAATTCAAATACAAAACATATTTATCTATCATCAAACTTCCATATTTCATCAATTAAAATTTCAAAACTTACAAAATCAACAATGGAATAAATCAAAATCATCGTCAAATTCTAAAATTGAGGCATGGGCTTAATAGAACACAAAGCAACGATCACAAAAACATAGAAATTATAAAAAAAAGAACAAAAATGGACCTTTAATCAAGCTTGGAAGTAGTCGAATATCAAAACATATGAGCCCTAGCTTTTCTTTCTTCAATTTCGGCAAAGATGATGATAAATAGGCTAATTTCTAACTTTGTTTTATTTAAGCTACATTATTACATAATTTACCATTTTAACATTTGTTTAAAACATTAAAATTCATCTATTTTAAGGTCATTTATGACCAATAACACTAACCATGGTCAAATTAAAACATAAGGAAATTTTCTCTAAAAAGCCATAACAAATAGACACACTTAACAAATAGAGCACATCTTTTTCATTTTCTACGATTTAGTCCTTTTATCAAATTGAGCACACATACAATAAAATTTTCACACGAAACTTTCAAACATATTAATTCAATATTATAAGAATGAAAAATTATATTAAAAATATTTTTCTGACTCAGATTTGTGGTCCCGAAACCACTATTTCGACTAGGGTCTAAATAGGGATGTTACAAATTGTGTGGTCAAAATGTGAAATAAATGAAAGTTTTGGGCTGCTAGGGACCTATATATAATTCAACCAAGCATGGGTTTTGTTGAATTGTGTGAATTTTGTGTTTTGTGAAATAAGGACTAAATTGTTAGAACTGTGAAAGTTTAAGGGCTAATGTGTAAATAGGCCTAAATGTATGTTTTGGACTAAATTGAAAGAATGGTTGATTAAATAAGTTAATTCTGAATTCATATAGATCAAGAAAGAAAGAATTCGGATTTAGATCGGAGGAAAAGTAAGGTTATCGAGTAGTCGACCTGATCTGTCAATTTCGAATACGAGGTAAGTTCGTATGCAATGAGCATTATTTATAATTGTGTTTAAATTCTTTGATATTTCATGAATTGCAGAAACGAGTCTATGGACATGTTCAACAACGATTCGAGAATGACTCGACAATGAATTGAAAGTGACTTAACTACTATTTGGTATTGAAATCCCGGTTTAATCTTAGGAATAGTTTAGGATACTAGTGACATGTCATTAGGGTATTGTGTTGGCCTCGAGCCATGATATCAACACTTCGGGTGCGAGTTATTCCTTGATTTGGCTTCGGGACATGGTATAGGTATTTCAGAGATAAGTTACCTTGATTTGGCTTCGAACCATGGTATAGGTACTCCAGGGATAAGTTACCTTGATTTGGCTTTGGGCCATGGTATAGGTACTTATTGTGTGAGGCCCTTGAGTATCCAATTTCTATTTCGAATGGTTCAACGGGTGAATGAAAGATTAGTACGAGGTGGTACAGGTATGAATGGAAAACTATTCGAGTATTGAAATTATGAAGTTGATGAGTTCTTTGGTAAGTTATGTGAATGATATATATTGATAGCCTTGAGGCTTAATTGAATTGTTGTTCATTGATTTCAATTATTTGATTGGTAAACAATTATTGAGATTTGCTTATCATTTTTTATACGAACTTACTAAGCTATGAAGCTTACTTCGTGTTATTTTTCTATGTTTTATAGTGAATCAAGGCTAGCTCAGATCTGGGAGTCATTGGGAACATCATCGCACTATCAAATATCTAAGTTGGTACTTTTGAATTATACAATTATGGTATATGACATGTATAGGCTAGATGTGGTATTTTGGTTGTGAATATAGCCATGAGATTTGGCTTGTAAATGATGTTAATATTGATGTGTGTTTGGCTATTTGAAACGGCTTGTAAATATATATGTTTTGGTTTATATATATATAGCCATGAGTGATGGCTTATTTTGATATTGTTTTGGCATGTATTTGGTTAAGTAAATGGTAGTGATTTGAGATTTGGAATAGATGAAATTATAATGGTATGAATTGTGCATGAATTGGGATTGATTTGGCTGCCCTTTGTGTATGAAAATGGTATATTTTGCCTTGTATAGGTACATTGAAGTTGGGGTGGCAAATTGGCCTATTTTTGTCCATACGGACAGAGACACGGGCGTGTGTCTCAGCCGTGTGTGACACACAGTCATGTTACACGGCTATGTGTCCCTTGGTGTTGAAATTAAATTGAAGTCAGTATGCTCCACATGGTCTCACACACGGGCGTGTGATTGGCCGTGTGGTACAATTTAGTATACCCCTATAATTGGTACACGGCCTAGCACACGAGCGTGTGACTTGGCCATGTTGCATAAGTCAATATACCCTCCAGTTTTCACATAGCCTGGCACACAGACGTGTCTTCGGCCGTGTGATACAAGTCAGTATGTATGCCCTGTTTCCATATAGTCTGAGACACAGGCGTGTCTAGAGCTGTGTGAAGCAGATGGCCTGTTCAGACGGGCGTGTGACCCTTGTATGGTTGAAATTTTTCTAAGTTTCGAAAATTTTCATATGTTATCAGTTTAGTCTCGAACCACTTTTGAAGCATGTTTAAGGCCTCGTAGGCCCTTTTAAGGGATTGTGTTGAATGATTTATGAGTATGAATGCATAAATGTATGAGTTATGTATGTTAAATGATATGTATTGATCGGTAATACCTCGTAACCCTACTCCAGTGATAGATACGAGTTAGGGGTGTTACATGCCGTGTAACAAGACCGTGTGTCACACACGGCTGAGACACACATCCGTGTCTCTGCTTGTGTGGACAAAAATAGGCTATTTACAAAGCCAATTTGTGACCCAATTTTTTTGTGCATACTTACATAATTCAAATGGTACTCACTCATAGCATAAATGGTCATCCAATTCAACCAAAATCAAGACTAAAACATACCATTTCAACTCCAACAACTAGCATGCTTACTATCTCATGTTTTACTCATTCAAATCATACCAACTTTACATATTCAATTCATCTAATAAAACATTTTCCAAACATGCATCATCATACGTCAATTCATTAGCACATAGCTTCTCAATTATCAACCATTTGACATCTGTAATACCAACTATCAATAACATTTCAAACCAACTTCAATCACTCAATATAAACCATATGCACACTTATATATACATAACTAAAATAGCCAAATTAAGCCAAGTTTCATGGATACAAACCAAAACACAACTATTCATAAGCCACTTCCAAATGGCAAAACTCACTACCAAGATACATATCAAAATGACCATAATCCTATACGTGCCATATGACCAAACCATAAGCTCAAAAGTACCAAAGTGATAGTTGGATAGTGTGACGTAGTCTCCGACGATCCCTAAATCTGAGCTAGCTTTGAAATCACTATAAAACATGAGAAAAATAAACAAAGTAAGCTTTGTAGCTTAGTAAGCTCGTATAAAATAGACTTAACTAATCATAAATACATAATTCATCAATTTGAACTTGTTAATTCGTAATTCATAAATACTAACAAACCTTCCACATGCTTAATCATATACTTATATGCAACTTCATAACTTCTTCAATTTAAAGCTCGTATGATTCATATACATACCTGAACCAATCCATAAGAAACTCATACCCATACAGGCAAATTTTGAATACTCGAATTCTTGCACACTGATAGCGAGGTTTCATAATAGGTTTTAAATATTTATAATTACTCGTTCTTGAACTAACTATTATTGCGATGTAGGCAGGTGTACCTATCGAACAGTAGTATAGTTTTAGCAAGACCGGATTGTCGAACCCAAAGGGACTAAAAGTACTAGTAGTAACTGTCTTTTTATTATCTAGCCTATGAATAAAGAGGTTTTTGTTTTAACTAACTAATTATCTAAACAAAGAACGCGTAGAGAATGGAATTTGGGAATTGCTTTTGGAAAAATCGATTGAATGAAGACAATACCTAACAAAAAATCCACCTAAACTGTACTTGTTATTCTGGCTCCGAATCGAACGATTTGTTTATTTAACTAGTTCCGTAGAGATCCATAAGTTATGTTATTATCCCTATTCAAGACTAATAACGTCTAATCCCTAGATTGAATAACCGAGACTTTTCTCTAATTAACACTCTAGGGTTGCATTAACTCGATCTATGGATCCCCTTATTAGGTTTTGATCGCGTGATTCGTAACAAGAAATAAATATTTACAATAAAGATCAAACCTAGACTAACTATTATCACGACGAAAAGGCAAGCGCACCTATCGCACAATAGTGTAGTAATGGCAAGACCGAGATATCGTACCCAAGGGAACCAAAAGTGGTAGTAATAACTATCTTTTTATTATTTAACCTAGAATTTATTAAACTAATTAACTAAACTAACTAACTAATTAAACTAAAGCAAAGAGAAAATTTGGAAAAAAACTTGAAGAAAAGTAATTGATAAAGACGACACCCAAGGAGGTATTCACCTAGATTTCACTTGTTATCTGACTCTGAACCAGACGATTTATTCACTTGACTTGATCCGTGAGACTCCCTAAGCTATATTATTATCTCTTTCAAGACTAATAACGTCTAACCCTCAGTTAAATTAATCAAAATCTCTTTCTTAATTAAAACCCCTAGGGGAGCAGTAAATCAATCTATAGACTCCCATATTAGGTTTAACCTTAATCCGGCAAAACCTCGTAACCCTATTTCTAGGCGTTTGATCAACTCCGCTTAAATATGCCAAATCTACTCTTAGACACGGACTTTTGCTCCTCTGTATTAGCACATCAAATCATGAACTAATACCCGGAATATTAACTCAAGCATTAAGAACACATAATTAAGAACAAATCAAGTATTTATCATACAGTTCAGATAATAATAACAAGATCCACCATAGGTTTCAACCCCCTTAGGTATCTAAGGGGTTTAGTTCATAATAAAATAAGAGTACATCTCAAAAGTATGAAAATAACAAAACATAAAGAAAACTCTAAAACCCCTGAAGGAATTCTGAGAGAGATCTTCAGTCTTGGAGTAGCTCTAGCTTTTGGGATGGATCGTCTGGCTTCCTTCAAGTAATTCCTAGCATGTGGTTCTATACTCTAGAAAAGTTCTAGAGGGGAGCCACCCTTTCTAAGTCATACTTAGGGTGTTTATATATGCTTTGGATTGACTTTCTTCTTCCCTAAGTATCCTTTTCCATGTAAAATACAACTCTTTGAAAAAAAAGGGACACTCTCGTGTGCCACGGCCGTGTGACGTATTTGCCAGGCCGTGTGGGTCAATGGCCAGGCCGTGTGAATCGTGAAAGCCTTGGTTGACACCCTCGAAAGATATGGGCGTGTGAGTAGCCCGTGTGGTAAGGCTTAGGCCGTGTCATCTTCTCGATTTAGTCAATTTTATCCCTTTTTGGCTCATTTTTGGCTTCTTTTGGCTCTTGGTGCTCTCCTGAGTACAAAACATGAAATAATCAGATTAAGAGCACCAAAATCCACAAATCTAGTGATAAACATCCATAAATATGCTAAGTATTTGGGGTAAAAATATGTATAATTTGGCGTTTATCAAATAGCTCCACACTTAAGCATTTGCTTGTCCTCAAGCAAAACTCTCATTTACTGCTAGAATTTATTCCTTTCAATCACGTAATCATTACTGATAATGTTACAAATTATTACACGAAAAATCATACTGTGAGAATTCAACTATAGGAGCATTAAAAGCCTCAAACAATCTAAATCGAATATTTTGATAATAAAATCATAGGTAATCTCCTTCCTCTAAGTAATTAACTTTAGTCTTAAATATACAAGAGATGACATCCTCACTAAAGATACACTCAAATCACTCAAAGTGTTTAAGGTTCAAGATTAAGCACTCGATTGTCTAACATGAGAAGTTATTACTATAGGCTTACATGAAAATCAAATCTCCACCACTTGTAAATGATATGATACACAAATCAAAAGGTCTTTGCATGGTTGTAACAGGGTTTAGGTTACGGGCATGGATACAAGCTGAAGAGACAAAGGTTAGAATTGAGATAATCTCAATATATTACCCCACTATCAAAAACTTAATTTCTGAATTACAAACAAATATCTAGAACTATATTACATGAGCTCTTTTTTTAAGAACAAATCAAGTCAATAAAATATGGAAATCATACTTCATCATTCAGTAACAAAAAATGGTGAACATAGTGAGGCAACAATATTAAATTTAATCTCGATAAAAAGGGTAAATTAAGTAAGAGGATTTCAACAATAATGGGTTAATGGGTTAATGATGAAGGTTAATCAATAAAAAAAGTTAGTAGGCTCAAAGGGGGTTCACTAAGGGTTTAATTATGTGGGAAGGATTTTTATGGAGTAAATGGGTTAAATCTTAAATGCCTTTATCATCTCAGTATATCAAATCATACATGTGATCTCGACATGTATAATCGAAGCAAGTTCTAGAATAACAGTTCAATGTTGACACACTCAAACCACAAAAGAAGCGAGCAAGAAAGAAAGCTATATGCTCAAAAGGCTCAAAAATATCACCAAAAATTTGGGTTTTTGATGTCATTCCTTTATACTTAAGATTTCAAGATAATACCTCAATTTAGGAAAATAGTCTAAAAATTTTAGTTCTCAAAATACCAACTTATCATGCTCGATTTTCTAATGTCCTATAATCAAATAATCATGCATAATTCCCATGGTGTAATTCATGACATATCAACAATAATTATAGATCAATCAGAATTCATTTGATTAAGATTATGAGAAAATCACTTAAGCATAAGACCAAATTCAGGGATTTGAGAATAATGCAAAAAGTTTGGTTTCATGTTCATGTTCACCCCCCACACTTAAGAGTACATTTCCCTCAATGTACAAAGAGAGACTATTCAAAATAAAGAAAATCATAAGAGGGAAGGAGGTGAAACTCCCTAATGTATGGATGCGGAGCTTGATTCTGAGGCTGGAGTGTTTGGGAAAAGTGGTAGCTACCATTGTTCTTGGCTAGATGAAGAAATTGGGTCGTTGAACATGGAACTCGTTGGGTATTGTTCCCTATTTGTTTCCTCATTCTGTAAATTCCTAGAAGTTTTGCTTGGAAGTCTGTAGAATTATAAAGAGCGTATTAAGAGTTGGTGTGGAAGTGAGCGTAGTGGGATTACTTGTTAGAAATACCAGGAAAAATGTAGAAAGTAAAATTTACTAATATAGATATTTCTTTCAAAATAAAATAATAAAATTGAAATGAAAATAAAAATAAAAATAAAAAGATAGGAGGATTCAATGATCCTCGTCAGTGGGGCCCTCAGGTGGTGGTGCTGGAGTGGCGATGAGAAAGTGCTGGCACAGCTACTGCATCATGGCCTGCATTTCGTCCATCTGTCTGTCATGTTGCCAATCTCGCTTGTGAATCATCTCAAACTGTGTAGTGCAATACTGCTCAAAGTGAGCGAGTCGATCGGAAAGGTGTGCTAATGAAGTAGCCGCATGAATTGGTCGCTCCCTAGGTGGCATGGTAGAAGGCTCCTCGTGCTTTGGGGGGACATCATCAGGAATGTCCTCAAGATCCTCCTCGTCAATGGCATGAGTGAGACGGTGCTGAGGAGGATCGGTCTCACGTCGGTGCTCGATCATCCTCATGTGTAACATAGTCGTGATGCCCTATGGGGACATTTGACCTATCAGTGTAAGCGCTGATGACTGGGCCACAGTGTTGAGGAGGCCGAAGTGTCTAGCGAGGCACGTCACGTAGGGGCTGATAGAGATTACTCCCTTCCGATACGGCTCGGTCTAGTGGCGAATGGCGAAAGTGATGAAATATACCAAGTCAATTACGTGTGCATTCGCCATGCACCATAAATAGTAGGCGTCGTAGGTGTTGACGACGCCGGTGCTCTCTCTTCTTTCAGTCAAGGTGTGTGCTAATATGACATAGAGATATCGTAAGAAAGGGGCAAGAGCTGAGGCCTTCAAGCGGCTGGGGTGGTAGGTGGAAGAGAGTGGTGCCAAAGCCTTCCAGCACAAGGAGGGAGAAATGTGGATATTGCGTGGTAGTGCATTCATGTCCTCCTCCTCGATAAACTCATCGGTGTAAAGTCCCAGAGTGACTCCAAACTCTGGGACACTCATCGTGCGAACTAGACCGCCTAATCGGAAGTGAATGGTGCCAGGCTCGTCATTGTTAGTCATCACCACCTATAAATGAAAAGTAGAGCATAATTCTAAAGTTAGCTCTAAATAAGTGGGTTCGGTAATAGCAAAGAACCGTTCCCATGGGTCTATGGTCAGGAGGGCGCGGATGGCATTAGCTAGCTGGACTTGTTCTACGGCAGCCCAGTCAATGCAGCGACCTGTAGTGAGGGGTTGCGCGCGTAGTATCTAAAATAGCTCCTCCTGCGAAGCTTGCTGAAACTCAAAGAATGGGTGCCGAACTTCGGCTATAGCACGTACCAATGAAGAACTCGGTCCCCTACGTCTCTTTGAGGATGGGACTGCGGCCTTCTTGCCTCTCGATGATGACATAAGGTACCTAAAAATGTAGGAGCATTGATATAGTAGTTCCAAGATGTGTTAACATTTAACGATATTAAGTGAGAGGTGAAAAATTTATATTATTATTCAGAAACATTTATTGGAATCAAAGATGCATCATCAGTTTGGCAAAAATCCTAAAACTAGTATATAGAAAATCCTAAAACAATATTCAAATATAGAAAATACTAAAGCAAATTCCTAACTTCTTCAGATTAAATTGGTAACAGTAACAATATCTTTGTAAGGCATATAGAATACCAATGTAGTAGTGCAAGTTGGAAAAACAAGGTTAAGAAAGTGAACCAAAAGCTGCTGTAGGGTGGTGCACGGGCGTGTTGGTGGCGAGCATGGTCGTGGGGCGTGAGTGTACAGCCGTGTGGAGAAAAAAATGGAGGGAAAAGAGAGGGGAAAGTGAGGATTGATGTAGGGGGAGTGGATTTTAGGGTGGTTTGGGGGTTGGGGAAGTAGGAATCTGGGGAATGGTGGCCGGAATAGGGATTAGGGAGTGGAAAAGGGGAGATTTCGGCTAGGGTTTTGAAAGGAAGAAGAAAATGAACAGAAATTTGCTTATATAGGGTAGGTGCACACGGCCTAAGGCCACACCCGTGTACTCTGAAGATGAGCCTGTGTTTTTCAAATTTTGTAATTTAGGTCGTGCCAGGCTACTATCCCACGCCCGTGTGTCTGGGGCGTGTGTGGTACACGGCCATGTCGCACGGTCGTGCCTAGATTTGTTCGCTTCTCCCACGCCCGTGTGTTAGGGTACCACGCCAGTGTATTGTTCTCCACGGTTTAACGGCACGGGCATGTGTCACACCCGTGTCGAAGAAACAGAATCGAGCCTTGCCCCTGGCACGCCCGTGTTTTTCCATTCCCATGCCCGTGTTCACCTATCAAGTTCACCCACGACCATGTCACACGGCCGTGGGGATTTATTGCATCCTCATGTTTTGGGTAAATCATGTTCTGCTTCCACACGGCCATATCGCACAGTCGTGTTTCTTCCCCTACTTGGCCACGGCCTTAGGCACGCTCGTGTGCCTGGCCGTGTGTGCTGAGAAACTTTGTAATTCAAAGATAAAGTTAATAATTCAAAGTGCTAGATATAAAGAAATCAAAATATGTTAGTGCTCGGGTTGCCTCCCGAGAAACGCTTATTTATAGTCTAAGCTCGACTTACCTCTCCAGTGAATGGTCAAGGTGGTTTGAAGAGTTTATACTCTTCATTCCTGCTATCAATCTCATCAAAATAAGGTTTTAATCAGGTGTTGTTTACTTTAAAAGTGCTAAACTTGGGGTGACTTACCTCCACCATACCGAATGGAAAAATACTGAGTACTGTAAGAGGGATTTCCTCATTCGGTGTGGTAATGGCAATGTGGGGATCTGCGGCATCTAGTAAGACTTTATCGCCAACCTTAAGTTGATTAGGAGAGGCATCGGGCTTGTCTTGGCATAGTTTCAGTTTATCATGTGTTCTCAATTTGTGTGCTCGCCATTCATCTAGCTCATCTATCCGTAGCCTTCGTTCTTCATGAATGTGTTCTTTATCATTTCTGGAACATGGCTCGTGAACTTCTTTGAAGCTTAATTTCTGCAAAGTCATATTGTCAGTTTTAGTAGATTGGTGTGGACTATTACCTTGAATGTTTGATGTGATGCTAGAATTACGAGCTTGAAGGGTGATCGTTTCGTCTCCCACACGAAGTGTAAGCTCACCTGTGCTAACATGTTTAAATGTTTTAGCAGTTATTAAAAAGGGCCTTCCTAAAATCAAAGGGGTGTTATTATCCTCCTCTATGTCTAGAACAACGAAATCAACAGGAAATATGAACTTATCTACTTTCACGAGTACATCTTCAATAATACCCCTAGGGAATCTTATAGTTTTATCTGCCAATTGAATGCTCATCTTAGTTTGTTTAGGTTTCCCAAAACCTAGTTGCTTAAACATTTTGTAAGGCATTACGTTAATACTAGTCCCTAAATCAGCTAATGCATGACTTATATCTAAACTACCAATTAAACAAGGAATTGTATAACTCCCTGGATCTTTCAATTTGTGGGGTAGCTTAATATGTAGAATAGCTGAGCAGACTGCGTTTAGCTCCACATGCGATGTTTCATCCAACTTCCGCTTATTTACTAAAAGCTCTTTTCAAAATTTCATTGCATTTGGCATCTGCGACAAAGCTTCAATAAACGGTAAGTTAATATGTAATTTTTTCAAAAGTTTAAGAAATTTACCGAATTGTTCGTCTAAGCGGTCTTTCCTTGTCGCGTTAGGGTATGGCATACGAGGTTTATATTCGACAGTCATTGGTTTGTTTGTATTTTGACCTACCTCATCTCTCCCTTTGCTTACCACAGTTTCTTGCCTCGGTTCTGGTTCAGGCTCAACGACTCCTTTTTCATCTTGAGTATTAATTGCGTTGAATTGTTCCCTTGGGTTAGGTTCGGTATTACTTGGCAAACTACCTTGTGGTCATTTAGAGATAAGTTTGGAAAGCTGGCCTATCTGAGTTTCGAGTCCCTGGATCGATGCTTGTTGATTTTTAAATGCTGTCTCGGTATTTTGGAAACGGGTTTCTAATATTGATATGAATTTTGAGAGCATCTTCTCAAGGTTCGGTTTCTTCTCTTGTTGATAAGGTGGCTATTGAAAACCCTGAGGATTTTTTGGCTTTTGATTTCCTTGACCACCCTAGGAGAAATTTGGGTGGTTCCTCCAACCTGCATTATAAGTATTACTATATGGGTTATTTTGAGATCTAAAGTTATTATTACCCATATAGTTGACTTGTTCCTCTTCGGTTGTTGGATTGAAGGATTGATATTCTGTATGCACACCTCCTCCGCTTGAATCACACCTCATTACCGGATGTACCTGCGTAGAGCCAAGTAAACCATCAATCTTTTTATTGAGAAGTTCTACTTGATTTGACAGCATAGTAGCTGAGTCGACGTTATAAACGCCAGCTGTTTTTGTTGGCTTAGTCCTCATGACATGCCACTGATAATTATTCAGTGACATTTCTTCAATGAATTCATAAGCCTCTTCAGGTGTTTTGTTGTTGATGGTTCCGCCAGCAGCTACGTCAACCATTTGCCGAGTCGAGGGATTCAGACCATTGTGGAATGTTTGTACTTGCAGCCAAAGTGGTAACCCATGGTAAGGGCACCTTCTCTGTAAGTCCTTGTATCTCTCCCAGGCATCGTAAAGTGTTTCTAAATCCATCTGCACAAAAGAAGAGATATCATTACGTAATTTAGCCGGTGAAAAATATTTTAGTAAAAATTTCTCGGTCATTTGTTCCCAAGTAGTGATAGACCCTCGTAGTAATGATAGACCCTCGTGGTAATGAGTTCAACCACTGTTTAGCTTTGTTTCTCAGTGAAAAGGGAAATAATCAAAGATGAATGACATCATCAGAAATGCCATTGATTTTAAATGTATCGCAAAATTCCAGAAACTTTGTTAAGTGAGCGTTGGGATCTTCATCCTGCAAACCATCAAATTGAACAAACTGCTGTAGCATCTGAATAGTGTTAGGTTTTAATTCAAAAGTATTTGGAGCTACAGTAGGACTAACTATACTAGATTCAGTTCCTGTTAAAGAGGGTTTAGCATAATCATACATCGTGCGTAGAGCAGGATTTTGATTAGCTGCAATTGTAGGAGGTAGCTGATTGCCTTAGTTTTCAGCCATCTCTTCGGTTGGGGGTTGAGTATCGTCTTCTTGCTCTTCTCCGTGTATCGTAAGCTGTGCCTTATCTCTCTTTGATTTCTACGAACTGTACGATCGATTTTTTCGTCAAAAAGTAATGGTCCCGACGGGTTTCTTCTAGTCATAAACTATAAAAACCTGTCAAAAGAACGAAAAAAATAAAATAATAAATAATAAAAATTAAATTAAATTAAATTGCAAGAAAAATAAATGGCTAAAGTAATAAAAAATTAAGCGTTCCTAATATTTTAGTTCCCCGGCAACGGTGCCAAAAACTTGATCGAGTGATTCGTAACAAGAAATAAATATTTATAATGAAGATCAAACCTAGACTAACTATTATCATGGCGAAAAGGCAAGCGCACCTATCGCACAATAGTATAGTAATGGCAAGACCGAGATATCGTACCCAAGGGAACCAAAAGTACTAGTAATAACTATCTTTTTATTATTTAACCTAGAAATAAAGAAGGGTTGTTTATTAAACTAATTAACTAATTAAACTAAAGCAAAGAGAAAATTTGTAAAAAGACTTGAAGAAAATTAATTGATAAAGACGACACCCAAGGAGGAATCCACCTAGATTTCACTTGTTATCTGACTCTGAACCAGACGATTTATTCACTTGACTTGATCCGTGAAACTCCCTAACCTATATTATTATCTCTTTCGAGACTAATACCGTCTAACCCTCAGTTGAATTAATCAAAATCTCTTTCTTAATTAAAACCCCTAGGGAAGCAGTAAATCGATCTATGGACTCCCATATTAGGTTTCACCCTAATCCGACAAAATCTCGTAACCCTATTTTTAGGCGTTCGATTAACTCCACTTAATTATGTCAAATCTACTCTTAGACAGGGACTTTTGCTCCTCTGCATAAGCACATCAAATCATGAATTAATACCTGGAATATTAACTCAAGCATTAAGAACACATAATGAAGAACAAATCAAGTATTTATCATACAGTTCAGATAATAATAACAAGATCCATCATAGGTTTCAACCCCCTTATGTATCTAAGGGGTCAGTTCATAATAAAATAAGAGTACATCTGAAAAGTGTGAAAATAAAAAAACATAAAGAAAATTCTAAAACCCCTGAAGGAATCCTGAGAGAGATCTTTAGCCTTGGAGTAGCTTTGGCTTTTGGGATAGATCGTCTGGCTTCCTTCAAGTAATTCCTGGCGTGTGGTTCTGTACTCCAGAAAAGTTCTGGAGGGGAGCCGCCCTTTCTAAGTCATACTTAGGGTGTTTATATAGGCTTTGGATTGGCTTTCTTCTTCCCTAAGTATCCTTTTCCGTGTAAAATACAACTCTTTGAAAAAAAAGGGACACGCCCGTGTGCCACGACCGTGTGACGTGTTTTCCAGGTCGTGTTTGATCCGTTAAATTACACACAGCTATGTGGGTCAATAGCCAGGCCGTGTGAATCGTGAAAGCCTTAGTTGACACCCTCGAAAGACACGGGCTTGTGAGCAGCGCGTGTGGCAAGGCTTAGGCTGTGTCATCTTCTCGAATTGGTCCGTTTTGTCCCTTTTTGGCTCGTTTTTGGCTCCTTTTGACTCTTGGTGTCTCCTGAGTACAAAACATAAAATAATCGGATTAAGAGCACCAAAATCCACAAATCTAGTGATAAACATCCATAAATATGCTAAGTATTTGGGGTAAAAATATGTATAATTTGGTGTTTATCAGGTTTCACCCTAATCCGGCAAAATCTTGTCACCTTATGTCTAGGCGCGCAATCAACTCCGCTTAATTATGACAAATGTACTCTTAGACAAGGTCTATTCCCCCTCTGGAGAAGAGCTTATCTTAAATCGGTATCCTGGGATATCAAAACAAGAATTAAGAACACATAATTAAGAACAAGTCAAATATTTATCATACAATTCAGAAGATAATAACAAGATTCGTCTTAGGTTTCATTCCCCTTAGGTATTTAGGGGATTTAGTCCATAACTGAATAAGAAAACATCTCAGAATAATAAAGAATACAAAACATAAAGAAAACCTAAAACTCCTGAAGGGGAATTGAGGAGAGATCTTTAATCTTGATGATGAATCCGACTTCTGAGAGGAATCAATCGGCTTTCTTGGAGTAATTCCTTACCCCCTACTCTGTCCTCCTTTTTTTCCTTCTCTAGGGTGTATTTATAGGCTTTGGAATGCCTAAAAGCCCTCAAAATTAGCCTTTTCCGAATTAGACTCAACTTGGGCTCGGCAAGGACATGCCCGTGTAACACGCCCTTGTGCGATTACTTCAGGCCGTGCTCGAGCCTGCCAAATTGACACGGCCGTGTGGTCTGCCCGTGTGAGGAGGTCCAGGCCGTGTTGATTTTGTACTTTGGCCCATTTTCTCTGTTTTTGGCCCATTTCTCGTTCCTTTCGCTCTCCTATGCTCTCTTAAGTGTAAAACATGAAATTAAAGCATTAGGAGCATCGAATTCACCAATTCTAATGGAAAATCATCCATAAAATGCGTTAAACATAAGGTAAAAATATGTATAAATTACGGTTTATCAAATACCCCCATAGTTAAGCATTTTCTTGTCCTCAAGCAAAATTCTCAACTCATAATCAAAATAAATTCTTCTCAACTTATAATTTCTATCGATAATATCTCATAATAATCCATAGGTAATCATACATTGAGAATTCAACTAAAAGAACATAAAAGTTTCAAACATTCCA
Source organism: Gossypium hirsutum (assembly GCF_007990345.1). Taxonomy (NCBI): domain Eukaryota; kingdom Viridiplantae; phylum Streptophyta; class Magnoliopsida; order Malvales; family Malvaceae; genus Gossypium; species Gossypium hirsutum. The sequence goes on from NC_053431.1 coordinate 115,980,235, forward strand.
AGTTGAGTATTTAATCATGCAAACATAGGTGTCTCTCCTTATTTAAGTAATTACCTTTGAGTCAGAATATCACAAAGTTTCACATCCTCACTACAGATTCACTCAAATCACTCGAGGTGTTTAAGGACAATAAATGAAGCACTCAATAGTCAATAATGAAAAGTCATTACCATAGGCTTGCATGAAAATCAAATCTCCACCACTATAATTTAAGATGATACATCAATCAAAAAGATCTTTAGAGGGTTGTAATGACGTTTGGTTAGGGGGTGTGGTCACAAGCTAAAAGAAAGGGTTAGAATTGAGATTAAATTGAAAAATTACTTAACTAGAAAAAGAGTTAATCATCACTTGCGTACAACAGAGCTTCTTCTCAGACTAAGGAATTTAACTTCTGAAGCTTACAAATAGAAGATCACTACTAATATATATACATTTTTTTAAGAACACATTAAATTATAGAGTAGAATAAAACATAGCTAAGCAACTATTTCAATTCAAATCTCGACAAAAATAGGGTTTAAATTAATTTAGGGGATTTCAATAATAATGGTTTAAAGGTTAATATTAAGGGTAATACAAAAAATGGCTTGTTGGGCTCAAGGGGGTTTACTAGGGGTTAATCGTGGAGGTAGGCTTTTCATGGCATGAGTGGGTTAATCCTAAGTGCCTTAATCATTTTGACATATCAAATCAAATGGTTTGGTTTTGACATGCATAATCAAGCAAGTTCTAGAATAACAGTTCAATACTGGCGCACTCAAAGCAATAATAAAAGTGAGCATGAAAGAATTAATAGATGCTCAAAAGGCTCAAAAATATCACAAAAATTAAGGCTTTTTGTTGTTTAAAACTTGTGAATTCCAAATCAAAGTAATACCTAAACTTTGGGGAAACAACCTAAGATTTTAAAGAATCAATGCATAAATGCATTGATTCTCTAACGTCTTGAGGTTTAAATAATCAATGCATAAATGCATATGTTTTAATTCAAGATATATCAACAAAAATCATAAATCAATCAAAATTTATCCTAAATATGATATGAGAGCTTTTCAAGAGAACAAGGTAGTCATTCACGAATTTTTCTGATCATGAAATAAATACCCCCCACACTTAAGATGTACATTGCCCTCAATGTACAAAGATAGATATTAAAGAATAAAAATAAGATAAGGAGAGAAGTGAAACTTCTTGTATGATGAATTCCTCGAACTGGAGTTCTGGAGAGTAATTGGTTCGAGAGTGGAGGAGGATACTCCGGTGGTCGTAGAGGTTCATTAGGCCATAAGTCCTACGCCAAAAGGATATTATCTCTAGTGGTAGCTATGGTCGTGGGTGAGCAGGACATGGCAGTTGTGGAAAACCTTTCCTAGTGGAGTTTTAGTTCCTATGTGATGATGAGCTTAAGAGCTTTATATAACTGTGATAAACTCAGGAACTTTTTAGGGTATATTAGGAGGAATAATTACTCAAAAAGAAATAACCAAAATTAATAAAACTTAAAAACATAAAATAATAAATAAATGTTTTTAAACATCTTCATGCTGGATGGTTCGCGAGGTGGGACTGGCGATGAGATGTGGAGGTGCTGACAAATCTGCTGTAGAGTAGCATCAATGTTGCCAAATCGTTGAAAACACTACTGCTCGAATCGAGTGAGGCGCTCAGAGATGTCAGCATATGAAGCCGCCGCATGAACTGGATGAGAGGGTGGTGGTGGCTGAGTCGGTGGGTCCTCGTACTGTGGGGGGACATCATCAGGAATGTCCTCGTAGGCCTCCTCCTCGGTAGATTGGGCGAAACGATATTGGGGAGGGTAGGTTCCTCGACGCCTCTCGATTATCCTTATGCTAAGCATGCTCGAGATGCCCTATAGAGACATCTGACCGATGAGGGTGAGGAATGATTCTTAGGCTGCGATGTTGAGGAGCCTGAAGTGTTGCGCCAGTCGAGTCACGTAGGGGCCAATGGAGATGACCCCCTTTCGATGCTGCTTCGTCTGGTGCTGAATCTCGAGGGCGATAAAATAGGCAAGGTCGATGATGTGCCCGTGCGACATGCACCATAAAAAGTAGGCATCGTGAGTGTTGACGACGCCAGTGCTCTCTCACCTCTCTGTAATCGTGTGAGCCAAAATGGCGTGTAGGTACCTCAGGGATGGTGGGAGAACTGATGCCTTGGAGCGGCTAGGATTATAGGAGGCTGCGCCAGGGGCCAAAGTGTGCCAGCACTTCGAGGGAGAGAAATGTATGTGGCGAGTGAGAGCATCTAAGTCATTCTCTTCCTTGAACTCCTCCGTATATAAACCCAATACCGTACTGAATTCTGGGACGCTGAGCTGGCGGACTAATCTGCCTAGATGAAATTGCACCGTGCCTGGATCATTGTAGTTCCTTATTACGGTCTTGAGATGGAACGTTGAGCATAGTTCAATCGTGAGCCCGAGGTATGTTGGTTCAATGATCCCAAAGAACAGCTCCCAAAGGTCGGTGGTTAAAAGGGTCCGAATCACATCAGCCAATTGAACTTGTTCTACGGTGGCCCAGTCGATGCAGTGGCCTGCAATTAAAGGTCGGGCCCAAAGTATCTGAAAAAGTTCTTCTTGGGGCCCACGGGGAAACTGTAGGAGGGGTGACGAATTTTCGTGGTTAGACTCGCAAAAGATGACGCTCCCTTTCGTTTCTTGGAAGCAGGGACAGTGGCCTTCTTTCCTCGTGAAGACGACATTAAAAGCCTATAATATAAAGAATAATAATAGGTAAACGAATTCGAAGAAGTAAAAAGTCATGAATTTGAACTAACTATTTTAGCCAAGACTACTAATATGAAGCAAACTCAACCAAAATA